>NC_056726.1:1398683925-1399036425 GCF_019279795.1 Protopterus annectens
CGTTTTTTCGGATGATCTGCTGTTGGATGGCTTACTGAAGCCATATCAGAATTCGAGGACTGTAAACAAAAATAACTGGCTACAATAAGGGCCTGATGATGGATAGTTCTGGCGTTGAACAAAGCACAGAAGCGACAATGGGGGAACGTCGTGGTCTGGGCCTAAACAAGTGAAGCAATAAGAGTGGAAGTCTTGGTGTGGTATTTGCTTTCCACAGGCGAGACAATTATTAACTTTTTCTGACATCGCTTAGTGCAAGAAAAAAAGGATCCCCAACGGGGTACTTTGCTTTAGAAAATTTCAACTTCAGTTCGGAGACGAAAACTCAGGTAATGGCAGACCAGCACTCATGCAAACTGCTTCTGTTACAGGCTCCACAGCAAGAAAGACTGATGTAATGGCGTCGGCTTCCTTACTTTATGCTACTGACGACCTGACGTCAGTTCTCAAGCGACGGCAACCGACACAGAAATACTAATTCTCTGGTATTCAGGACGGCAAAGGGCTACCCTGGCAGGGATAACCCAAATGTGATGACTGCAACAGTGAAACACAAAGAACATCTGCTAATCCATGGATCGATACTTTGCAGTTCCCCAAAGAAATATTTAGCACATGAATGTGAACAGCTTACTAGACACATATTCAAAGTATGTGGCTGTATTCCTGAAAAACAGATACAGTGATAAAACATGCCTCTCAGCTATTCATCCTCATAAAAGTCAGCTTTATTTTCTCAATTCTTTCAGCTGTTTCCATATCTTTATGCAGTCTTTTTGTTTTCTGCTTGCCATTTTTCACTCTTTTTTCAATCTTCTTCTTGAAGAGAGGGAATGGCTTCAATGTTCCTTCACTCGGGTGTTGTGAGGGTATCTTCTCCGAGGTGCCAGACTAAGAAGTCAATTTTTCAGTACCTTGACTCTCCTCTGCTATATGTTAAGAAATACTTAGGAAGCAGTTCTGGATTAGTATCTTGGTTATTCTTTCTGGTTTGCTGTTATGTTAAAAAAATTTTAGGAAACATTTTCTGGATCATACTGAAAATATTACTCCCCCACATGGGAAATTTTAGGTTGTTGGATAAAGCAACTTTTACATTAAAACCTGTTTTTCTGCATTTCTTAAACAATGGAAGAAAAGTTTTATTTCTTTTCTGTATGGTTTGCACCAAGTAATTGTTTTCCATAAATATTATGTCATTTCCAAATAGCTTTTTGCTACAGCTGTGTCAGAACTTTTATGCTCACCTGGTAGTTTTGAAACTCAACTAATTTGTGTCTAAGAGTTCTCCCCTTTGCTGTATTGCCCACATAAAGTCTAACTACAGTCTATTAGATCCAAATGGTTATCTGCTGTTGTATAACGTTAATACAATCACCACTCCCTTAGTTCTCAGGAAAAAATCAGGGACTATAGGTGTTTCATTCTAGTTTTGTCTTTCAGCTTAGTCAACTTTAGAGACAATTCTTCTTGTCTAATTTTCCTGACATTCATTTTTCAGACTTTTGCAGTAGCAAAATGTCATAAAACTGGCTATTTAGGGCTTCTTCCACTAAATCCATTTTTTTGTTGTTTGTTACATATTCTTCCACAGATTCACTGATCTTAAGCAATTCTACATGCATTTGATATGTTTTCCAGACTAGATCACCCACAGTCATCTCTTGCTCTCGTTCTGCACTGAGGTCTATTTCTACTTGCTGTGTATCTCCAGGCTGCAAAATGAGCTTATTTCTCTTACTTTTTCAAGTAATTTTTGGTGGCTTTCAAATAATAGTCTCAGAAACCCTTATTTATTATTATCACTAAATTCTGGCTTTATACAGACTTTTGCTTTTCCCACACATGAAGAATAGACTTCTGTGCTTTCTAGTTAACAGCCATACCAAAGTCCCTCAAACACAAGTTTGGAAATAATGTAGCTTTTATTAACTGCAGAAACATTTCTGAGGAATTTGTGCCAAACCTTCTTAAAACTACTTTTCTGAATTTAATGAGCTAATCGTATCTACTCAACTCCTATTCTTTTTAACTACGAGCTTTAATCTCCAAGTAACTTACATTCTTTTGAAAAAGGATAAGTTACCATCCACGATCATTCAGAAACATTTTTGTCTTTTCTGTATTTGTGGTAATGTAATATCTTTCAGAGTACCTTTCTAACAATATTATTTTGGTTACCAGCATCAGACGTGCGGACAACCCATAGATAAGAACAGGCTGGCACAATGTTGGAAATAACGTGAAAATAAATACAAATCCTAAAAGTTGCCCAAATCGTACCTTGAAAATGAAGAATTATGTTGTACATTTCTTTTCCCCATTTTCCCTGTTCATGAAGCTGCTCGCATGCCTTGTTAGAGCAGTTACTTCCACTTTCATGGAGAACAAGAGATCCGATTGGTCAATAGATCACTGTGTTCGCAATCTGATTGGTCAAGACCGCTATCTTGTACAATACAGTACACTACTGAAGCAGTTACTGTAGTGTACAATAGAATGGGCAAATTACATTGTGGCTGACTAGGGTCTAGGTGACAGTAGGAGGTGTGATAGAGATCTGAAAGTTCAGGAAAGAGTGTAAAACATTCATGGGTGATGCATGTAGTACAGAAATGTGAAGTGAAGCAAGAGGTAAGTTTAACATTTTTTTTTGTATAGAACATTCTGCCTTGTACATGTACTGTATTCCATTTTTATGTACTATTATGTAGTGTTACTACACTGTACTAACAGTATTATTGCTATTACTACAGTATTATGTTTAAGATTTTTTTTCATTTGGAAGTGTTTCTAAAGTGTTTTATATGCAAAGAAAAGTAAAATAAATTCTAGACTGAGGCAAACATTTGACTAAGTAACATTTAATAAGAAACATATGTACGTGTTTCAACTTACATACAAATCTGACTTAAGGATAGGCTGAAAAACAAATCTCGTCCTTAACCCACGGACTGCCTGTATTAAACCCTTCTTTGTCAGGGAACAATATTATCAAATCACCTGCAGGCTACATTTCCAATAGACTTACCTAATACTTTAGAAAAGTATGGCACCAGGTTATTTAATTCTGTTACTAAAGAAGTTATATGCATATTGAAAAGGAGAGAAATAATATATAGCGTTGTCCATTCCTTACCTTTGCTTTATTCCATTTCCTCCCAATGGCTTTGTCTGAATAAGTTATCACTACAGATTAAACATAGTACTTTTTGCCTACCTTTAGTTTAGTCATGAAAATTGGATAGGAAAACACAAACTTATTCCAGAGTTATCACACACAGCCCTGCTCGCTTTGGGATGTGAGTAGAAGCTGAGCACTATTAAGGACTCATAACAAGTGGCAAGAACTTTTAAGTGCATCTTCTTAAATGTGTACAAGGCTAGGCATCTTACAATCACCATGACTGCTTGCCTACTACTGTTCCAATGTTCTTGCATAAAACTGTTTCTAAATTACATGAATTTACTTATGTGGCAAGCCACAATAAACCATGATCTTGCAAAACTTATTCTTGTCCATATTGTCAAATGTTTTCGTGACTGTCATATAAGATGTCATATAAGCAGAACTTCCATGCTGCTAGTCACCATGGACGTTAAGAACCTTTTTACGAGCATTCCCAATGATTTAGGGTTGTTGGCCATTAGAGAGATCATGGTTAGCAATTCAAGCTACAGCAACAGCAGGCAGATTTTGATAAATTGCCTGCTAGAGATGATATTAGAGAATAACATATTTATATTTCAGGATCAGTTGTTTCTTCAGAAATGGGGTGTTGCCATGGGCACTCCCTGTGCGAACAGTTATGCCAACTTAGTGGTCCATCATTGGGAATTGCTACATCTTTTTAAACACCCTGATTACAAACATGTTAAATTGTATAAAAGATTCGTTGATGACGTCCTTTTTGTGTGGGAAGGAACTGAAGCAGAATGTCTTAGCTTCATTGCTGCCCTAGAAGCAACCTCCACTTTTTTGAGGTTCACAGCAGATATTTCTCCTGTTCAAGCACAGTTTTTAGACTTAAAGCTGCAATTCACTGGCAAGAAGATAGTTACTTCATTGCACAGGAAGTCCATTTGGAGAAACTCTTTGCTTCGGTTCGAAAGCATGCACCCTAGGTTTACCTTTAGAGGTATCATTTTGAGCCAATTATATAGAATATGTAGGATTTGTAATGATAAAAGAGACTTGGACTCTGAGCTTAATATACTTGTAGGCTTATTTGAAGAAAGAGGTTACCCCTCCAAACTCATAGATGACTGCAAACAGGAGGTCTTCAGGAAACTATTTGGCTCGAAAGATAGTGCCGGTGATGGCAGGCACAATGCCTCTGTTTGTGCTTTTGGCAACCATGGGCATCATGATAGACTTACTTACGTTACCAGTTATACTAGTGACGTAGTTGCACACAATAAAATTATCAGCAGAAATTGGAATGTGTTAGTTGCAGATCCATTTACTAGGAATATTGTGGGTGCTCATCCAACATTCAGCTATAAGACCTGTGACAATTTGAAACAAACCCTGTGTTTAGAGAGGCGTCGTCTGACAGTTTACTCTCACAATGGTCGTACAGGGACTTATCCCTGTGGCCACTGCCATATGTGCCAATATATATCAGATGCTTTTAGTTTCACCCATCCAGATGGTTCTTTTTTGTTTACACCCAGGTTTTACAGTGATTGCAATAGTACCAACTTAATTTATTTGGCCATATGCGACTCATGCCAGGCTTTTTATGTAGGCCTTACGAAGAGAAGACTTCGTGATAGGGTGTACAATCATTATTATGATATCAAGAAAGGTAATGATAGTAGTGCTTTGGCCAAACATGTTTTGGAATTTAGTACACATAGATTTAAATTTATGGTTCTGGAATTGATGGCTATCAATTATAGAGAAGGAGACAATATGAACCAGTTGGCCCTCAGGGAACTTAAGTGGATCTTTACTCTCAAAGCACATTTACATCCAGGCATTAACCAATATGTCTCAGTTAAACCAGTTCTCAATATGAGGAAGTAAAGATATAAGTTCACTGTTCATATTGTCTGATATACCATTCAGTGCGGTTTGATTCTGCACTTATATTCCCCGAGATGTTTTAATGCTCCCCTATAGGTTTACCTTTTCCTGGTAAGGCTGTATGCACTATACACTTCTTCCTACACTGTGCTTTAGGCCTGTTTATATCTTTATACTTATTTGTTGGTCATATATGATGCACAAGCTGTTAAGGCCCCCATGAGGCATGAGTGAACAATGGTTTGAATCCTTACAACTGTTCATATTATCCTAATTTCATCTATAATTATATTTCATGTAATAGTCGTCTTAGGTCAGCTTAGGAGTGTCATACTACACTGCATTTGTTCATCAATCAGCTGTGTGCACTATCAAGTCCTACATATTGTTCAATAACATCCCTGATTTCTTACCTTGCAGCTTATGCCTATTACACACTGCTGCCTGGCTCATATAAGTTTTTTGGCATTTGAAATATTGTATAACATCATGTGTGCAGTTAATTTGCAGTTGGGTTTACACCTCAGATACATCTTCACTATATATTTATGAACATATCTTCTGTGCAATTATTGAACCTTTCCTAGTCAGCCCTTTTTCATTATGTCAGATTTGTACTATTGTGATTATTTATATCATATTCTTGTTGCTATACCCATATGTTATGGACAGATCTCCCTTGGGTGTTACTATTCTATTTGGGCACTTCATGCCGCCACCTTTTATGAGCACAACCTTTATAGTGTTATATGGTGTTTTGCTCATTGCCAGATCCTCTGATGTCCTATTATATATATATACACACTTGTATTAGCATCAAGTAGTTGATCTAATAAATATCATCAGTTGGATTCTGTTGCTAGAACCTTTGGGTTTAGGCATTGCCGCTGGTTAGACGGTTACGTTGAAGGTTAGTCCCTCTTCGTTCTGCCTGACAGTTGTAGTTGGTAATAGGATGCTTTTCACTGTCGGACCAGTTCTCAATGTTATGCCTGTCGTCACATAGTTTTCCTCGTGCATACAGGATACCACAGTGGTTTTATTTTTATCGTTGTTGCCACCGGTGGGTTTTATTATTTATTATTTTTTATGAAAGCCAACATTGCCTTGTAAGTACAGGATTTCTTGCCCTAACTGTTTTTTGGATGTCTCAACATAGAGATGGCGATATTAAGTTGTGTTTACATTAATCGGCATGTCTTGCAGTACCAAACAATGATATTACGTTGCCGTTTCTTTGATAATATGCATTGCAAGGTTACTTCTGCTAGGCAGTGCTTGACAACTTTATCTGCTTTCACAGATACAACTATATGCTTATCTGGTGTTTCTGATGCATTAGTTTTGGTTGTTAGCTTCATGGTAAGGGGCTCATGATGAGCTCTGTTTAGCGACTCTATTTTTAGAGTCATTATACATTTTATTTCTAGAATGTATTTTATCGATTTATTTGTGGTTTTTTGCCGATGTTTTGTACTTGATCAAGGACACTTGTTGCTTTGTTTCATAAGCAACTTTGATCTTTTAGCAGGCATGCAATGTCAGCTTTGCGCCTGAATTTGCTGTTTTTTATTATCATAGCAGAATTGTTTTAAGGCGCTTTGGCACATTCTATGCTAATTGTTTTTATTCATGTGTTTATATGTCTTTTTATTTTTTTGTCTTTGACTATCATTTTTGGACTTGCCAATTATATTTCTTTAAATTAGCTCAGCATGAATGCAACAATTATTCAATCAGTGCTCTGATTAGCAAGTTTTGAGCGCCAAGAATTTCTGTATAAATGGCTGCTTAATTTTATGTTTTATTACACCTGAAGAAGCATAGTGTTACTATGCGAAAGCGCTTGTGTGTTCCAGTTTTTTATTAAAGAAGCTTTCTACAATTGTGGATTTCTCTGTGTGGTGTATCCAGTGGATTTGGTGTGTTCCTGTGACTGTCATATAGTTAATAAATCCAAGAATAAACATAATGTGTACATTATTTTGAACTACTTTCACAAAACCAAATGGTAAGGACTTTAGTAAGTTAAGATCCTTGACACATTTCTGAAGCCATTCTCAAATTAAGCATTAAAATATTTTCAACAAATTATCGAGAAAAGCCATGTTCTGTGGTTTAGATAGATAAAGCCCTGACTATGACCAAGATGAATAAAGTTTAAGGAGTAACTTAGGTGTTAGAAGATCTGGATGAGGGAGGGTGGAAGTGAACAGCAATGCAGACTTTCACTCATAACAGGGAAAGGCAGTGGTGGTTTTAGTCAACGGTTGCCAAGTGGAAGCCTGCGTGGCACTAGAAAGGTTAGGACCAAAGACATGAGCTTGTCAATCCTGCTCTGGTGATGGAAGCCCTCCTAGAAGTGTTGATGAAAGCATGCACAGGGCCTCATTGGAGGTGTTGTTACTGACAGTTACCTGGATGATGGCCTCTCAGGTTGGCTGCTGCTGCTGCTGTGTTAGGGATGCCTAGTATGGAGTAAAGAATGGGCCAGACTGATAGATGCACGCTCAATGGTTGACAGACAAAGGGGTAAAAAGTATACAAGAAAAAATAAAATTACTGAGCAGCATATCAGTGTGGTAATCTGCATGATGTATTTTGCTCTTGTTTTAAAAACTGGAATTAATATTACACTCAGCTGGGTTTGTAGGAATCTCAGATTACTGCACCATGTATTAAAGAGGAAGTTAGCATCTAAGCCTTATTTCCACAGTTGTTTTATATGTTTCAGCAGGACATCCTTCAAGAACAATGCCTTACTCTCTTTTAAGCATATACTGCATAGTGAACCAACCTCCTTTTCTGTGAACTTCTTTCAACTATGCAGCTTTTCAACGTCCTACCTCTTCAGGAACTTCTCTTTTTTCTTTCATTTTTGCATACAGCTTCTCCAAATGTTAACACCGTGACTACTATAATGGCATTTCTGTTGAGAGGTGGCATAGAGTACTGTCCTCAAAGTCCTCATACTATACCAATGTCTCTCCTGCAATAGCTTTCTTCTTACAATGAAAATGCTCTCCTTGCCCTCGTGTGACTGGTGGTTTTCTTTTATGGATGTTTAAAACAGCTTTAAAATATCTATAATCATCAATAAAACCAACTCTTACATCTTTCCCACCTCAAAAAATGTTAATTTGTTTGACAGCTCATGGAATTTAAGCTGTTTATTAATTTACTTATCTCTAAAGAATCATCTATATCCTTTGAATAAGTATGTTTTCTAATCCAAACAGAACATAAATTTACAAACACACAGACACACACACACACACACACACACACACACACACACACACACACACACACACACACACAGATACGGTTCTTTTGTGACGACTGAACTAATTTAACGTCAAACTGAAAACACAGACAAAAAAGTTTGATCATACAAAATGCCAAAAACAAAAAATATCAAATAATATCAAGAAAGGAAAATTATTTCCTCCTCTGATAATAACATTAACCCCCCCCACGCCCATAAAACCAGCCTCAAATTTATCTGAATAGTGTCAGTACTACGGGAAGGTTTTTCATGAGGTTAAGGTATAGGGTTAGGGTTAGACTCAGCACCAATTACTAAAGCCAGCATGCACCGCACCTCATATGAACTTCTATATTCTCTTCCTATTTTAGTTTTTCCTTTCTTGTCTTATATTCAGTACATCTTCAAGATTATCTGTACTAAACATACTGTATGAACAAGAATCATATGTTGTTACCTGCTATACTTTTAATTGTATGTCTAAACCACTATGCTTATGTAAATATACGTACCCAAAGAATGGCATACGGCAACTGTGGTCCCACTCCACAAAGGCGGTGCTTCTATGGACCCTGGAAATTACCGCCCCATAAGCTTGACGAGCCTTGTCTGCAAAGCTATGGAGAGGATCATAATGGAACTCATAAATAAAGACATTGGGGACCTACAGACACTGGATCCTACCCAATTTGGCTTTGTCAAGGGCAGATCCTGCCTCTTGAACTTGGTTGACTTTTTCGAAACAGTCACTAAGGCCATTGATGAGGGTAAGGCAGTTCACACAGCCTACCTTGACCTAGCAAAAGCGTTGACACAATACCCCACTCGGGCATCATAGAAAAGCTCACCAGCTTAGATGTAAACCCATATGTCACAAGATGGGTTGCAAACTGGCTCAAGGACAGAACACACAGGGTTAGAGTTGCTGGTGCCATGTCAGACTCTAAGCCGGTCACAAGCGGTGTCCCACAGGGCTCAGTCCTGGGCCCCCTCTTGTTCGGCATTTATTTTTCTGAAGTTCAGGCAAACATAGGGGGATTGTGGCTGACAAAATTTGCAGATGACTGCAAACTGGGCACCATAATTGACACTCCATCAGACACAGACATCCTCCAGGGAGGTCTCATAGAAATGGATAACTGGTGCCAGAGCCATGGCCTTAAGCTAAATGCCAAAAAATGTATAGTCATACCCTTTGGGAAAAACAAGGTAAAGTACAGTTTTGTACCTACCATAAATGTAGATGTCCGAACTGGATAGCATCTGCAGTCATAACAAATGGGTTGTCCTGTCGTCAGGCAGCCCTTCGGTCGGCCGGATTCCAAAGTCTGGGTCCGGCTTCGGCTGATGTCGCACTTCACCCGACGTCATCTCTGCTGGTCTTCGGGTATAAAGGCATCAGCCGACGCCATTTTCCTCAGTGTTTCTTGCCCCAGATGCCAGTTGCCCTCTTGGAAGGCTAAATTTTGGATAAATGCCAATGTTTCCAAAAAAGTAGAAGGCAAACACAAAAAATAAGCATGTATGTACATATATACAAACAAATACACCATAAGAGACTCCCCAGCTAGCTATTAGGAGGGTAAATACCCTAGGAGTACCACAGAGGGAAGGAGGGAGGATAATCCTGACTGCAGATGCTATCCAGTTCGGACATCTACATTTATGGTAGGTACAAAACTGTACTATGTCCTTCATGGATGCATCTGCAGTCATAACAAATGGGTAGAATACCATAGCCAAACTAGGGAGGAGGAAGAAAAATTATGGTGTAGTTAGGATCCCTTGCAGTACAGCAGTGGCAAACCCTGCTCGGGATCTAGAGTATAGAGGTAAATTATAATGCTTGGCAAATGTATGCACGGAGGTCCAAGTAGCCGCCTCAATAATGTCCTTGGTTGCCACTCGTAAGAAAGCTGTGGTAGTGGCTGTAGCCCTTGTAGAATGAGGTCTTATGTTCTGTGGAATTGGTTTTCCATGGTAGGAGTAACAGAATCTTATGCAATTTCCTATTCATTTGGAGATTGTCTGTTTGGAAATTGCTTTTCCTTCCCTTCCTGTTGCATAGGCTACAAAAAGCTGGTCAGTTTTTCTGTTACTTTTGGTTCTGTCCAGGTAG
Organism: Protopterus annectens; assembly: GCF_019279795.1. Lineage (NCBI taxonomy): Eukaryota > Metazoa > Chordata > Ceratodontiformes > Protopteridae > Protopterus > Protopterus annectens. The sequence goes on from NC_056726.1 coordinate 1,398,694,345, forward strand.
TAGCGTAACTGTCTATGTACATCCAAGGTATGCAGCATTCTTTCCCTCTGTTTTGTGGATTGGGAAAGAAGGTAGGTAGGTGGATTGCCTGGTTTAAAGACACTCTGGATACCACCTTAGGCATAAATGTAGGATTAGTTCTCATGGACACCCTATCTTGATGGAAGATTAGGAAGGGTTGCACTGCCATTAAGGCCTGTAGTTCGAAACCCTCCTTGCTGAGGTAATTGCCAGTAGGAAAGCAGTTTTCCATGACAGGTGTTGTAGATCTGCTGTTGCTGCTGGTTCAAACGGAGGGAGTGTCAACTTTTCTAGCACAAAGTTCAAGTCCCATGCTGGTAATGGTGGTTTCCTAGGAGGTTTTACATTCTTGATCCCTCTGAGGAACTGCCTGAGTAGAGGATGTGAAAAGACAGGTGGATCAAAGCTGTATTCTGCTGAAATAGCTGATGCATGTATCTTGATGGAGGAATAGGACAGGCCTGTATGTAGAAGCTCTGCCAAGTACTCCAGAATGTTAGCAATATCTATGTTCGACACATCTTTTCCTCTTTCAGTACTCCAAATGACAAACCTTTTCCATTTTCCTGCATAGTTCCTTCTTGTTGAAGGTCTGCGGGCTTCAAGGATAATGTCTTTAACCCTTTGGGAAAGGTCTGGGTTAGTTGCTGCTATGTGATGTTCCAGGCAGTCAGTTGCAAGGTTTTTAGGTTTGGATGCATGATGTTGTAGTTGTTCTGAGTTAACATCAAAGGCATTAGGGGTATTGACCACATTTTCTCCCGAGACATGCTCCTCAGCAATGGGTACCAGTGTTGTCTTGGCCAGTTCGGAGCTATCAGGATTATCCTTGGACGTTCCTCTTTGATTTTCAGTAGTACCTTGTGCATCAAGGGAAGAGGTGGAAATGCATATGCTGTCAGGCCTTTCCAGCTGAAGGATAGAGAGTCCACCTTCCATGCAAGTGGGTGGAATGTCCTTGTGCAGAATTTTTTGAGCTGGTGATTGAGTGGGGAAGCGAATAGATCTATTTGTGGCATTCCCGATTTCTTTGTGATGGCCTTGAAGATGTCCGGGTGTAGCATCCATTCGTGAGCATCCGAGGTGGTTCTGCTTAACATGTCTGCTAGGGTGTTCTCTTTTCCCGGTACAAATATTGCCTGTAACTGGATGTTGTAGCTGAGAGCCAGTTTCCAAAGGTCCAAAGTCATTCTGCATAGGGGGTATGAATGAGTGCCTCCCTGTTTGTTGATGTACCACATGACTGTGGTGTTGTCTGTCCTTATCATCAAATGGCCTTCTTTGAGTAATGGTCTGAATTTTTGGATTGCCAGTTTTACTGCCAGCATTTCTTTTTGGTTTATGTGCAGGTGCAGCTGGTCCTGAGTCCACAATCCTTGTACGCATTTGTCCAGCATGTGCGCCCCCCATCCTAGGTCTGAGGCATCCGTTGTGATGGTTTGGCTTGCTCGAAAGTTGTGGAAGGGTAAGCCTGGGTTTGACTGGCATGCTTGAGCCCACCATAGGAACTCCTGTTTTAGGCATGGGATTAGTGGTATTTCTGTTTCTAAGCTGTGCCTGTGTTGAGACCATAAATTCTTTAGGTACCACTGTAGCTTTCTCATATGCAGTCTGGCATGTGGGACCAAGATTATGCATGATGCCATGAAGCCCAAGGCCTGCAGAACTTTTCTTGCTGTTAGTTTGTTCTGCTTTGTTAATGCCAAGAAGTAAAGAGGGAGCTCTTTTTGTTTTTCTGCAGTTAGGAATGCCATTTGTTTTACTGTGTCCAATTCCGCGCCCAAGAATGTTCTTGTTTGGGATGGTATCAGCCTTGACTTTTGTAAATTGACTGTGTATCCCAGGGCTTGTAGCAAGTAAATGACCCTTTGTAAATCTGTTGTCAGCTTGCTTTTGTTGTCCGTTTGTAACAGGCAGTCGTCCAGGTATGTATAAATTTGGATTCCCTGTACTCTGCAGTGAGCGATTACTGATGCCAGGCATTTTGTGAATACTCTGGGCACAGTAGATAAGCCAAAGGGCAATGCTGAGAATTGATAATGCTCTGATCCTGCAAGAAATCTGAGGTATCTTCTGCAATTTGGTCGAATGGGGACGTGCAGGTATGCCTCCTTGAGATCTAGAGTTACCAGCCAACACTCCTTGACCAGCATGGGAAGAAGTTGCTGTAGGGTCAGCATTTTGAATTTTGGGACAATGATGTATGTGTTTAAGATGGACAGGTCGAGAATAGGTCTCCAACTTTTCTCTTTTCTTGGCACTAGGAAGAGTCTGGAGTAGAATCCTTTGCCCTGTTCTGTTATTGGTACTCTTTCCACAGCTCTCATCTTTGTTAATTCCGCTATCTGCTGCAGAGCTTCTACTTTTTGATTTGGAGGCAGGTTTGGCATTCCTCTTTTTACTGGTAAGGTGTGGAAGTGGAACCGGTAGCCTTGGTCTATGGTTTGCAAAATCCACTTGTCTTTTGTGATATAGTGCCAATTTTTCGAAAATAAGGCTAACTTTCCGCCTAATGGTGCTGCTATTTGCTCCCTGGTAGGCGGAGTCAGAGCCAAGTCACTGTGATTGTCCTGTTGCAGTGGCAGTGGTTGTGTCTGTGCCTCGGTTATTGCCTTGCCACTGTCGTCCTCTGTAGGCACCTCCTCTGGATTGATTTCTGCCTCTAGAGCGTCTATTCCTGCCCCTTTGGGATCTTGTGGAGTCAGGAAAGGACCAATTTTTGGCAGGCCAGTTCCTGCTAAACCTTGGGGGCTGAACCTGTAAGAAATCTTTAACTGTTTGTACAGATTTTGCCTTTTCTTCCATTTTCTTCATTACCTGCTGGGCAGGTGTACCAAATAGACTGGCCTTATCCATAGGAGCATCTAATAGCTTTGCTTTAACATGATCCGGTAAGACCTGTTCTTTCAACCATGCATGCCTTCTTATCACTGTGCCAGTCATGGCTGATCTAAATGAAGCCTCCAGTGCATCATAGCCACATTTTAAGGAATGGTTGCTAACCTGTTGGATGTTACTCACCATTTCTAATACATATTTCTTATCTAAACATTCATCAGAGGACAGTTTTTTAGTTAACTGATCAAGCATAAACTCTTGGTATTGGATCATGTGAAACTGACAGTTTAAAGCTCTAGCTGAAAGAGTAGCAGAGGTGTAAACTTTTTTCCCCCATCTCTCTAAGGACCTGGATTCCCTTTCAGAAGGAATAGGGTTTTTTGCTGTGGTCGAGGCTACTGCCTTAGGCCCCTGGGATATAGTTTCGGGGTCTGCAAGTGGGGCCTTGTATAGGTGGTGATGAGTGTCTGGCACCCTGTAAAATCTATCTGGTTTGGCAGGGGCTGGAGGTAAAGAATCAGGAGCAGTGCAGACATCATTAAATGCATCATCCACAACAGGCAGTACAGGAGGTATAGCTAAGGGCCTATGTTGTGGTAAGTGCAGAAAAGTCCTAAGCCTTTTTCTTGAATCTGAGAAATCTTGTCCCTGCCATTGGAATTGTTCTCTCATGGCATGTAAGGTTTCCCCAAAGGAAAATTCCTCTGGTGGAGAGGCAGCTGGAATGGATTCTTCAGCATCGGAATCTTCATAAGTAGAAAAGGAGCCTCTGGCTGGTCTGTAATGTCTGAGTCATCCGCAGAATCATCAGAGGACACTGGCTCGGGGGGCTCTGCTCTAGGTCTCTTTTCTGGGGGCTGAGAGGCCCTGTCTGGGTGAGATTAGGATCCCCTAATTAAGGATATTAAATCTTCTGCCAGAGTAAGCATTTGTGAACTAGAAGTGGGCCTGTGTGAGGGGGGCTTAACAGGCACTGATTTAGCAGATTTGGCTGCTTTAGCCCTGGCAAAGGCCTTAATAGACATGGCTGTAGGAGGCCTAGCAGCACCACGTGCTGGGGTAGAGACATCCAAAGGGATGGTGTCTGATAAATCACTAGGAACCATTGTTGTAGGCAAAATTTCTGAGGCCGATTCAGGTAAGGTAGCAGGAGCCTCAGTAGTAGTCATGGATTCGGCTGAAGATTGACCAGTTTTCTCGGTCTCGGCCGAAACCGAGACACTCGCGGCTTGCTTAACCGTGGTTTCGGCCGAAACCGCGGACCGCGAGTGTCGGTCTTTTTCTTTGCGTTTTTTAACAATTTGGGTAGTCGGAGGATCCGACGGCATAATGTACGCAAAATCTGAGCCGAAAAACAGTTCAGCAAACTCCGACCAACGCCTAAGCGTTCGTCGGTTGAAGGAAGCACAGGCCGAACAGGCTGCTACGTCGTGGTCTGGGCCTAAGCAAGGCAGACAGTAAGAGTGGAAATCTTTATGAGGTATTTGTTTCCCACAAGTTAAACAGTTATTGACTTTTTCTGACATCGGCTGAGGCAAGAAAGAGTCCCCAACAGGGTACTTAGCTTTTTAGAAGTCTTCGAAGTAGTATTCGGTAGTAGTAATCTCTGGATCTGACCGACCGGCACTTGCGAACAGCTTCTGCTTCGGGCGCCACGCGGCAAGAAAGACTGAGGAAAATGGCGTCGGCTGATGCCTTTATACCCGAAGACCAGCAGAGATGACGTCGGGTGAAGTGCGACATCAGCCGAAGCCGGACCCAGACTTTGGAATCCGGCCGACCGAAGGGCTGCCTGACGACAGGACAACCCATTTGTTATGACTGCAGATGCATCCATGAAGGACATCCCCTAATTACCACATAGGTGGTAATCCATTAAACACGGAAGAAGTTATCAGGGACCTGGGGACCCAAGTTGACAGTAACCTCTCTTTTGACACTCACATTGCCAAAGTGGTTAGGAAGACCTTCTACATTGCCCACCTGATCATGAAGGGATTCACATCCAGATCAGGAGAGGTCATTGTACCCCTGTACTCTTCACTTATCAGACCAATGATAGAGTACAACGCCCCATTCGGAATGTACCTTACCAGACACCTGCAGCAGTTGGAAAGACCCCAAAAGTTCCTCACCAAAAGGATAAAGGGGCTCAAACATATGTCATACGATGCCCGACTGAAGAAACTCCAGCTCTATTCAGTCGCATACCGTCTGCTCAGAGGTGATCTGTGCCTGACATACAAGGCCATGTCCAACCCGGAATTAATGGACATGCTCCACCTCAAAAAATCCAAATCCACCAGAGCCACGAGAGCAAGAGACTTAAACCTCAACACGGATATAAATAGGACGTGCTGGAGGGACAGATTCATCACCCAGAGACTCCCTACACTATGGAACAGAATCCCAGTCCATGTCAGGCAGAGCCCCTCACTGACTCTGTTCAAGAGAAATCTTGACGAGTGGATGGGAGATCGTAACTTTACCCTGGGAATCATCTCTGTATCACTGCTGGACAGAGGCACAGCAAACTAATGGGTATAGTATTCTCATCCTAAGGGGTGGTGAAAGCCACACACACTCTGGCTAGGCTTATAAATGCCCTAGGGCAGATAGCCTAGTATGAACCTATGAACCTATATCTTATGCAATCACATTATTATCCGCTATAGTTTTATAACTGAATGTGTAAACTACAATGCTCATGTAAATATCTTACATATAGTATGTTAGCAATTGTTCTGGAGCTTTTCTCCCCGGGCCTCCGCTGAAAACAGACAGCTCTGTCTAGCCTGACCTCCCCGGTAAACAAATGTAAAATAAAAATAAAATAAATAAATCTAGACTTACTGATAAGGAATGATTGCACTTGAGCAACTGGCACAGCTTGGAAAACTGTTGCTACATATACAAATGACTGGAGCGATGAGATAAATAATGTTAAACAAAGAGCAAATAGAACACGTTTAGAAAAAGATGTGTCTGTTGTCTGTAAAAATCACTCATCCCCTACAAAACAAGATAATGCCACTAACAACTTACAAGTATTCAGCAATCTGAGGATTCAGACCATATAGAGAGAAATAAAAAAAGAAACAAAGAAGAAAAGGAAACTGAAAAATGCCTGTAAAGCAAAGAGAACACATAATAGAAAATACATTATTTTGTTATATAACACACAGATTGCCAGGAAAGATAAAATTTTTCTATCAGAAAACATTCAGTCTACAAAAAAGGCATCATGTTTCCAGAACAGAAGGTAGAAAAACAGAGACAAGGGGCATGTGAAAGGGAAGAAATCAACATGGCTCAAGCTGTGGATGAACATAGCCAGCTAGATGAGAATTGTATGCTTGCAAATATAATAAACTGCGATTAATAAAAATAACGGTAATTTGTAACAAAAGATGGAGCAGACATTACTGAATTAGAAGTTGAAGATTATTCAGATCTGGTCAGAAAAGACATTCTTGTAATTGGAGATTAATTTATCAGAGGTACTGATACTTACATCTGCAAAGAAGATAATGAACATTGAATAGTGTTATGTGTACCAGGTGTAAAATAAGGGATGTGAGGCAGGCCTAAGAATGACTTAATGTATGGAAGTACCAATCTGTTTTATTCATGTTGGTACAAATAATCTCATTTGCAAGGACTCTCTGACTGTTAGTAGGGAACTTACAGTCCTCTTAGATAGCATAGCTTGTACAGGTGTTAGGACATATTTTTCATAAATCACATATAGAAAGGACAGTCACATCACCGTGAATGAAAATATTTTTTTGGGTAAATAACTACACGAATAAAATATCCCATTTTAAAAATGGAAATGGGTAGAGCATCTGAGCCTAATTTTGGACACACGTGTTCAGAAAGGATGGCGCGCACTTGTCAAGATCAGGAAAGAGAATATTTACAGCAATATTTTACAATAATTGACAAACATAAGGCAAGATTTTTGCCTGGTCAAAAGTTTTACAGTTCACAGATAACATTTGATGCATCTTTGATGGTTGTTAATGCTAGGACTACCAGGGAACGGAACATACTAGACATTGTTTGTGTTACTAAAGAAATTACTGTTACTTCTTGTCAAGTTTTACCACCACTGATACTGAGTAATCATGGGGTTATAAAGGTGAATTTGTTGCTAGATTATTCTGCCAAAGTGAAATCTAAACCAACACACAGCACATTCATAACAGATTAGATGGAAGCAACATAGTCACTATGTAAAATTAACTGGACTGAGGCATTCAGTGGAAAACTGCAGAAAAAAGTGGAAACAAGTTTTGAAAGAGAAACTATTTGAATGGAAAAAGTCAAAAAAGAAAAAGTTTAACATCAAGATCTAGGCACACGAAATCAGGCTATATTTCCATAAAATGAGACAGTTGATTAAGGTAAGAGACAAAAAGTATATAACAAATAGAAAAAAAAACTAACTACAACTTTGAAAACTGAAATAAGTTGGACAAACAAAGTAAGCATTAGTGTAAGACAAGATTGAGAAAAATTTGAAGAAAATGTATAAATACATAAGATGTGGAAAGAGTAAAGACATACAAATTGATAAACTGTGTGTACATTCTAAAATTTATTCTCAGACACAACAGATTATAGATAGATTTAAAATGTTGCACAAAACAGTTTGGCTCCACAAAGGAGGTGATGAGTTGTCCATGTAGCATCTAGGTAACCTCGTATATTGCAACCAAATTAGATTATACTGAAAAATAACTATGCAAACTGGATCCAAACAAAGCACAGGGAGGAAATGGAATTAGTAATAAATTAGTAATAATGACCTGAGATCACTTTACCAAGAACTTACAGTACTGTTATAGCTATTATTTACTTGGTCATATAACTATGGAGAGATTTCTCTAGACTGGAGACATGTCCTTATTAAACCTGTTTTTAACAGAAAGGGAAGTAGGACAAACCCGGAATCATACAGACCCTTAAATCTATGTTCATGTTCTGGAAAAATAAGAAAAGGTAATATTGGATAAGTTATTGTCAGAATTGGAAAAGCTGAGACTTGAAACCACATATCAGCATCCATATGTTGAAAATAGAACAGCTATGTGAATGAAAAAAATTGTGCTGTGATGTAATTTATATAGATTTAACTTCAGCATTTGACAGGGACATACACAAAAGACAGTGATCAATAACGTTATATATAACACCTACTACTCAATAGAGTCCACCGGTCACAAGGAAGCTGAGTTTAAGAAAACAAAAACAGGTGAACTCAACACGAGAATGGTCAAATCTTTCAGTATCAAAGTAATCCAAACGATGTCACAGGTAGATTCCAAAAACGTAAAAACTTTTATTCCGAAACACAAGACATATAAGCGCTTTCACATACACAATGTATGCTTCTTCAGATCTAATTTCTTATGCTCTAATCAAGTCATTAAATACTCTTAGTTGGTTCAATCAGTTCATTAATTAAGCAAAGTAGCTGAATTAGATAGAATAATTAACCAATGAAATTGATTAAAATAATGACATTCAAAATACTAGCTATCAGAATGAGCATTTGTTAGAGTCAATTCAATGCTAGTTAAAGCTATAGCGCTATAAACAAAAAATGACTAAACATATCTTCATACGCTTATATAGTATGAACGGATAAAATGCACGCATAAACCTACTTAAGAATATATATATATATATACTAATGAATAATGAATAAATAAATAAATAATTAATAATAATGAATTCATTCTCTAAATAAAACTAATAGCTATCATGAAAGGATATTTTATATATACACATTTGATGTAGTTCATATCTTAATGTGTAAATCTTATAATATATGTGCACATAAAAGAAATATATATACATATGAATGAGTTAATATTAAAAAATCTAAAAAAGGGAGGAAAGATTTGACCATTCTCGTGTTGAGTTCACCTGTTTTTGTTTTCTTAAACAGTGATCAATAAATTAGAACAAATAGCTATCGATGTACTCTTGATAAGATAGACAGCTACATTGGTTACAGATAGGACATGGCAAGTATCATACAGCAACTGGACAGGTGGAATCCTTGGTTACGGTCAGAGCACCCCCGCAGGGCTCTGTCCTAGGCCTATACTTGTTCAGATTGTATCTTTCAGATCTGTCTTTTTCATCTGAGGTGTTCTACATTCTCTATGCAGATGAATTAAAAGTTAGATTAATTAATTACTTGTGTTACAGATAGGGCATGGATGCAAAAGAACTTGACTAAATTGACCATTTGGACACAGGAGAATAATATGCTGATAAATACATCAAAAACTAAGCATATGAGATTTGGGTGACAAACTGAAAGGTGAATATTTAATACAGCACACAGTGTTTGAAACTGTGGATGCATTTATGGACCTAGCCTGAGTATATGGGTACATCCAGCTTTTGAGTTTTTCTAATCATATTAACCAATTGGTCAATGATAGTTACAGAACTATAGGTTATATAAAAAGATTTACAAAGTCTACAAAATTACCATTGTTTACATTAGACCCAAACTTGAGTATGGAATAACACAATGGAAGCCTCGTAAGAAAATAAAACAAGCCTAAGTAAACTGGAGAGAGTACTGAGAAAATATACCAAGGGCATTCATGGATGTGAAATTTTAAGTTATCAAAAAAGACTAAAATATCTAAAGTTGTACAGTGTCTCATATAGACATGTAAGAGTAGACCTCATTCAGGCATATAGTGCATTTAGAGACAACTACCTCTAGGAATGTTTCGGGTTATCAAAAAGTAGTACAGAATCATAGGTTCATAGGTTCATAGGTTCATACTAGGCTATCTGCCCAAGGGCATTTATAAGCCTAGCCCATAGTTATTTGGCTTTCGCCACCCCTTTAGTTTGAATAAAATTATGCCTATTATTTTGCTGTGCCTCTGTCAAGCAGTGACACTGAAGTAATCCCTGGGGTATATCTGCGATCCCCCATCCATTGGTCAAGATTCCTCTTGAACAAGGCCAGCGAGGTGCTCTGCCTCACATGTACCGGGATTTTGTTCCACAGCATAGGGAGTCTCTGGGTGATGAATCTGTCCCTCCAGCACGTTCTATTAATAACCGTGTCATGGTTTAAGTCTCCGCCCTTGTGGTTCTGAGGGATCTAGATTTTTTGAGGTGAAGCATATTCATCAAATCAGGGTTTGACATGGCCTTATATGTCAGACACAGGTCACCTCTGAGCAAGCGGTATGAGACTGAATACAGCTGGAGTTCTTTCAGTCGGGCAGCATAAGACATATTAAGACCCTTTATCCTTTTGGTGAGGAACTTTTGGGGCCTTTCCAGCTGCTGCAGGTGTCTGGTCAGATACATTCCGAATGGGGCATTGTACACAATCATAGGTCTAATGAGTGATGAGTACAGGGGGGCGATGACCTCCCTTGATCTAGATGTGAATCCCTTCATGATCAGGTGGGCAATGTAGAAGGTTTTCCTAACTACTTTAGCAACATGAGTGTCAAACGAAAGGCTACTGTCAACCTGGGTCCCCAGATCCCTGATGACTTCTTCTGTGCTCAGTGGATTGCCACCTATATGGTAGCTAGGGGTAAAGTACAGTTTTGTACCTACCATAAATGTAGATGTTCGAAGATCCACATTGCTGCAGTCCTTACACTTGGGTAGTCCGCTGTCCTCGGTCGGCCCGAATATCAAAGTATAAGGCTGACGTCGGTCAAGGCGCATTTGACTGACATCAGGACGTCAGGGTACAAATGCGCATGACCGACGTCATATCCTCAGTCTTTTCTTGCCCCAGATGTCAGAAGACCCTAAAAATAAAGGTCAAAACCAAAAGACAGCAAACAAACAACCAACCATCCTAGCACTAAAAATATGTACAGTATATACAATATACATCATATTGACAACCCAACCCACACAACCGCCTCTAACTACAGAGGGGAAGGAGGGAGGGTAAATTGGACTGCAGCAATGTGGATCTTGAACATCTACATTTATGGTAGGTACAAAACTGTACTATGTTCTTCATCTCACATTGCTGCAGTCCTTACACTTGGGTAGAATCCCAAAGCAGAGGTAAGGGAGGATGGCCAAACTATAAGGAAGCAGGAGCTGCCAAAATGCCCTGCAAAACAGCAGTGGCAAAACCAGCCCTGGATTTAGAGTAAAGTGGTAGGTGATAATGCCTAGAGAAAGTATGCACTGAACTCCAAGTAGCTGCCTCCAAAATATCCTTGGTTGCCACCCCCCTCACAAAAGCTGTCAGTGGCAGGAGCCTTAGTGGAATGAGGCCTAATCCCAGCTGGAATCTCCTTGCCATGATGGGAATAACAGAAAGCAATGCAAAACCCAATCCACTTAGAAATAGTTTGTTTTGACACAGGCTTGCCCTGAGAACTCAAAGCAAAAGAAACAAATAACTGCTGAGACTGCCTGAACCCTTTAGTTCTGTCCAAATAATATCGCAACTGCCTGTGTACATCTAAAGTGTGCAAAATCTTCTCCCCTTTATTTTGGGGATTTGCATAAAAGTAGGCAAATGAATAGTTTGGTTTAAAGCCACACTAGAAACCACTTTAGGCATAAAGGAAGGATTAGTACGTAAAGATACCCTATCCTTATGGAAAATTAAGAAAGGCTCAACCGCCATAAGGGCCTGCAACTCAGAAACCCTTCTTGCAGAGGTAATAGCCAACAAAAAGCAGTCTTCCATGATAAAACTTTAATTCAGTAGTAGCTGCAGGCTCAAAAGGTTGTAGAGTGAGTTTCTCCAACACAAAATTGAGATCCCAAGCAGGAGTAGGAGCTCTTCGTGGGGGTCTTATATTCTTTGCCCCTCTAAGAAATTGCTTGAACAAAGGATGAGAAAACAATGGTGGGTCACAATCATAGTGAGCCGAAATTGCTGCAGCATGAACCTTAATAGAAGAGAAGGACAAACCGTTGTCCAGTAACTCAGTAAGATATTGAAGAGCCACACTTAAATTAGGCTCAGAAACATCAAAATCCTTTGCTGCACTCCAAAATAAAAATCTCTTCCATTTATCTGCGTACACTTTCCTTGTACTAGGCCTTCTAGCTTCCAAAATAACATTCAAAACTTGCTGTGGAAGTGGAGGCCCACTATGGTTCAAAACAGAATATGCCAGGCTGTTAGGTGCAGAGAGTGAAGCTTGACATTGAGCAAATGACTGTCCTCCTGAGACAACAGGTGTGGAATCGAAGGCAAAGGCCATGGAGGCTTCCGTACCAGGCTTCTCAGTAATGGGTACCAATGCTGTCGAGGCCAATCTGGAGCTATCAAAATCATCCTTGGCTTGTCTTGTCTGGCCTTTAGTAGTACCTTTGGGAGGAGAGGCAGAGGAGGAAAGGCATACACATGAAGATTGCTCCAATTGAAAGAAAGAGCATCCACTTTCCAAGCTGTGGGATGAAACCTTTTTGTGCAAAACTTTGGCAGCTGGTGGTTTAGTGGAGAAGCGAACAGATCTATGTCTGGAGTTCCCCATGACACTGTCAATTTCTGAAATACATGAGGAACCAATTTCCACTCGTGGGGATCCATAATTTGTCTGCTCAACACATCTGCTAAGGAGTTCTGTGCCCCCGGCAGAAACCTTGCCTGAAGATTCAGCTGTAAACTGAGAGCAGTCTCCCACAAAATCATTGCTTGCCTGCATAGAGGATAAGAATGTGTTCCGCCTTGCTTGTTGATGTACCACATGACAGTTGTGTTGTCTGTTAGAATCAACACCTGCCCTGGAAGAAGTAAATCCTTGAAAGCTATTAATGCAAACTGGACTGCTAACATCTCCTTCAAGTTGATATGTAGATGTTGTAGTCTGGCAGGCCACTTGTCTTGTATCCACTTTCCATTCAGATGAGCTCCCCAAGCTTTGTCTGAGGCATCTGTCGTTAGAATCTGACTCGCCTCTGGCTGGGTCACAGAGAGTCCCTTGTTTAGGTGACATTCCTGAGCCCACCACAACAATTCCTTTTGAATGCAAGGTATTATTTGAATGACAGTGTCCAAATCCTGGCAGTGCTGTGTCCATACATTTTGAGATACCATTGTAGCTTCCTCATATGCAGTTTGGCATTGGGAAGCACCAGAATACAAGATGCCATGAACCCCAAGGCTTGAAGGACTGTCCTTGCAGTCAGCCTGGACTGATGAGACAACTGATGAAAGTAAAGGGAAAGATTCTTTTGTTTGTCCGGGGTCAAAAAGGCCATCTGGGATGCTGTATTCAGTCTCACACCCAGAAAGCACATGTCCTGAGAGGGTACTAGACTGGACTTTATTTCGTTCACAGAATACCCCAGGCATCTTAGCACTGCTATCACATAATCCAAATGATGAAGAAGCTCGTCCCTTCCTTGAGCCAGACTCAGGCAATCGTCCAAATAAGGATAGATCTGTATTCCTTTTAACCTGAGGAAAGCTATCACTGGAGCCAGAACTTTCGTGAACACTCTGGGTGCAGAGAACTGATAATGAGAAGTCCCAGCTCGAAAACGCAGATACTTCCTGCAACTCAGTCTGATAGGAACATGAAGATAAGCCTCCTTGAGATCCAAAGTTACCATCCAATGATCTTTGCCCAGCAGAGGTAAAAGCTGCTGTAACGTCAACATTTTGAACTTGGGAATGTCCAGATAAGTGTTGAGGATAGATAAGTCCAAAATTGGTCTCCACGTGTTCCCTTTCTTTGGTACTAGGAACAGGCGAGAATAAAATCCTAGGCCCACTTCTGGCATAGGGACCGGCTGTATGGCCCCTATTTGGAGTAACAGAGAAATTTGCTTGTGAGCCTCTATTCTTTGTTGAGGAGGAACGTCTGGCATGCCTTTGAAAGGAGGCAAGGTATGGAAATAAAACCTGTAACCGTGGTGTATGATATCCAATACCCATCTGTCTTGGGTAATTAAACTCCAATTTTCTTTGAAAAGTGCCAACCTTCCTCCCAAAGGTGCTGCCAGATGAGAAGGCTCTGGCAGCTGAAAAGGTAGGTCATTGGGTCTGTTTACGAAAGGACTGACCCCTGCCCTCACCCAAAGACTGTGCAGGAGAACTCCCTGTTCTAGGCCTGAAAGAGCCCTGAGCACTGCCCCTACCACGTCTAGATCTACCCCTAGACTGGGAATCATAAGAAGGATACGTCCACCCCTTAGTAGGCCAATTTCTACTAAACTTTGGAGGCTGAACCTGCAAAAAATCTTTAACAGTCTGCATAGACTTAGCCTTGTCTTCCATTTTCTTTAAAACTGCCTCAACAGGAGAACCAAACAACACATCAGATTGTAAAGGAGCATCTAAAATCCTTGTTTTAACATGGTCAGATAAATTCTGATCCCTCAGCCAGGCGTGCCTGCGAAGAACTGACCCAGTGGCAGCCACCCTAGACGAGGCCTGTACAGCATCAAAACCACATTGCAAAGAATGCTTACCCACCTGTTCAGAAACATGTACTAAATCTTGTAACTCTTTACAATCAATACCTTCCGCCAGAGCATCAACCTTAGACTTCAATTGTGAAAGGAGATAGTTTTTGTATTTCAACATGTGAAACTGGCAATTCAAAGCCCTCATAGCTAGAGTGGAAGAAGTATAAACTTTCTTTCCCCATCTATCCAAGGCCCTGGCCTCTTTATCTGTAGGAACCGGATTCTTGACAACAGAAGCCTTAACACCTTTAGGCCCCTGACTAACAGTTTCTGGGTCTGCCCTAGGACTCTTAAAAGATACTTATGAGCTTCAGGCACCCTGTAATACCTATCCGCTTTAACAGGAGCAGGAGGCAAAGAATCAGGATTAAGAGAAGCCTCTGTAAAACATCTTCCACCACATCCAAAACAGGAGGTATAGCCAAAGGCCTATGCTGGGGTAAAACAAAAATTCCCTAAGCCTTTTCCTGGAATCAGAGAAGTCCTGACCTTCCCACTTAAAATGCTCCCTCATGGAATGAAGAGTTTCTGAAAAGAAAAATCCTCAGGAGGAGAAGCTGAAGGAGTAGAATCATCCACATCAGAATCAGAATAAGGAGAATACTCCTGCAAGTCTTCAGCCGAAGACTCTGAAACATCCGAAGCCTGCTCAAAACTCCCTAGCTCAGGCTCCACCCTAGGTCTCTTATCAGGAGGGGGCAAAGAACCCCTAATCAAAGTAATCAAATCTTCTGCCATTTTAAGCATATGCTTCTTGGGCACAGTTCCTGAAGAACTAGGGGTGACACCAACTGAAGCTAAACCTGGCCTGCCTCTGGGAGAAGCCTTGGAAACAGAAGGAGAGGGCCTAACCACCCTAGGAAGGGAGGGGAGTATAGTAACCTGAGAAGCCCCATCAGCCTGACCTACCTCCTGAGAGGCCACATCCTGCAATAACAAAGTCTCTCCCTGGGATCCCAAAGAAACCTCCGGTGGAACCACCGGCTCCACCGACACCTCTAAAGAACCGGCGTCCGGAACGGACGGTTCTTCTAGCCTAGGCTTAACTGCTTTGTCCTTGCGCTTCTTCGAAGAAGCGCCGGAGCATGCGACGGCATTTTATAATTGCACCGCTTCGCGAAGACTAACCTGGCACAATCTAACCTTCTCTTTATAGTGCGCTTATTGAATCTAGCGCAAGAGCGACACCCAACAACGCCGTGCGCAGGCCCTAAAGAAGGAATACACAAAGTATGATAGTCTCTATGCGGTATCTGTTTCCCACAAGAAATACAATTATTCACTTTTTCTGACATCCGTAAACCACTGAGGCAAGAAAAACTAAAATATTCCCCAACGGGTACTTAGCCAACTTTGACTCGGTCTGAAACTCCGAAATCGAAAAATTTCAGAACGCCAACCGGCACTTGCAATGCTGCTTCTGCATCGGACCATGTGGCAAAAAAGACTGAGGATATGACGTCGGTCATGCGCATTTGTACCCTGACGTCCTGATGTCAGTCAAATGCGCCTTGACCGACGTCAGCCTTATACTTTGATATTCGGGCCGACCGAGGACAGCTGACTACCCAAGTGTAAGGACTGCAGCAATGTGAGATGAAGAACATCCTTGTTTTTCCCGAAGGGTATGACTATGCATTTCTTGGCATTTAACTTTAGGCCATGGCTCTGGCACCAGTTATCCGTTTCTGTGAGGCCCTTCTGAAGGATATCTGTGTCAGATGTGTTTTCGACTATGGCGCCCAGTTTGCAGTCATCTGCAAACTTTGTCAGCCATAACCCTCCTGTGTTTGCTTGTACTTCAGAAAAGTAGATGCCGAACAAGAGTGGACCCAGGACTGAGCCCTGTGGGACACCACTTGTGACAGGCCTTGAGTCTGACATGGCTCCAGCAACTCTGACCCTGTGGGTTCTGTCACTTAGCCAGTTTGCAACCCATCTTGTGATGTATGGGTTTACATTCAAGCTGATGAGTTTCTTGATGATACCTGAGTGGGGTATTGTGTCGAAGGCCTTTGCCAGGTCAAGGTAGGCTGTATGGACTGCCTTTCCCTCATCAATGGCCTTGGTGACTGTCTCGAAAAAGTCAACCAAGTTTAAAAGGCATGATCTGCCTTTGACAAAGCCAAACTGGGTTGGATCCAAAGTCTGCAAGTTCCCTATGTCTTTATTTATGAGTTCCATTATGATCCTCTCCATGGCTTTGCAGATAAGGCTTGTCAAGCTAATGGGACGGTAATTTCCAGGGTCGGTGGAGGCACCGCCTTGTGAAGTGGGACCACAGTCGCCGCGCCACTCCTTGGGTATCCTGAGGTGAGGCTAAGATTAAACAGCTGTGCTAACTGTGGGTTTAATTCCTCATTGAGTTCATGGAGCACACAGCGGGGACATCATCCGTCCCATGGATGCTGTGTTTTTGCTTTGAGAGAGCAGTTCTCACCTGGGCGTTGGAGATGTTTGGGGGCTACAATCCTCTGGTATAGATATCTCTCCTTTGGGGAGGGGAGAAGTTTGCACTGAACCTGTCAGCCAGTATGTTGGCAATGTGTGTAGGTTCAGTAATCTTCACATCATTTTGAACTAATTCTGAGCATATCTGGGAGTTTCCTCCTAGGTTTCTAACATAGCTAAAGAAGGCCTTATGATTGTCTTTTGAATCCTTGGCGACAAAATTTGCCTTGGATGATTTTATGAGAGCTCTTAGTTTTTTACTTATAATGATCAAAGGTGTCTTACCTTTCAAGGATTTTGCTCTATCTTGTAGTAGCTTCCTCCTTTTGTTGTAGAGCTTGTTTATGGCTGGGGTCCACCAGACTGGACGCTTGCCTTTGGTACAAAGAGTCTTAGTTTTGTTTGGGATTGCCTGATCCATGCAGTCCTGTAGGTGCTGGTAGAAGGCATTTGTAAGTGATTCAGCGGTTTGAGTAATGTTTACCACTGGCTCAGGGGCCTTAAAGGAGACCACACTAGGTTTTAGAAGTGTGAAGTCGGCTTTTGAGAAGTTTTTCACTGTGGTCTTTTTTGTTTCAGGTGGGCGGGATGAGGACCTCCAGCGAGACTAGTCTATGATCTGATCTCACCAGTGAGGGGTATACTTCGGTGTTGAACATTGTGATCCCATGTTCGTGATGATGAGATCAAGTATGTTTTCTCCTCTTGTGGGGATGGTGACTAGTTGTTCCATGGCATTTGAGTTTATGAACTCCAGGAACCTTTGGGCTAGAGTGTTTGGGCTTGAGTAGTGTTCCCAGTCTATATTAGGGTAGTTGAAGTCACCTAGTATGATGGTGTTTGGAGATACATTTATCCCTCCATTGTTTTCAGGAAGGCCATGTGAGGTTCCTGAGTTTGAGAGGGTGGCCTGTAACATGCTACAAATTGCAGAGCAGTCTTGCCTATGGTTAATTGCACCTGGATGGTCTCCGATGCATCGTGCGTTGCCACCAACCTTGAGGTGTGGGTGTCCTTTATGAATATGGACACCCTCCTTTCTTGGTGTTGTCCGGATTTTGGGGCGAACGCATGATATGAGGTGAAACCTGCTAGTGCTGGGGTGCTCTCAGGAGCCTTGAACCAGGTTTCTGTCACAGCACAGACATCAATGTTCTCCATACTGAGAAGGGCCTCGAGTGCGTGCATCTTGAGATTGAGACTTCTGTCATTGAGCAGCATTACCCTTAGTTTTTTACTTTTTGTGTTCTAGGGTGGTAGGTTTAGAATTTGAGCCTTGCCTAAAAGGCACTATGGGGTGGCAAGAGCCTTTGCCAATATCCGAAGCCTAGGGTGACAGGTGCAAGCCGCCCCTTGAAGCAGCGTGGCTTGTCCAGCATGTCATCCCAGGCAGACAGACATTGATCCTTTAAATGACACCAGAATTTAAGCCAATTATTAAAGCTGATCATCTTATCACTGTATTGTGGCATCATTCTAGGTGAAGGTAGGATACTGCTCAAGGTCAGGGTCATACCTGCCTGGGCTACATAATCAGAGAGCTCCTCAATGTCTCTTTTCATGTAGTCCAAGGAGGTACGTCTCAGGTCGTTGACACCAGCGTGGACAATGACTGAGTCGTACTTGTACCTGCTGTTGAGAGACCTGAGTGCTTGTGTTATGTTGCGGATTCTAGTGCCGACAGGCAGCTTACTGTGACCTTCTCCTTACTCAGTCTGGTGAGCGGGACGTCAGTGTGTCTGACTATGGAGTCACCTATGACAAGTATGTTTGGTGTTGTATTTGGCCTTAAGGGCAGTGACTGCTTTGTACACTGATTTTGTTGTTTATGTGTTGTTTGTGTGGTGTATTGAGTTTGCAGTTGCTTGGGTGTCTGCTTTGGAGGCCTCTGCTGTTTAGGTAAATTTTTACTCAGAGCCTCCGAGTATGTCTTAGTGTGTTTATGTGTTTGATTCAGTGGTGTGGTTGAGTTATGTGAGACTGGTATTGTGGTGTGTGTAGTTGCCTTCTCCTCCTGCCTGGTCTTGCCAGTCCTGAGTTGAGAGAGCTCAGCCTCCAGTCTGGCTAAATAGCTGCATCTCTCACAAGTGTTAGTGTTACATGGGAGGAGGAGATGGTTGTCCGTGTACATGAGGCAATTGTAACATTGTCTCAGAATTCCCAGATTCACCAAATGGGCAGGAGAGGACGCCAGCATCTGACCCTTCGACATGCTAGAAAGAATTATGAGTTGGTATGAGACAGAAAAGTAGTGGGCTTAGCAGGGAAGTGGGCACTCCTGGGGGGTTTGCTAGTGAGAGATTTGTATAATATAGGAGTGCTTGACCTGCAAAGAGAATGCTTATAAGACAAGGGATATGCTTATAAGACAAGTGCTGAGCTTTTTGAGAAGAAAAAGCTATTTGGAACAAGTGCTGCACTTTTTAGTGTAGGTGTAAACTGTTTAGGTTCCTAACAGAACAGTTCTAAGGGAAAAATTGAAGAACAGACTTTCTGGAGCCAGAAAGAGTTTAACCTTGTTTAACCGGCGCTGCCCGATGCTGCTCTAGTGGCAACTCCGCGCTAAATCACGTTAAAGCGTGCTTGATAGCAGGGGCTGGAAAGAAGCAGGAATAGACCCAAAAGGGAAAATAAAACTACAGTTTCAAGTCAGTAACCACCTCTACGGGGGGCAGGGAAGCTGCTCAATGTTAGTCACTGCCACTGATGAACACAGAGACCCTCCTTCAGCCCAAGCAAAAATGGCCTCACAGAAACTTTCAAACATTAAGCAACCTATGTAGGCAACTCTATAGGAATGAGAAGTATACTAATTTGTTCTCTGAGAGAGCAGCTGATGCATGGAGTACACTACTAAATTACATTAAAGAATGCACTAGTTTACATATTTTTAAGAACTGCCTGGACACTTACTATGGGAACAACTGTCTTGTTTGTTGGCAGGTTAGAAGGGCATTAATCCCTGTGTTTGAAATACTTGTTTGTATGTATTTAAAATATATTTACAAACACATTTTTGTTTGTATGTTTGTTACCTGGGTAAGTGAGCTGGTCTGAGATCCTTTTCAGTCATTACTTTGGCCTAAACAGCATAGGTAATACAGCACAAACATAAGTAGTAGTGACTGATTATACATCATTTGGAACTCAGCAGAAAATAAATACTGCTAACAATATGACAATTCTTGTCCCTAAAAGTATTCACCTACCTCAAACAAATTATATGAATATAATCATTGCAAGAAAAAATATATAAGAAATTCATTAAACATTAATAAAATGACAGAATTACTGTTCCAGAGACATAACAAAGGCTGAGACAAGGAGGAGGCTAACCTGAGCAGACGCTGTTAGGGGACACAATCAGTAATTACCAATGGGAAGTAAGTTCAGTCCCATCATTCATGTAAGAAGCTGCAGGTGATATCGCATCTTCATAAATGAATGCAGATGCTGAACTTAAACTTACAGCTATAGTTAGAGGATCAGTATGTTAATACTGCAACAAAGTGTTTGCTACAGTTTTTTTTTTTGCCTCAACTTTGGGTTTGTGGGTGTGGCAGCCAGGGAAATGCCCTGAACCAGATGACCCAACTATAAAAAAGGTATGACAATATTTACAATGTATGTCACATTGTTAAGGGATTATATGTAAAACTATACAAAGTCACCGCAAAAGACAGAAGAGTTGATTTACAACAGAAATGTAGAGTTTTAATACTGTAAGAAATATTTAGCGCACGTTTATATAGCTGAAATTTAATGGGTTCATAGGTGTGTACTAGGCTAATGGCCCTGTAGCTTTTACAAGCCTAGCCCATAGGATTAACCTGGCATCGAGCCACCAGACCTTAGTTTCCAGTGCCTCAGTTGAGTAGAGCCACTGGAGTGATCCCTGGGGTGAATTTTCTATTTCCCATCCACTCATCAAGATTTCTCTTGAAGAGGGCCAGTGAGGTGCTCTGTTTGACATGTATGAGAAGTCTATTCCATAGTATAGGCAGTCTCTAGGTTATGAACCTGTCCATCCAGCACATTCTGTTGATTGTGGTAATGAGGTTGAGGTCTCTGGAGCGTTTGGTGCGGAGGGATTGGGATTTCTTTAGATGTACCATTTCTAACAGAGCTGGGTCAAACATAGCTTTGTAAGTCAAGCAGAGATCACTTCTAAGTAGGTGATATGAGACAGAGAATAGCTGACTTTTTTTGAGTCTGTCCATATAGGACAAGTGTTTAAGGCCTAGGATCATCTTTGTGAGGTACTTTTGTGGCCTCTCCAGTTGTTGCAGGTGTCTAGTGAGGTACATGCCAAATGGGGCATTGTACTCAATGATTGGCCTAATGAGGGAAGTGTAGAGGGAGACAATGACCACTTTCTTCCTGGATGCAAAACCTTAGTAATGAGATGTGCCACATAGAAGGACTTTCTGACCACAGTGGCAGTGTGGTGGTCAAAAGAGAGGTTGCTGTCAACCTGTGTTCCCAGATCTCTTATAACGTCTTCTGTGTTCAGTGGACTACCATTTATGTGGTAGTCCATGGGAACTGGATTTTTCCCAAAGGGGATGATGACACATTTTTTGTCACTGAGCTTAAGGCCATGGTTCTGACACCAGTCGTTGGCCTCAGTGAGGCCTTTCTGTAGGATGTCAATATCACTTGGGGAGTTAATAATGGCTCACAACTTGCAGAATTTGTCAGCCAGAGTCCCTTTTTTTGTTGGCCTGGACTTCTGAGAAGTAGATACCAAACAGGAGAGGACCCAGGACCGATTCCTGTGGGACTCCACTCAAGACTGGTTGGCAGTCTGACTTGGAGTCAGCTACTTTCACACTGTGGGTTCTATCTGTGAGCCAGTTTGCAACTCGCGTAGTGATATAAGGGTTGATGCCTAGCTTAGTGAGTTTTTCTATGATTCCAGAGTAGGGAATGGTATCAAAGGCTTTGGCCAGATCAAGGTAGGCTGTATGAACCACCTTGCCTTCATCCGCAGCTCTGATGACTGACTCAAAGAAGTCAACCAAGTTAAGCAGGCATGATCTACCCTTCACAAAACCAAAAACTGTGTGGGATCCAGGGTGCGGAGATTCCCC
The DNA here is from genome assembly GCF_019279795.1 of Protopterus annectens. Taxonomy (NCBI): domain Eukaryota; kingdom Metazoa; phylum Chordata; order Ceratodontiformes; family Protopteridae; genus Protopterus; species Protopterus annectens. The sequence goes on from NC_056726.1 coordinate 1,398,716,205, forward strand.
ATATCCTTGTTTATTAGGTCCATGATGATGCGTTTCATAGCTTTGCATATCAGACTTGTCAGGCTAATGGGGGTGATAGTTCACAGGGTCTACAGTTGCTCCTCCTTTGTGGAGAGGGATGACTATAGCAGTGCGCCATTCGGTAGGGACAAAGCCTGAGGTGAGGCTGTGATTGAACAGGACACACAGGTGAGGTGCCAGTTCACTCTGCAGTTCATGTAGAACACAGCCAGGGAAATTGTCAGGTCCCATAGAAGCTGTGTTCTTGGCCTTGGACAGTGCTGTTTTAACCTGTGCAGCAGTAATACTGGGTGCCTGGCAATCTACTGGTATTGTTATTGGTCCTTTGGGGGGGGGGGTAAAGTTGGGCAATGTTGTGTTACCACCATACATTTCACTGCCACGTCTTAAACCCAGGATCCTGTGCAATACACTCAGAGCAAATAGCCATACAATATTAAAAGATTGATCACTGGAAATAAGGAATTCAGCAGGAAAACTACTTTGGCGCTATTGAACATTTGCAGCTGATTGGAAGCATCATCCTGTATCCTTAACCATTTACACTTGTTTACAGATTCATATGTGTTTACTAGGCTACTACAAAAGCTTTCTTAAGCCTACCCATACATCCTAAATATCTGACAAATTCTGGTACCCCTGATAAGTGTAAGTAAGGGCTAGGGAGGTAAAACATTTAAAAGCAGGGGCCTGGGAGATTAACCATTTACAGGCTGCCTGTGTCCATTAGAGATATAGATGCCAAACCAGGAATGGATTTCCTGTTCCCCAATCCAGCTGTCTAAGTTACACTTTAATTGGGTTAGGGAGGAAAAGTACAGTTGTGTACACTTACCATAAATGTAGATGTTCAAGTGTATTCACTGTTGCAGTCATCACATTTGGGTTAACTGCTTGTAGGTAGCCCTCAGTCGGCCTGATTATCAAAGTCTTGGGTCCTGCGTCAGTTGCTGTCTTGTCATGTCAGGTAGTCAGGGGTATTAAAGCATGCAGCTGATGCCATTATGTAGTAAGAATCTTTGTGTTCAACATCTTTGTATCCTGTATAGGAAGGGTTAAAATGTGAAACTGCATTGCGTGCAAAGAAATAAGCTAAAATGAGTTGTTTTTCTTGTAAGGAATTTGCTGACCAGAAAGGAATGCACAGATGCTACTTTGGTCCAGGCACAGGCCTATCTTGGGACTGACCTCTGACCAAGGAGGAGTGCATAGATGTTACCTTGATGTAGGCACCAACTTATCTTGTGTCTGACTTTTTACCATCTAAGGCTCCACTGAGTGAATTTATAGCCTTGACTGAAATTCCTTGTCTAGTAACCAGCTGCTGAGTATGCATGAAAGAGGGTATAAAACCCATGTAAAGTGTGTAGAAATTAGACTGCTGACAACCAAGAACTTTTTGTGGCAGATCTCCATGCATGTTAAATAAACTCTTTTGGCCTACCTTTTTGCTGCGTGATTCTTCCAGTATATGTTAAGAGTATTAAAATCTTTTGACATTTCTGGCGCCCAGAATTAGCCCTCTTCACGAATCACATAAGAGGGACTGAAAACCTGTACAGGAAGGGAGAACGAATCTCGGCTCCCTTGAATGGAAAGAAAGAAGTCAAGTAGAGGCCAGTCACTCTTAGATTCGATCCGTGGACGGTGATTTAACAAGGGCGGAAGATCCGCAGTAAGGTAAGCTTTTATTTGTAAAAGTTTTTATTTAAAAGGGACTAGTCATAAAGGAATTTCTTTTGTTTAAAATTTACAAAAGACCGGTAGAGATCTCAGGAAAAGGAAACAGTTTTTCTTTTAAATAAGAAAAATGGGAACAGGAAGCAGTTGTTGTGTTAGGAAGGGCTGCTTAAATAAAAGGACTGAGGATGAGGAATATATGTTTAAATTACATCCGAAAACTTGAAATATATAAAAAATGGAAGAAAGACTATGGGTTTAGTGGTACCTTGAATAAATCAGAATGTCAAAATCTAGTGAGAGACCAGGGACACAGGAGGTAAGGTTAAGAAACAAAAAGGTAGGATTTCCTCAAGCACAGAAATGGTTAGAAGAAGCTAATAAGAGACATAGGGAACAATTTTCAAATAAGGGAGATAGTGGCTCGAGTGCAAAAGATGCATTTTGTCCGAAAGAGGATGATGAGACATCTGTTGCCTGTCGAGACCAACAGCCCCCTTGTATCCCGGTTAGAAAAGACATGGTTAGTCCACCCAAGTATCAGGAAAATGACACAGAGAATCAGGATAAAACTGTACCCTCTGTAGTACTGACAAAACAAGTAGGTGAAACCCTGGAACTCGAAACCGTAATATAGATAAATCAGAATGGACGCCAAGGAAGCTGAAATGCAAGAAGATGAATTAAATATAGTATCTGCAGACTCATATCCCCTTATAGAAGTAGCAAATCCAGCAGGAACACCGGTCAAGGTCCCACTATTTTAGTTTACCGACCTTGGACACGGGAAGACATCCGAGCTGTGGAGGGCATACCACACCCAAAATTAGACATGACCAAGTTTTGTGAAGATATCGCAGGCATGATAGAAAGTTACAAGCTAAATGTCAGAGCTGGAGCAAGTAGTTCGACAAATTTTGGGTCCCGACTGGCACCTGGTCTGTGGGGACTGGGACCCCATAACCAGGGAAGATGATAGACCACTTGCCTACAATTCAGACTCCTACCAAAAGCAGGTTAAGGATTTACTAGACCGTATTATGGAAAAATGGAAGCCTAGGGCAGACTGGACCTGTATCAATAGATGTGTGCAAGAAGACGATGAAAAGTAGATAACTACTTGCACAGACTTACCCAGTGTTTTGATAACCATAGTGGAATAGACAAACCACCCAATCAAGAAAAGGATTCACCTTATGAACAACAGTTAAAAATGCCTTTTAAAAGGATGTAGGACTGCAATCAGTAACTTCATTCACAAACATATGATAGATCATAGGACGGCACGCCTGCAACCCTTACTGGAGTATGCAAGACATGCAGAAAATATTTAGAAGAAAGGAAAAGAAAAGCTCAAACCTTTACTGAGTGAAGATGGGACACTTATGCTATTGCAAGGTCCAACTAACAGGGTAGAGGAAGGGCAGAGGCAGGGCAGAGGAAGAGGGAATGTGGGACATTCAAGACTATGAAGGCAGACAGAAAAGAGGAGAATGTTTCAAATGTGGTAGAAAGGGACATTTTGCCAGGGATTGTCGGTCTTCTGAAAGAACTAAAACCACCCAATCATGAGTCAGCATGATTATATGATGGTGTAGGAGGTGAATCTGACCCTGACAAAAAGGCTGATGGGCCAGACTCAATAAGGCAGAGTGAAAAGGAAGCTTTTGAGGACATAAACGAAGAAGGTAAGGGAGAATGTGCAGGATGGGAGAATGAAATGACTGATTTTTCAGACAAAGGTGAATATCAGGTTGTTAATTTAACAGCGCTTGCTGTAACTATGCAGTTAGAGGCACAACCGATTATCACACTTCAAGTGGAAGGGAAGGATGTAGAATTTTTGTGTGATTCAGGGGCCTCCAGGACCCTGCTAAAAACCTCTGCAGTGCCATCTGATGTAACTTCTGCTGACTATGTATTAGTCAAGGCAGCCAATGGCCGCATTTATAAAGAACCACTATCTAAACCCTTATGGTTCACGGACCCTGAAACTAACCAAGCTATCAGATTTCGAGTCATTATTTCCAAAATTTGCCCTGTAAACTTATTAGGAGAGATTTGATGCACGATTTGGCATAGCTGCTGTGCCGACTGCATCAGGGATTCTAGCCAAACGAGTAGAAATTCAAGATGTTATGTTGCAGGTGGGGCAGGGTGATTTACACTACTGGTACAGTAATGATCTTGTCGAAACTGGACCACAAAATGTAGTAAATGAGCTAACTAATTTGGCCTTAAGCAAATATGGCACACAACCGCCAGTGGTAGCTAAACAACTACACTGTACAATGTACTACAGAAAGTATGTAGGACCAGACGACAAATATGAAGAGCAATTCTTTAAACACAAGGTCACAAAATCTTGTTACAAAACCTATATTGGGATAAAGCAGGAAATTCTGCAGTTACATGCAGTCTTACAAAAGATATGCAGTTACTTTTTCGCAATAATTCTATTGCACATGTCTCTGTAACAAGGGAAGAACAAATGGCATGGTATCTGGTGGGGAAGAAAGTTACTGAATGGGCTAAAATGACACCAGAACAGTTGGCATGTAAAGGCGCAGGTACAAAGACTAAATTGGGTCACCCAGGCTAGACCAACAGTGCACCTCACAAGACAGGCTAACGCCACCCGGAGGGCCATTCTGACTATATCTCCTAACCCCGCAGGAAGAATTAAAGTTACAATCAGTGCCAGATTCCTTATGGTCCCGCGGGCAACATGACATTGGGCTAATAAGAACAGCAGGACACCTTAAAATAACTCCAAAATCCGACTTTAGACCTCACAAGCCAGTATCCGCAAAAGGCAGAAGAAGGCATTCTACCAGTGATCACGGCTCTATTACAAGCTGGGGTTTTAATTCCATGCACAGATTCACGTAACACACCCTTGTTCCCAGTAAGGAAACCGGATGGGACCTGGAGAATGGTACAGGATCTGCAGGCTGTAAATGCTGCTGTGGTACCAAGGGCTCCTATGGTCCCAGATCCATCTGTTTTGTTAAATGATATCCTTCCCACAGATAAGTATTTTTCTGTCATTGATATCAGTAACGCATTTTTCCATCCCTCTACAGGAAACTAGTAGGTTTTGGTTCGCTTTACGCTCATGAGCAAGCGGTACACCTACACAAGGCTGCCGCAGGGATATTGTGAAAGCCCTACAATCTTTTCGCAAGAAATGTCAACAAACCTGGCACAGTTTCAACCGGAGCATGGCTGTCATCTACTGTTATACGTGGACGACATCTTACTGGCTGCACCCACGGAGGCTGTCTGTGAGTCCAAACTATTCGGTTATTGCATTTCTTGGCGAAAGAGGGACATAAGGTAAACAAATCTAAATTACAATTTTGTAAAGCTGAAGTACGATATCTAGGCTATACCATTTCAAATGCTGGTAGACAACTGATAGCTGTAGAAAAGAAGCTATTTTACAGGCACCAATGCCCAGTACAAAAAAGAAATGATGTCATTTTTAGGAATAACTAACTTTTGTCGAGTTGGATTCCCAATTATGCAGAGGAAGTGAGTCCACTTTCAGAACTTATTTTGCACTTCCCATGGCAGCACATGACGCTGAAATGGACAGATAAGGCAATACAGGCATTTACTAGGGTAAAGCAACTGATAGCAGGATCTGCAACACTTAGCTTCCCTGACTATACAAAACCTTTGTTCAGACAGTAGATTGTAAGCAGGGCTTTATGACATCGGTTCTTTGCAAATTTATGGGGATAAGTTGAGGCCATTAGCTTTTATTCCAGTAAACTGGACACAGTGGCACGATCATTGCCACACTGTGTACAAGCAGTAGTCGCAGCTGCACTGGCCGCAGGCGCCTGCAACCCTAGTTTTGTTTCATGACCTTACTACGGTACCGCACTCTGTCGCGTAATACTTCTACAGGATAAAGTTACCTTTCTCTCCTAGCAGACACTTGTCCTGCATGACAACATTACTATCACAACCACACATGACCATTGAGCGATGCACCACTCTAAATCCAGCCACGCTGTTACCTACAGCTGATGACGGTGCCCTCACGTATGTTTAGACTTAATACACTCTAATGTCTTGCCAAGACCAGACCTTAAGGATCAGCCTTTGGCAAATTCAGATTGGACCCTGTTCAGATGGGTCAGCACGTAAGAATGAGGCAGGTATTACACAAGTGGGTTATGCAGTCACAACTGAGACTAAGGTACTAGAGGCAAAACCTCTCCCCAGGAATCTGTCCGCGACAGCGGCTGAATTGATTGCTTTGAGCAGAGCATGTACCATTTCCAAGGATAAGGCAGTTACTAACTACTCAGATAGTCAGTATGCTTTTTCCACGGTCCATGTCTTTGCACAGCAATGGAAAAATAGGGAATGGTTACTGCCTCAGGAAAGGAAATAACCCACAAGGATTTAATTTAACCTCTTACAAGCTGTCCAACTGCCACGGGATTGGCCATCTGTAAGTCAGCAACACACAAATGCCAAGGATCCAGTATCACTTGAAATGCACTAGCTGACAAAACTGCAAAAGTGTAGCCTTAACCTCTACTTTTGCACTCGAGACCACACAGAAGGAACTTCATCCTACAGATAAATTTGATCTACAAACTTTGCAAGTAATGCAGGAACTTAGTACAGTTCAGGAAAAACAGCGATGGGTTAAATATGGGGCTATTCAGAAGCAAGGAGTTTTTGTAGGTCCAAATGATAAGTATGTCTTGCCAACAAACCTTTTAGGTATGCCTCATTAGTGACGCATGGCCCATCTCATCTGGGCCCTGCTGCTATGGTTCAAATGACCCAGCAAATTTTCTGGACCAAGGGCTTTATAGCATATGCTAAACGATTTTGTTTGTCGTGCCTGCTTTGTGCACGATACCATGGTGGTGGTATCAATCACCCCAGCAGCTTTTCCGCTGCCTCCGTATCCAGTTCACACAATCTGTATGGATTTTATTGAACTAACTCCTGTTCAACAAAAGCGATTTGTATTAGTCATTATTGATGCTTTTACAAAATGGGTTGAAGCTTTTCCAGTAACACATCCAGATGCCCTGTCAGTAGCCAAGGCCCTTACGAATAATATTATCCCTCATTTTGGGCTACCCACACGCATCTATTCTGATAATGGCACACATTTTGTAAACCAAGTTATTCAAAAGCTGGCTGCCGTTTTCAGATGGAACTAAAACACCACTGTGCCTACCACCCACAGTCAGCAGGGTTGGTTGAACGCCATAATGGCATTCTCAAAGGCAAGTTACGTAAACTCATGGCCGAGACACATCAGTCTTGGATAAACTGCTTACCTCTGGCACTCCTGTCCATGACTCCCACTTCAAAAGGGGTCACACCATTTGAACTACTATATGGGAGACGCAGTGGCAAGGTCTTTGCCTGGAACGTGAGGGGGTGAAGAGATAGCAGATTACATGAGGAAAATGCTGACAAAACTAACACTTCTAACGAATGATTATTTTTCAGATCAGAAGAACAACAGGATCCTGGAAGTGAAGGCTGGCGAGTGGGTGTGGATTAAAATTGTAAAAGAAAAACGTGGGCCGTGGGCCTCAAGGGAAGGTCCATACCAGGTTTTGATTTCACAGCAGTTCGAATAAAGGAGCGAACATCTTGGATCCACCTGACACATTGCAAGATTGTCAGGAAATTTGAGTTGGAAAAGAATTTGAGTTCCCTGAGGAACACTGATTAGTAGTAATCCTGTTTTTGTATGAACTTTTCTGACTGTTGTAGCAATGCAGGAAAATATCGGAAGGGGACAGCCTTTCCCACAAAGGCATTGTAGAATAATTTTGTTATTAGTGATTGTAAGTGTTGTTTTTCTGTTGTGGCCATTTTTATTTTCACACGAAACTAGCCAAACAAAGAGAGCTGAAAATACAGCTTGGCATCCACCCTTTAACACGTATCAGGCTATTAAATATGCATATGCTTTGTCTTTTAATGTTTCAAATTGTTGGATATGCACAGCTATCCCGACTGTACATGGTGGTCTGATGTTAGGTACAGTCCCTTTGGGGCAAATGATACATGGACCAATTTACTATTTGAGACTTCGGAGGTAGCAAAGGACAAAATAGCATTACCCCTCATGGGTCGTCAGAATGGAACTGTATGTTTCCAGAGATCTGGAAAAATTAAGGTTGGATGGAGTCAATGTAATGTAACCATAATTCATAACTGTACATCAGATGGGCACTGTGCAACAAGTTTCAAGCCTATAAGAGTGCTTATTAATAGTACAGGGCTTATTAATGTCACAAGTTTTGTTGAAAAAATGTTATCTGTGTATGATCTTTTGTTTAAAGGGATACAAGACAAAGGAAATCATTCTATCCCAGTAAATATCACTCTTAAAGTGAATGACTGTTATTTTGTCTGTGGTAAAAAAGCATACAAATGGTTACCAAGGAATTGGTCAGGCAGTTGTTTTTGGGTTATTTGGCACCAGCTATAAGACATTCATTTACTCTTCCCCAAGGTAAAATACGAAATGTAATGCATGTGAATAAACCTGTTAATCCCGTAGGTAATATTGATGCATCCTGGATCTATCATCACGATTTGGCCCACAGTAGCAGCAAGGGACTGTCACACATGGACTTGGGCGATGATGTCATTTCTGGGCTGGTATTCTTCCAGCCTATGGGACAGTAAAATCTATTTGGGAGCTCAGGAAACTGTCAAAACTGTTAGAAACTCTGAGCAATGCAACTTTTTCTGCACTAGAGTTGGTGACGGATGAGCTAACTGCAATGAGGACTGTAGTGTTGCAGAATCGGATGGCGCCGATTTCACCCTAGCAAGGAGGTACTTGCGCCTTATCCAGGAGGAGTGTTGTTCTTTCATTCCTGACAATGAGCACATATAGACAGTCATTTGGAGATCTTACAACAAGTTTCTGAACTTACAAAACCAGGACAGAATCCATTGACTGACTTTTTCCAGAATTGGTTTGGAAATTGGGGAACAGTATTTTTGAATGTCTTAATTGCTGTATGTATTGGTGCCATTATATTCCTACTGTTGGGTTGTTGCTGCATTCCTTGCATCCGAATGATAATATCAAGTGTATTGTCTGCCAATGCAACTAAAGCTTATTATTCTGAATATACAGGAAATGAACTGTGTTAAAACCTGTATGAATAAAATGTATTACTGGGGATACAAAGTGTTGTGAGGGGAAATGTAGTAAGAATCTTTGTGTTCAACATCTTTGTATCCTGTATAGGAAGGGTTAAAATGTGAAACTGCATTATGCAAAGAAATAAGCTAAAATGAGTTGTTTTTCTTGTAAGGAATTTGCTGACCAGAAAGGAATGCACAGATGCTACTTTGGTCCAGGCACAGGCCTATCTTGGGACTGACCTCTGACCAAGGAGGAGTGCATAGATGTTACCTTGATGTAGGCACCAACTTATCTTGTGTGTCTGACTTTTTTACCATCTAAGGCTCCACTGAGTGAATTTATAGCCTTGACTGAAATTCCTTGTCTAGTAACCAGCTGCTGAGTATGCATGAAAGAGGGTATAAAAACCCATGTAAAGTGTGTAGAAATTAGACTGCTGACAACCAAGAACTTTTTGTGGCAGATCTCCATGCATGTTAAATAAACTCTTTTTTGGCCTACCTTTTTTGCTGCGTGATTCTTCCAGTATATCAGTTTTTCTTGCCCCAGATGTCAGGTGCCCCCATAATGGGAAGCAATTATATACAAGGTTACACCTCCAACAAAAAGCAAATACACCAGAAAGCTTTAAATATAGTAAACTAGAATAGAGGTACTGTCAACAGAAGTCAGGGGCTGGAGGGAGGGTAACCAGGACTGCAACAGTGAATACACTCGAACATCTACATTTATGGTAAGTGTACACAACTGTAGTATGTTCTTCATGTTTCACTGTTGCAGTCATCACATTTGGGTAGATTCCCAAAGCTAAGGAATGGAGGAGACAGTTAGATAGCTTTAGGGCCAGTTATAAGGCCCTGCAAGACTGCAGTGGCAAAGCCAGCTCTGGATTTAGAAAAAAAATTAGCAAGTGGTAATGTTTGGTGCAGGTATGTACAGAACTCCAGTTAGTAGCTTCGAGGATGTCCCTAGTAGGGACACCTCTGAGAAAGGCTGCAGAGGTAGATGCAGCCCTGGTGGAATGAGGTCTTATCCCCTGTGGGGTAGGTTTCTATGGTGCTTATAGCAGAAATTAATGCAATGGCATGTCCACTTAGAAATGGTTTGCTTTGAAATGGCCTTCCCCTCTGCCTCTGCAGCAAATGCAACCAGCAACTGTTCAGATTTCCTAAGTGGCTTAGTCCTGTCCAAGTAAAATCTAAGTTGTCTGTGCACGTCCAAGGAGTGCAGTATTTTTTCCCCTTTGTTCTGTGGATTAGAAAAGAAGGTTGGCAAATGTATGGACTGATTAAGGGCCACATTGGATGCCACCTTGGGCATAAAGGAAGGATTGGTCCTGAGGGACACGCTGTCCACATGAAAGATGATGAAAGGCTCCACTGCCATGAGGGCCTGTAATTCAGACACCCTTCTTGCTTAAGTGATGGCTAGAAGGAAGGCTGTTTTCCTAGAAAGGAATTTCAATTCTGCATTTGCAGCTGGCTCAAAGGGAGGTAGAGTGAGCTTTTTCAATACAAAGTTAAGGTCCCAGTAGGGGCTCTCCTGGGTGGTCTTAAGTTTTTGGTCCCTCTGAGGAATTGCTTCAGCAGTGGATGAGAGAAGAGGGGTGGCCCTGTATTATAATGTGCTGAAATGGCCGAGGCATGAATTTTGATTGAAGAAAAGGAAAGGCCCTTGTGAAGCATCTCAGTTAAGTATTGAAGAATGTACGGTCAATTGGGCACTGTTGTGCCCATTCCCTGAGTTTGGCTCCAGGAACAGAATCTTTTCCATTTTTCAGCATAGGATTTTCTACTACTAGGCCTCCTTGCCTCCAAAATGACTTCCATCACTTACTTACCTGAGGGATGGTAATGGAGAGATCAGGTAATTAGCCAGGCTGCAAGGTTCAGGGTTTGAAGCTGTGGGTGCAGAATCTGGCCCTCCTGCTGTGACAGCAGGGCAGGGGTTTGAGACAGGTGCCATGGTTCCAGCAGTGACACACTGCGCAAGATGGGGTACCAGTGTTGGCGTGGCCAGTCTGATGCAATCAGTATTGTCCTTGGTTTGTCCTGTTTGATCTTTAGTAGCACTTTGGAGAGGAGAGGCAGAGGGGGAAAGGCATAGACTGATAGGTTTTTTCAGGTGAAGGACAGGGCATCCACTTTCCAAGCTTGTCTGTGGGGAGTCCTTGTGCAGAATTTGTCCAATTGGTAGTTCTGAGGGGAGGCAAACAGGTCTATCTCTGGGCTCCCCCATTTGTATCTCAAAATGTTGAATATCTTTGGTTCCAGTTTCCACTCGTGTGGGTCCATGAGATTTCCGATTAGATCGTCTCCCAGTGTATTTAGCTTGCCTAGCAGGAATTGAGCCTGTAGGTGCACTTGGTAGCTCAAGGCTGTGTACCACAGAGCCATGGCTAGTCTGCAGAGAGGGTATGAGTGGGTTCCCCCCTGCTTGTTTATGTACCACATAGCAGTGGTGTTGTCCATTTTTACCAATAACTGTCCTGAAAGAATGTGGTCCTTGAAGGCTGTCAGAGCATTCTGTACAGCTAACATTTCTTTTTGACTGATATGCAGGTGAATTTGACTCGGGTTCCATTTCCCTGAATGCACTGCCCTGCCAAGTGAGCCCCCCATGCGTAGTCTGATGCGTCTGTTGTTAGGGTTTGGGCGGCAGAGGGTAGAGCGAATGGCAGTCCCTTGTTGTGGTGGCAGGCCTCTGCCCACCAAAGGAACTCTATCTTTAGACAAGGGATGATAGGAATCATTGATTCTAGGTCCTGAGAATGTTGACAACATAAGCTTTTTAGATACCATTGTAGTTTCCTCATATGCAGTCTTGCATATGGAATTAGTAGAATGCAAGAGGCCATGAACCCCAGGGCTTGCAGTATTTTCCTTGCAGATAGCTGGGTCTTTGTGGCCAGTAGTTTGAAGTAGGCTGTCAAATAAACTTGTTTCTCTGGCATGAGGTAGGCCATCTGGGAAGTTGCATTCAAGCTTGCTCCCAGGAATACAATCTGTTGGCAGGGTACTAGATGTGATTTATTTTCGTTTATGGTGTACCCCAGAGAAGTTAGTAGTTTCTTTACAAATGCCAGATAATTTAATAGTATGTCCTGGCTTTCTGCCTGAATTAAACAATCGTCCAGGTATGGGTATATTTGAATATTTCTTTGCCTGCAAAATGCAATGACTGGAGCTAGGCACTTTGTGAATACCCTGGGTGCAGTAGTCAAGCCAAAGGGCAGTGCAGAGAACTGATAGTGCATGCAGCCTGCTCTGAAGAGTAGGTATCTTCTGCAAGATTCACTGATTGGGATGTGCAGGTAGGCTTCCTTTAAATCCAGTGTTGCCAACCAGGCATTTTTGCCTAGCATGGGAAACAGCTGATGAAGAGTTAGCATTTTGAATTTTGGGATTACCAAAAAGGTGTTTAGGATAGACAGTTCCAGGATAGGACACCAGGAATTGTCTTTTCTGGGAACCAGGAAAAGTCTTGAGTAAAAACCTTGCCCCCATTCTTCTTCTAGGACAGGCTGAATAGCTTTGATGCTTAGAAGAGAAAGAACCCGCTTTTGAGCCTCGGCCCACTGATTTGGGGGTAGGTCTGGTCAACCGTTTGGGGTTGGTAAGGAGTGGAAGTGAAATTTGTATCCTTGAGAAACTATATTTAAAACCCATTTGTCTTGGATAATAAGCTCCAAGTTTTTTGCATGCAGGGAGATCATTCCCCCTAAAGGACCAGTCAGTTGAGCAGGGCTTGGAAGGTTTAAAGTTAAGTCATTGTGACAGTTTACCATAAGGGGGTTTTCTACTACTTCCAGCTTTGGAGGTGGGATCCCCCCCACTGCTTAGGCCTGTGAGTACCTTGAGACTGAGGCCTGGGTGGTCTGCTGGTTCTGGGTTTGTACTGAGACGGCCTGGAAGATCTTTGCTTTAGGAAACATATAAACAGGGTAGTGTCATCTTCTTTTTATCAATTAAGGCGCTTGGCTAAGGTAAAACCATTTTTGTCCAAAGGTGATTTGGAAGTTGTTGTACATGCGTTTATAACTTCACGCCTTGATTATTGTAATTCTATTTTATTTGGAGTGAGTCAAGGTGCTTTAGCCCGTTTGCAGCTTGTTCAAAATGCAGCTGGGAAATTCTTGGAGGGCAAACGAAAGTTTGACCATGTAATGCCTGTATTGGCGGCATTGCATTGGTTACCTGTTGTTTTCAGGGTTCGTTTTAAAATTTTGTTATTGGCATTTAAAGCTTTAAATGGTTTAGCGCCAGTATATTTGGCAGATATGCTCCATGTTTATGTTCCCAATCGGACACTTCGGTCAGAAGATTTGTCCCTACTTGTGGTTCCCCGGGCACGATTAAAGATGAGGGGTGATAGAGCTTTTTCTGTCGCAGCTCCAAAATTTTGGAATGAGCTTCCATTATATATTCGGCAGTCTTCTTCTGTGACAATTTTTAAGCAAAATCTTAAAACTTATTTTTATGAATTGGCCTTTAATGAGGTAAAATGATTTTTAATGTTGTTTGTTTTATGTTATTGTTATTTTTAGTTAGATTTTATGTTATATGTTATTTATTGCTTTCATTACTGTTTTGTAAAGCACTTTGGTGGCATTTATTGTCTGTAAGGTGCTATATAAATAAATTTTGACTTGACTTGACTTGACTTGACTTTGACTTGACTTGACTTTAAGAGGCAGGAAAAGACCAATTCTTAGAAGGCCAGTGCCTACTAAATCTGGGAGGCTGTACTTGCAGGAAATCTTTAACAGTTTGCATAGATTTAACTTTTTCCTCCATCTTTTTAAGTACTTCTTCTGCTTGGTTGCCAAACAGGTGGTCTTGGTTTAAGGGAGCATCCAGTAATTTAGCTTTAACATGATCTGGCAAAGTTTGCTCCTTAAGCCAAGCATGCCTTCTAAGTACAGACCCAGTGACAGCAGCCCAGCAAGATGCCTCTAATGAATCAAAACCACATTGCAAAGTATGTTTTCCAACTTATTCAGCAGAATGCATTAAATCCTGTAATTCTTTATTTTCAGCACAGTCAGGAATCAACATCATTTTCTGCTTAAGCAATCCAATAATATGCTGCTGATACTGTAACATATGAAACTGGCAGTTTAAGGCCCTAATGGCCAAAGTTGCAGAAGTGTAAAACTTCTTACCCCATCTGTCCAGGGCCCTGGAATCTCTATCAGAGGGGGGTAGGGTTTTTGTCAGGAGTGGCCTTAATGCCTTTGGGTCCCTGTGAAATGGTCTCAGGATCCGCAGTAGGATTCTTAAGGAGGAACTTGTGAAAGTCAGGTACTCTGTAATATCTGTCAGGTTTTTTGGGAGCCGGGGGTAAAGTGTCAAGGGCCAGGCTAGATTCCAAGAAGGCATCATCCACAATGTCCAGTATAGGAGGGATAGCTAAAGGCCGGTGTTGAGGTAGCAGTAAGAATTCCCTTAGCCTCTTTTTGGAGTCAGAGTAATCCTGGCTTTCCCAGCGGAAATGCTCCCTAAGAGTATGCAAAGTTTCACCAAAAGAAAAATCCTCTGGTGGGGAAGCAGAGGGAATGGAGTCCTCTGCATCAGAATCCTCATAGGTAGATAAGGACAACTCTTGGTCATCAGAAAAAACAGAAATTTCAGAATCCTGATCAGAAGTATCAGAAGGAAAATCAGTTCTAGGTCTCTTAAGGGAGAACGGTGGCTTCCCCTGATTAGAGTAATAAGGTCTTCAGCCATTCTTGTCATTTGTTTTTTAGGCACAGGGGCTTGACCATGCAGTCTGGGCGTCAGTTTTCTAGTCGTTGATCGAGATTTAGGCCTTGAAGAAGAAGATGGCGTCAGTTTAATATGCAAGTCAGTAGGCCTGAATACACCCTCAGAAGCCGGTGCCTGCACAGCGGCTCCGGACCCTACCAAGGTAGAGACATCCGCAGGTTCCACAGTCGAAGAAGCATCTCGCAGCATACCGGACTCCGAATAGGTCTCAGTAGAGGCCTACAAATCTGAAGTCACAGGTACTGGGGGCTGTGAAAGCACCTCTCTGAGTACCGGCAAATTGGCGACTGGCTTAATGGAAGCGTCTGCAGTAGCTTTGGACCTATGCGATCTGTCTCAATCTTTATCTTTGTGTTTTTTCGGAATTTCGGTAGTCGGGTGGCTTACCAAAGCCATTTCCGGATAATTGAACCGAGTATCAAAATATTTAGATGCAAAAATGAACCAACGACGAATAGTTCAAGGTTTGAATAAGGCACAAAACAGACAGCGAGGGATGTCGTGGTTTGGGCCTAAGCAAGGAATGCAGTACGAATGAAAATTTTTATGAGGTATTTGCTTTCCACAAGAAATACAATTGTTAACTTTTACTGACATCGGTTTAGAGCAAGAAAAAGTTTCCCCAAACGGGGTACTTAGCTTTGTTGAAGACTTCGGATCTGAAACTCAAAAACGAAAATTTCAGGAGTTGGCCGACGGACACTTGCGAACTGCTTCTGCTTCGGGCATCGCACGGCAAGAAAGACTGATGAAATGGCGTTGGCTGCATGCTTTATACCCCTGATTATCTGATGTCATGGAAGATGAGACGGCAACCGATGCAGGACCCAAGACTTTGATAATCAGGTCGACTGAGGGCTACCTGCAAGCAGATAACCGAAATGTGACGACTGCAAAAGTGAAACACAAAGAACATCTCTGCTTTACACAGATGGGAAGCCTGTTTCAGAGGAGGGGTAGTCTATGGGATAAATATCTCTCTCTCCAGCAGGTCTTATTTATATCACATGCAAGGTTTAAGTTTTTAGAATGGGTAATTCTGGTGCTTTTTTTTTTTTTTTTTTGCAGCTATGTAGAAGGTCTATCAAAGTGGGGTCTGGCCTTGTATGTCAGCCATAGATCTCCCCTCAACAGCCTATAGGAGACAAAATACAGGAATAGGTCCTTGAGGTGGTCTTCATAGGACATGTTACTTATGCCCTGTATTCTTTTAGTGCGGAACCTCTGTGGATGTTACAATTGTTGGATATGCATGGTTAGGTACACACCAAAGGGGACATTGTACTCAATGACAGGTCTCATGACTGCCAAATACAGTGGAACAATGACTTCCTTGGACCTAGATGCCACACCTTTGTTTATAAGCTGCACAACACAGAATGATTTCCTCACTACTGTAGACATGTGATGGTTAAAGGCTAAATTACAGTCTGTGTTTTCCCAAGTCCCTGACTACTGGGTCATCTTTTGGGGGATATTGTCAACATGATAGTTACAAGGGGTGGATTACTTCCCAAAGGAAACTATTATGCATTTCTTGGCATTTTGTTTTAGTCCACGGCTCTGGCACCAGTTGTTTGTGTTAGTCCTTCCTGGAGAATATTAGTGTCAGTGGGCCATTCAATGACAGCTCCTAATTTGCAATCATCTGCAAATTTAGTCAGCTAGAGGCCAGTGACTAATCCTTGAGAGATTCCACTTGTGACTGGCTCCTCTGTAGAAGTGGACTTCCCAATTCTAACTTCCTGGTTCCCGTCTGTGAGCCAGCTGATTATCCACTGGGTGACATATGGGTTTGTGCCTAACCGCTTAAGTTTGTCAACAATGCCTGAGTGGGGGATTGTGTCAAATGCCTTGCCCAGGTCAAAGTAGGCAGTTTAAACCATTTTGCTCTAATCTATTTCTTTGGTGACTTTCTTAAAGAAGTCCACCAGTATGAGTAGGGATGATCTTCCCCTTGATGAAACCAAAGTGGGTTGAGTCCAGTGTCTGAAGGTTTCTTATGTCATTACTGATCATTTCCATGATAATTATTTTCATAGCTTTGCATATGAGACTAGTGAGACTTATGGGTTTGTAGTTTCTGGTGTCTGTAAATGGACCACCTTTGTGCAGAGGGATGACTGTTGTTGTTCTCCATTCATGAGGCATGAAGCCTGTTTGGAAGCTACAGTTAAACATCAATTCCAGACAGCCTGATAGGTCATGTTTCATGCTATTTAAATGACATTCTGGGATATTTTCTGGGCCCATTGATGCAGTGTTCTTGACCTTAGAGAGATTAAGGATGTGTTCTCTACTAACAGCAGGGGGAATTATATTTAAAGTTATTTCCTGAGGGAAGGTTGATGGAGAGAAGGGTAAAGTTGCAGCTGCATATTTCGGCCAGTAGATTTGTTATATCTTCTGGCTTAGTATAGGTGGCTCCATTTACAATGAGCTTTGCACACAATTGTGTACTGCCTTTGAGGTTGCAGACATAGCTAAAGAATGCCTTCTGGTTGTCCTTGGCCTGGGAGGTCAAATTTACTTCACATTTGGCTTTGGTAGACTTTATTCATCCTTGGAGTTGTTTGTTTAGTTTGACAAGTTTGCTTTTATCCTGCTGGGTGCTGCAACTCCTAATTTTTGCATGCTTTTCTTCCTTCGGTTATACAGCCTATTGATATTGTGATTCCACCAAGGCAGCTTGTTTTTGAGTTAGTGCTGTACTTCTTCCTGGTGGATAAAGCTGCCTCTATGCAGATATTAACATGCTTGTGTGGGGTTTCTGTGAACAGTTCTGCATAGGCAGTGGTGTTTTCAGGGCTTATGGGGGCTTGAAACTTTGCCAGGTTATCACTTAATAGTAGGATGTTAGCCTTAGAGTAATGCCTGAATATTCCAGGATTAGCTGGGGCTCCAGGTTTTATTTTTACTTCAAAGGAGACCATTATGTGGTCTGACCTTACCAGAGAAGACATTACACTAGGAGGTGTCCAACACTTTCCCATATTAGTGAGAGTTCTGCACACCCCCTAGTGTAATTTACAATTAGCTATGTTCACTATGGCTTTTCATAAAATGTTTTTAAGGAATCAATGTATGTCATGATATGTAGTATATTATTCAAAGATGCTGGAGCTACTTTACAGAAGTATTTTCTACTGTGGAAATACAGAAAGGTGGATGAACAAGTTTTATACCTATATCCTGCCATAAGAAATAACTTGGTTTCTTAAATATTAGCTTATTTTCATTGTGGTGTACTACGGCTCATGTATAAGTTTAAACGTTAGTGAGATGAACAAAGTTGCCTTAGCTGAAACTTACAGACTCATTTTTTGTAGAGTTTTTTTACAGGTGTTCATTTAAAGGAAAAAGGGTAATAAAGCATATTATTT
This sequence comes from Protopterus annectens, assembly GCF_019279795.1. NCBI lineage: Eukaryota > Metazoa > Chordata > Ceratodontiformes > Protopteridae > Protopterus > Protopterus annectens. The sequence goes on from NC_056726.1 coordinate 1,398,734,219, forward strand.
TGTTTCCCTTAATTTAATAGATTTGGTGTTTTTGCAGGAAAGGAGTGAAATGAAAGTAATATTCTATTCAAATATTTAGCTTCTCAAGCTTTAGGTGCAAGCAGGTAAGCAAATTTATATGCTATTTTTTAGTTATTTCAATGGTTTGTCAATTTGAGAAACTGTGTGAGAATGGGATGAATCTCATGAGAATGAGAATCTCATCTAGGAATATACCAAGACATTTTTGTAGCTTTGTTTGGGTTAGGGGAATGCCCTTCAGGACCAAGGACCAAGGACCAAGAATGTTAAGTTGACAGAAGTGTTTATTTTTGGTTGTGTTCTAAACGGCATTACTGTGGTTTTGTTAGTATTCATTGTAGGTTTGTTTTGTATAGCTGGTTCCTAATTTACTTACATTCTTGCTATAGACTATAACAGGGGGCTTGTTGTGACTTACAGGCTCTAGTTATCACTATGTCATCAGCATAAAGGATGAAACTGAGACAAGGAATGTCCCAGGGAAGGTTGTTGATAAAAAAAGAAAAACAGAAGTTCAAGTACAATGCCTTGTGGAACACTTTTTGAGGTGGTTTCTGTTTCAGAAGAGCAGTTACAGCCTATAACTGAAAGTTTAATTAGCTAGATAGCTTTGTAACCACCAGGTGACTTCATGTGAAAAGCTGCAATTATGTAACTTTTGTAATAATATACTGTGAACTACAGTATAAAAAAAATACATTAGGTTAAAAAAACAGCGCCTGTCATGTTTTATCATATTAGTGAAAACTGTCAGAGTATATAATGTGTTTATAAAGTTACATCTACGATTAAAGTCATGTGTCTGTGAAGCGTATGATTGTTTTATTATTCCTATTAGTGTAAACTTCAACAGAGTAGATAATGTGGTTATAGAGCTATAATCATGCCTAAAAACAGATTTTCCTGCCTGTAAGAAATACATAAGCTTGTTAAACACAAATGCCCAGAGATTCCTCAATTTTGTCAATGCAAACCCCTTGGAACAGCTAGTCAATAGCCCCAAAAGAGATGATAATATCTTGGACTTGGTATTAACCAACATAACTAACCACTGCAGCATCCCTACAGTATCATCCTCCCTGGTAAGATCTGACCATAAAGCGGTCACTTTCGAAGTTACTATCTCCCCCAACACCCCTCTAGCTAGGGTCAAACAAAAAAACTTCTCCAAAGCTGATTACAACCTCCTGAGGGATGGTAAAAACAGCTTCACAGCCCCTTCCCCCTCTGTAGGAACTGTCACGAATGTCCAAATCTACACCAAAGTACTATACAAGCATTTATATACATGCATGGAATCAGGAATACCAGACAGGACAAAAACATACTTCGCAAGGAAGAGCAAACCTGTCTGGTGAACATCTGCAATAAATAAACTCCATAACAAAAGTAAAAAATTGCTGTCCAGGACCAAGAAGGAGCAGGTGCCCAATTGGGAAGCAATCTCTGAACAAGCAAATAAGAGCACTAGTGAAAGCCAACAAAGCAAACTTGAGTCTGAACTGGCCACATCTACTAGAGACAGTCATAAGGCCTTCTTCACATACGTCCACAGTCTCAAAGGTAGCATCCAGATCTGCTCAGAACTGGTGGTTAAAGACACCATATACACAAATGCCATAGATATAGCCAACTTGCTGGCTGACAGATTCAGTGAAAAATTCACCCCACTCCCCCCATCACTAAATCAGGACATCCCCAGTACTTGCTCCCTTCCCCTTATCTCTAGGGAACAGGTCGTCACTGCCTTCTCAAAGGCAAAAGATACAGCCTCCATTGGACCCGATAACATCCCAGCCTGCATCCTACACGAACTCAGGCAGGAACATGCAGCACCCTTAGGCACCCTATTCAACCAAAGCCTGATTACCGGCTTCATCCCAGCTGAGTGGAGGACAGCCACTGTCATCCCCCCTGCACAAAGGTGGAGCATCCACTAATCCAGCATATTACAGACCCATCAACCTAGCTTGCCTGATCTGCAAGGCTATGGAATGGATTATCATGGACCTCATTAACAAGGACATTGGCAACCTCCAGACACTCAATCCCACACAGTTTGACTTTGTCAAGGGGAGGTCGTGTCTGTTAAAAAAAATTTGGCTGACTTCTTTGAGACAGTCACCAAAGTCATGAATGAAAGGAAGATGGTGCACACCGCCACCTTGACCTGGCCAAAGCCTGTGACACTATTCCACACTCAGCCATAATAGATAAACTCTCTCAACTACACATCAAACCGTATGTTACCAGATGGGTAGCAAAATGGCTCACTGACAGAGCCCACCTAGTCAAAATAGGGGAAGCCACCTCAAATAGTAAACCCGTAACGAGTGGTGTACCCCTGGGATCAGTCTTGGGGCATCTGTTATTTGGGATATATACTTTTCTGAGGTGCAGGTCAAAACCAATGGGCTATGGCTGACCAAGTTTGGAGATAACTGCAAGCTGAGCACTGTCATCAATTCCCTTAGTGATGTGGACATCCTCCAAGAGGGTCTCACCCAAATAAATGACTGGTGCCAGAAACATGGCCTCAAGTTGAACACCAAAAAATGTATCATCATCCCCTTTGGGGAGAGTGACGTCCCCACAAATTATCACATTAATAAAAACATCCTAAGCATGCAATCAGTCATGAAGGCTTTGGGCATCCAGTTTGATAGTAACCTGACTTTTGACCAACATATTGCTTCCATTGTACGGAAATCTTTCTACATGGCCCACTTTATTAGTAAGGGTATCTCATCCAGAGACAAGGAGGCCATAATATACCTGTATTCTTCTCTTATAAGGCACATAAATGAGTAAAATGCCCCTTTCGGCATGTCCCTCGCAAAGTACATGCAGCAGCTGGAGAGACCACAAAGATTCCTCATCAGGAAAATCCTGGGCCTCAAACATCTACCCTACACTGACAGGCTAAAAGCCCTGTCCCTCTACTCAGTTTCATACAGACTCCTCAGAAGTGACCTCTGTCTGGCATACAAAGCAATCTCAGACCCTACCTTGATGGGATATGCATAACTGCAAGTAAAGCTCCACTTGAGTAACCCACATGCGCGACCTCAACCTGGTCTGTGACATCAACAGGACTTGTTGGTGGGACAGATTTGTGTCCCAGAGACTCACCCATCTGTTGAATAGACTCCTCACACATTAAGCAGAATACCTCATTATCCCTTTTTAAATGCAACCTGGATAATTTAATGGGAAACAGAAAATACACCCCTGGGATTCCACCTGTGTCCTTGCTGGACTGGGGCATTGGATGCTGACGTGGCTAAACATGGGATAAACTCTTGGTTAGGCTTATAAGTGCCTCAGGGCCAATATCCTAGCAACTTCCTATGATCCTATGTTCCTGTGTGTTCAGTAATCTATCTCCAGACAATTTTTTTCTCCTAAGACTCCTTAGCTGTAATATTACCTGGAGAATAACATGAAGCTCAGGGGAGTAATTTGTGTCTAGTTTATCTAACATATCGCATACTTGTAATTTAACATAATTTTAGTAGTTTTTTAAGCAGTTCCTTTGACCATTTCAAGCCTTGACAAAAGACATAGTGCCTAAAAATTTTAGTGCCTGTCAAAAACTTTCAGGTTGTTTAAGCAGGATGTTTGCTTTTGCCTGACAAATTGAACCTTTGCCGTTTTAGCTAGCAGTCTTCGTTCCTCAGTTTTCCATATAAAGGCCCTGGTGGTGGTCAGCCTAGTATATACATATGAACCTATGAAAAAAAATCAGCTCCCAGTGTCGGGCTGCTTTCCTTCTGGGTCAGCCTAGTATATACATATGAACCTATGAAAAAAATTCAGCTCCCAGTGTCGGGCTGCTTTCCTTCTGGGAAATCCTCATGTTCATGATCCCTTCAGGAATTGTTTGTGTTTCTGGATGCTAGTGAGGAATTCACTGGTATGCAGGATGTAACAGCTCAGAGTTGCAGCCTCAGAGGCATTCCAATTTAACCAATGACTTCCTTGTACTTGGCCTTCTAACTTCCTTCATGATTTTAGTTTATGAACAGTTTGGAGTGTACTAGGGAGTCCCTGCACTGTGCCAAAAGGTTCACATACTGAGGCAGCAGTAGAGTTTTTTCCCACTGTCATATAAAACAGGTGGAAGAAAGTACAGTTGCATACACTTACCATAAATGTACACGTTCAAGTGTATTCACTGTTGCAGTCATTAAATTTGGGTTATCTGCTTGCAGGTAGCCCTCAGTCGGCCTGATTATCAAAGTCTTGGGTCCTGCGTCGGTTGCTGTCTCATCTTCCATGACGTCAGGTAGTCAGGGGTATAAAGCATGTAGCCGAATCCATTACATCAGTTTTTCTTGCCCAGATGTCAGGTGCCCCCATAATGGGAAGCAATTATATACAAGGTTACACCTCCAACAAAAAGCAAATACACCAGAAAGCTTTAAGCATAGTAAGCAAGACTAAAGGTATAGTCAATAGAAGTCAGGGGGCTGGAGGGAGGGTAACCAGGACTGCAGCAGTGAATACACTTGAACACCTACATTTATGGTAAGTGTACACAACTGTACTATGTTCTTCATGTTTCACTGTTGCAGTCATTACATTTGGGTACATTTCCAAAGCTACGGAACGGAGGAGGCAATTAGATAGCATTAGGACCAGCTATAAGGCCCTGCAAGACTGCAGTGGAAAAAACAGCTCTGGATTTAGAAAAAAATGGCAAGTGGTAATGCTTGGTGGAGGTATGTATAGAACTCCAGGTAGCAGCTTCTAGGATGTCCCTGGTAGGGACACCTCTGAGAAAGGGTGTAGAGGTAGATGCAGCCCTGGTTGAATGTGGTCTTATACCCTGTGGGGTAGGCTTCCATGGTGCTTATAGCAGACATTAATGCAATGGCCTATCCACTTAGAAATGGTTTGCTTTGAATTGTCCTTCCCCTCTGCCCCTGCAGCAAATGCAACCAGCAGCTGTTCAGATTTCCTGAGAGGCTTAGTCCTATCCAAGTAAAATCTAAGTTGTCTCTGCCATCCAAGGAGTGCAGTATTCATTCCCCTTAGTTCTGTGGATTAGAAAAAAATGTTAGCAAATGAATGGACTGACTAAGGGCCACACTGAATACAAACTTGGGCATAAAGGAGGGATTGGTCCTGAGGGACACCCTGTTCACATGAAAGATGATGAAAGGTTCCACTGTCATGAGGACCTGTAATTCAGACACCCTTCTTGCTGAAGTGATAGCTAGAAAGAAGGCTGTTTTCCAAGAAAGGAATTTCAACTCTGCATTTGCAGCTGGCTCAAAGGGAGGTAGAGTGAGCTTTTCCAATAAAAAGTTAAGGTCCCAGGCAGGAGTAGGGGCTCTCCTAGGTGGTCTTAAGTTTTTGGCCACTCGGAGAAATTGATTCAGCAGTGGATGAGAGAAGAGGGGTGGCTCTGTATTATAATCAGCTGAAATGGCCGAGGCATATATTTTAATGGAAGAAAAAGAAGGGCCCTTGTGAAGCATCTCAGTTAAGTATTGAAGAATGTGCGGTAAATTGGGGACAGATGTGTCCATCCCCTGTGTTTGGCTCCAGGAACAGAATCTTTTCCATTTTTCAGCATAGGATTTTCTAGTACTAGGCCTCCTTGCCTCCAGAATGACATCCATCACTTGCTTACTGAGGGATGGTAACAGAGAGATCATGTAATTAGCCAGGCTGCAAGGTTCAGGGTTTGACGCTGTGGGTGCAGAATCTGGCCCTCCTGCTGGGACAGCAGGGCAGGGGTCTAAGGCAGGTGCCATGGTTCCAGAAGTGACACACTGCCCAAGAGGGGGTACCAGTGTTGGTGTGGCCAGTCTGGTGCAACAAGTATTGTCCTTGGTTTGTCCTGTTTGATCTTTAGTAGCATTTTGGAGAGGAGAGCCAGAGGGGGAAAAGCATAAACCAGGTGAAGGACAGGGCATCCACTTTCCAAGCTTGTATGTGGGGAGTCCTTGTACAGAATTTGTCCAATTGGTAGTTCTGAGTGGAGGCAAACAGGTCTATCTCTGGGCTCCCCCATATGTTTCTCAAAATGTTGAATATCTTTGGTTCCAGTTTTCACTCGTGTGGATCCATGAGATTTCTGCTTAGGTCATCTGCCAGTGTATTTAGCTTGCCTGGCAGGAATTGGAGCTTGTAGGTGCACTTGGTAGCTCAAGGCTGTGTTCCACAGAGCCATGGCTAGTCTGCAGAGAGGGTATGAGTGGATTCCCCCCTGCTTGTTTATGTACTACATAACAGTGGTGTTGTCCACCTTTACCAATAATTGTCCTGGAAGAATGCAGTCCTTGAAGGCTGCCAGAGCATTCTTTACAGCTAACATTTCTTTTTGATTGATATGCAGGTGCATTTGACTCGGGTTCCATTTGCCCTGAATGCACTGCCCTGCCAAATAAGCACCCCCATGCATAGTCTGATGCATCTGTTGTTAGGGTTTGGGCGGCAGCGGGCAGAGTGAATGGCAGTCCCTTGTTTTGGTGGCAGGCCTGCCCACCAAAGGAACTATCTTTAGACAAGGTATGATAGGAATCATTGATCCTAGGGTCCTGAGAATGTTGACACCATAGGCTTTTTAGATACCATTGTAGTTTCCTCATATGCAGTCTGGCATATGGAATTAGTAGAATGCAAGAGGCCATGAACCCCAGGGAATGCAGTATTTTCCTTGCAGATAGCTGGGTCTTTGTGCCCAGTAGTTTGAAGTAGGCTGTCAAATGAACTTGTTTCTCTGGCGTGAGGTAGGACATCTGGGAAGTTGTATTCAAGCTTGCTCCCAGGAATACAATTTGTTGGCAGGGTACTAGATTTGATTTATTTTCATTTATGGTGTACCCCAGAGAAGTCAGTAATGTCTTTACAAATGCCAGATGATTTAATAGTATGTCCTGACTTTCTGCCTGAATTAGACAATCGTCCAGGTATGGGTACATCTGAATATTTCTTAGCCTGCAAAATGCAATGACTGGAGCTAGGCACTTTGTGAATATCCTGGGTGCAGTAGATAAGCCAAAGGGCAGGGCAGAGAACTGATAGTGCATGTAGCCTGCTCTGAAGTGTAGGTATCTTCTGCAAGATTCCCTTCTTGGGATGTGAAGGTAGGCTTCCTTAAATCCAGTGTTGCCAAACAGGCATTTTTGCCTAGCATGGGAAACAGCTAATGAAGAGTTAGCATTTTGAATTTGGACGCCAGGAATTGTCTTTTCTGGGTACCAGGAAAATTCCTGGGTAAAAACCTTACCCCTGTTCTTCTTCTGGGACAGGATGAATAGCCCTGATGCTTAGGAGAGACAGAACTTGCTTTTGAGCCTCTGCCCACTTTTTTAGGGGTAGGTCTGGCCAACTGTTTGGGGTTGGTAAGAGTGGAAGTAGAATCTGTATCCTTGGGAAACTATATTTAAAACCCATTTGTCTTGGGTAATGACTTCCCAGTTTTTTGCATGCAGGGTGATTTTCCCCCTTAAAGGAACAGTTAGTTGAGCAAGGCTTGGAAGGTTTAAAGTTAAGTCAATGTAACAGTTTACCACAGGGGGGGTGTCTTACTACTCCCAGCTTTGGAAGTGGGAGCCTCCCACTGCTTAGGCCTGAGAGTACCTTGGGACTGAAGCCTGGGTGTTCTGTTGGTTCTGGGTTTGGACTGAGAAGGTCTGGAAGAGGCAAGAAAGGACCAATTCTTAGAAGGCCAGTGCCTACTAAATCTGGGAGGCTGTACTTGCAGGAAATATTTAACAGTTTGTATAGATTTAGCTTATTCCTCCATCTTTTTAAGTACTTCTTCTGCTTGGTTGCCAAACAGGCGTTCTTGGTTTAAGGGAGCATCCAGCAATTTAGCCTTAACATGATCTGGCAAAGATTGCACCTTAAGCCAAGCATGCCTTTCAAGTACAGACCCAGTGACAGCAACCCTGCAAGATGCCTCTAATGAATCAAAACCACATTGCAAAGTATGTTTTCCAACTTGTTAAGCAGAATGCATTAAATCCTGTAAATCTTTATTTTCAGCAGAGTCAGGAATCAACATCATTTTCTGTTTAAGCAATCCAATGATATGCTGCTGATACTTTAACATAGGAAACTGTCAGTTAAGGCCCTAATGGCCCTGGAATCTCTATCAGAGGGCGTAGGATTTTTAGCAGTAGTAGCCTTAATGCCCCTGGGTCCCTGTGAAATGGTCTCAGGATCCGCAGTAGGATTTTTAAAAAGAAACTTGTGAGTCAGGAACCCTGTAATTTCTATCAGGTTTTCTGGGAGCAGGAGGTAAAGAGTCAGGGGTCAGGCTAGATTCCAAGAAGGCATCGTCAACAATGTCCAGTACAGGAGGGATAGCTAAAGGCCTGTGTTGGGGCAGGAGTAAGAAATCCCTCAGCCTCTTTTTGGAGTCAGAGTAATCATGGCTTTCCCAGCGAAAATGCTTCCTAAGAGTGTGCAAGCTTTCACCAAAAGAGAAATCCTCTGGAGGGGAAGCAGTGGGAATGGAGTCCTCTGCATCAGAATCCTCATAGGTAGATAAGGGTAAATCCTGGCCATCAGAGGAAACAGAAATCTCAGAGTCCTGATCAGAAGAATCAGAAGGAAAATCAGTCCTAGGTCTCTTAGAGGGGGAAGGGCGGCTTCCCCTGATTAGAGTAATAAGGTCTTCAGCCATTCTTATCATTTGTTTTTTAGGCATAGGGTCCTGGCCATGCGATCTGGGCATTGGTTTTCTAGGCATGGATCGAGTTTTAGGCCTTGAAGAAGAAGACGGCATTGGTTTAATATGCAAGTCAGTAGGCCTGAATACACCCTCAGAAGCAGGTGCCTGCACAGTGGCTCCGGACCCATCCAAGGTAGAGACATCCGCAGATTCCACAGTCGAAGAAGCATCTCGCTGCACACCGGATGCTGAATTGACCTCAGTAGAGGCCTATGAATCTGAAGCAGCGGGTAACAGGGGCTGCAAAAATGCCTCACTGAGTACCGGCGAACTGGCGACTAGCTTAGGAGAAGCGTCGTCGGCAGCTTTGGACCTATGCGGTCTCTGTCTTTATCTTTGCGTTTTTTCGGAATGTCAGTAGTTGGGTGGCTTACCGAAGCCACTTCTGGATAATTGAACCGAGTACCAAAATATTTAGAAGTGTAAATGAACCAACGACGAATAGTTTGAGGTTTGAATAAGGCACAAAATCGACAGCGAGGTACATCATGGTCTGGGCCTAAGCAAGGAATGCAGTACGAATGAAAATCTTTATGAGGTATTTGCTTTCCACAAGAAATACAATTGTTAACTTTTACTGACATCAGTTTAGAGCAAGAAAAAGGTTCCCCAATGGGGTACTTAGCTTAGTTGAAGACTTCAGTTCTAAAACTCAAAAATGAAAATTTCAGGAGTCGGCCGACCGGCACTTGCGAACTGCTTCTGCTTCGGACACCGCACAGCAAGAAAGACTGATGTAATGGCATTGGCTGCATGCTTAATACCCCTGTCAACCTGACGTCATGGAAGATGAGACAGCAACTGACGCAGGACTCAAGACTTTGATAATCAGGCTGACTGAGGGCTACTGCAAGCAGATAACCCCAAATGTGATGACTGCAACAGTGAAACACGAAGAACATCTGAGCAATTACAGTAATTTATGGCTTCTCCTCCTTTAACTTCTGAGCAACCGGGGGGGGGGGCAAAGACATAGGAGGGGAAGCATAAAGAGACAGATCAATACAGTCTGGCAGAAGGTATCTACTGACCAAGCATGTTTGTATAGTACACTGTAAGAGAATGCCCTCACTTCATTTGCTGCTTGGAGAAAGAAAGAATTCTATCTCTGGTTACCTCACCTGTTTGTGAGGTCTAAAAATATATGCCTGTCTAGCACCCACTCTTGTGGATCTGCTGTGATCCTGCTTAGCTAGTCTGCCATGGAAATATCCTGTAGTATACAAATTAACTTCAAGATCAAATTCCATTCCAGGGAATGTTCCCCACCCTGCATGCCTAACGTGCAAAGGTGAGGAGAGCATACATCACTTAATCTTGGTACTGTGTGTAATGACATTCAGGGTTTCAGATTTCCAGATTGTCTTGAAAGCCTTTAGCCCTTATAGCTTGAATGACAGCCATTATCTCATTTGTCTTTATATGCAGCTTATTTTCCTGGAATTCTAGGTGCCTTGTTGTTTGGGGTCTATGGTGTGTGCACCCCAGGCCATGTCTGAGGTGCCTATGGTTAAGGTCTGGTTTGGAGTACTTTGGAAAGCATGCCCTCCTTCCTTTGCACTTGTATCTATCACTCTAGATTCTTCCTTACACAGGGTAGGTAGGACTGGGATGCACACTCCAGGGGCTAGAACTGCTGGTCCTAGGCGTTCCTTACTAGCCACTGATTTTTCCTCATCTGCAGTCTGGATACAGGTCCCATCAATATGATGTATGCCATGTGATCCAGAATGCTCAAAAATTTCCTGGTTATCACCACCGATCTCTCTACTCTGTCATGAAAGAAATACTAAGGGACTCAATTTCTTGCTGTAATAGGTATGGTTTTGGCCTAAATGGTGTCCAAAAGGGTTCCTAAGAAAGATCGCTATACTGGTTGAGCATAAGATAAACTGCTGTTCATAAGGACAGAAATTCAGTGTGATGAGGCAGCCTAAAGTGTACTTCAGTGCCCTCTATAAAGCCTCCTGAGTTTGTGCATAAATCATGTATATGTGTAGATAAGGGTATCACTGGTTGTCTGGTGTGCTAACACTGGTGACAGACATTTAGTAAAAACCTTTGGTGAAGTAGCTAATCCAAATAGCAAGGAGGTAAATTCACTGTGGTGACTGTTCACAATATACCTCAGGTACTGCCTGCATCCCTTGAAAAGTAGAGGTAAGCATCCTTGAGGTCTAATGTCACCAAAAGAGCTGAGGGCCTTGGCGAAGGTAAGAGGGTATGTTGGATCAATATTCTGAAGTATGGAATTTTTAAGACTCTGTTTTACTTTGACAAGTTCAAAACTGGACTCCACAATCCATCTTTTCATGGACAAGAAACAGTTTTAAGTAAAATGCTTTGGTCTTAGGGACAGTGGAACATGCTCTGATTTTTTCTTTTCTGCTAGCAATTCTACTAAATCAGGGGCAACTAATTGCTCAGGGCCATTTGGGACACAGAATAGTCACCTTGTTTGTTTGAATGTAAAATGAAATGTCTAGCCTAAAAAGACAATCTATAAGACCCACTGGTATATATAGTTATGTTTACCATCTATAAATAATGTGAAAAGACTGGCCAGGGTGGAAGAGGTAGAAAGCTATGTCAAACATGCTCATTGCTGAAAACTAAGCCCTAGGTGCCTCCAGACCTTCATCTGTCCTCCTTTTGCTATTCTGTCTTCTGTAGGGTTTTTTACTTTTTTGGCTGCTTGCCTACAGTGCCTAATGCCCATGCTTACTGAAGTAATTTATTAGCATTTTATTTTTATTTTTCTTACCCTTTTCTTGACTGAATTAGCCCACTATGCTATTTGTCTCTTTTCAGGGGAGACCTGAGGTGGTATTTATTCTACTAGGGAAAATTTGGCCAGGGCATCGGAGAATTTCCCTACTCTTTTTGATAGGTGCTGTGGGATCTTTAACATCCACCTGAGCTACACCAAGTCAAGCAGATGGGACATCGGTTTACTCTCTCTTCCAACAAATGATACATTGAGGAGTGCTGCACCCCTTTAGGCTGAACTTACAACAACAGCCCACAAAAATACATTTAAATGTGTCAGAAGAAAAATTCAAATGAGTCACATCTGCCTCAGGTGATGAAAAACGTCTTTATAAGCAGCTAACCAGATTACACAGCATGTTGGCCAAGATGATCTCCTCCTCTGGTCAACTTGTTTACTGACATCAACTTTTATACTGCAAGCAAAACAACTTTTTGTTACATTTCTGACCGTTGACAGTTGGCTATGAAAAACATATAGGGTAAACATGTTTACCACAAATTACCTCAAACCAACAGTTAGTACAGAATGTTCAAGAAGTACAGAATGTTCAGTTCAACAATGGTAGCTCAAACTCTTCAGGACACACAGCCTGCTTCAGTAAATTAACTCTTACTCGGCCGTGCGTCCTTATCCCAGGCTTCACTGAGCTATAACCAAATCTTTTTATTCTGAAAAGCAGAAAGTTATTATTCAGGTTCATAAGCAATGCTGCATTTTGTTCACAGATGAGGCCCATCTTTGATAGGCATATCCCAACAAATAACATGTTCACTTTGCAAGAAGAGGAAAAAGACAAATAACAGTATGTTTTTAAAACTTTTTATCTTAACATTTCCCCCCTGAAAACACTTTTTATTTGTCTTTTTATTTCAGCAATATATGGTAAAAACTAAGTTTTTCTTTGCATACATTACTTCATTGGCAAGACAAACTTTTAAACTTCAAAAACATTTGCAAAAAGTCACATTTCAATGTATTCACTTTCGTCAGTCTGTTGCAATTGCTGGTACATCGTCTTCGTAACAGCAGTATCAACCAGTCTTTGTAGAAGACCTCTGATATAGGGTATACAACAACAACCACATACCACCACGATAGCCACAGCGACTCCAACGGACACCAGGAAACTGCTGATGAGATGACTCCATTTTCCAAACCATGCTTGTAGAAAGTCTGTAAAGGGATTATCTACCCCAGAGTTCTCTGCCAATTCTTCGGATAACATTTCCAAACCTTTCAAAGCTCGGGTGATACTTCCATCAGGCGCAGTGTTGTTTGGAATATATGTACAACAGAAAGTCCCAAACATCCTGCAAACTCCTCCTTCTTTGGCCAGGAGCATATCCAATGCAATTCGATTCTGCCATGCCACCTGCGAAGTGGCCTCCAGTTGTTCAGCATTTCCTTTCAATGCATCTTTGGTATAGTTCACAAAACGCTGCTGGTTATAGTAAATGTAGATGATCCAGTCCACATTCTTATTAGGTTGAATCCAGACAAAGATGGATGTAAAACCAGCTGCTATTTGGTTTATTGCTTTGTATTCATCAGGTACACCTCTTGGTACGCCAATGCTATTGATGTAGACACCATTATCGAAGGATTGCTTCGGTGCCTCTCTTTTTCTCCTACTCAACCACTTCGGCTTTATTTCAGGTGCTCTTACGAAACTGCTTGCTGGAACTGGGAAAATGTAGAATGGCAGAATTAACTTTACAAGTGCACAAGTCCCCTTCCAGGGAATCGTAAGCCTTGATCTGAGTTTGTTGTCTCCACATAACCACCATACGTCTGCTAAACTGTGAGTTTGGTTCTCCAGAAATGGATTTTCATTGCCATTCACAGTAACATTGCAATAGTTCTGTCCCATATTGCTATAATTCTTCCCTGTGCCATCTCTGGAAATGCACATATATGAACCTGGATAGGAAATTGCTGCAGGCGGTTTCTCAACTTTGCTTATAACTGGAAAACACTGAGTTTCATTATTGCATTTATCTTCAGTTTTGCTGAAGAATAATTTTAACAGACATGTTAGGTTACCTTCATCTTGCATCTGTCGCTAGTTGCTGTTTACCTTCAGCACAAGAAACACAGTTTTCACAATGTGCTTCTCGGGTACTATATCTAACCCAAGATAACCATTCATTATGGTGTACGAATCCCATCTTGAGTAACAATTGTTCTTCTTCTGTGAAGGCAAGATCTGCCTTACTTGTAGCATTCTTAAGGCTTTGTACTTTAAGTTGGAGGGTCCCCAAAGGATCAGTTCCAATTGGAAGAGACACTCCGATTCCATAAACTCCTGAATCACTTTCTTGTGGTGACACAATGGTTATAGTAATTACTTCAGTACCTTGGAAATGCGCAATTTTTATTCTTTGTTGCCTGCTTTTATCTTTCTCTGGTATCACTGCACCACTTGTTTCCCATCCATTCACATCTGTTGACCACCAAACATTTGACCAGGACGTACAGTCTCTATTGCACAAGTATTTTGCACGAGTCAAGAAATCATCATTGTTCCATTTAGAACAGTCCAAAATTCCTTCACAAAGTTTCACCTTAAACACAGTAGTAGCACTTGTTTGCGCTTGCAGCACCATCATTCCTTTTTCTCTTACAACTGTTACTTCTCGTATGGACATATTTACTTTCACCACCAAAATCATCATCATGTAACAGTTCAAGTACCAGTTGAACATGGCCATCCTCCCTAAGGACTACCTTGCGCCATTGGTTTCTTCACTGGGTTTGAGACAAACTAACCCCTATTGGGCTAATCCCCCTTTGTAGCCAGACTTTGCGCTCAGAGGTCCGGTGGAGTTTGACCAATATCAATGGCAGAAGGAAGAGCCTTGAGTTTTTTACAGTGGGTGATATGAATCCACGAAGTCCTCTCAGCGATCTTTACAGCCGTAGGTGTCAAGATAAGTACTTGGTATGGGCCTTCCCACCTGGGGGATGATCAATTCTTTCTCTTCACAATTCGGATCCACACCCAGTCCCCGGGTGCCACGCTTAACAAGGTTTCATTTCTGGAATCTGCAAAGGAGTCATTGGTTACAAGAGACTTGACATTTAGCAGCTTCTTCATATAATCCGCTAGATCCTCACCCCCCTCACGTTCCGCTGGCAAGAATCCTTGCCATTGCGGGACGTAATATGGTCTCCCAAACAAAAGTTCAAATGGTGTAAGTCCTTTGTAGGAGGGTGAGATTCGCATATACAGGAGTGCCAAAGGAAGGCACGCAGTCCATGATCTATGTGTTTCTGCCATCAGTTTGCAGAGCTTACTCTTCAAGACACCATTGTGTCTTTCCACCAGTCCAGCTGACTGGAGATGGTAAGCACAATGATACTTGAGATCAATTTGAAACACTTGACCCAACTTCTGAACAATCTGGTTAACAAAATGAGACTCATTATCACTGTAAATGCGTCTTGGTAAACCAAATCGGGGAATTATTTCTGTAGTCAAAAGCTTTGCTACTGTTTGTGCATTGGGATGCTTTACTGGAAAAGCTTCTACCCATTTAGAAAAAGCATCAATAATGACTAAACAGAACCTTTTTCCCTCTGAGGGTATCAATTCAATAAAGTCCATACAGAGTGTGTGGAATGGATATGGAGGGGTGGGGAATGCCTGCTGAGACTTTTTAACTCCCCCCTGAGCATGACACTTTGCACATAATAAACAAGATAAACAGAATTGCTTTGCATAGGTTGAAAACCCCTTACACCAAAACACCTTAGACACTATTTAAATCATTGTCTGTACTCCTACATGGGCAGGTCCATGGCTAACCAATGCCGCATACCTAAAAAGGTTTGAGGGTAATACCATTTTGCCATCTGATGCCCTATACAACCCATCCTGTTGAGTGATACCATATTTTACCCAACGACATTTTTCCTTCTGTGTTGTCAATGTTTGCATTACTTTTAGTGTCTCTAAGTCTAAGAGGTGTCCGGGCTCTAAATCATTGTCATGTAAAAGCAAATCATTTTCTTGAGCTGCCTTTTTTGCAGCCATATCAGCAAAGGCATTTCTCCTGGAGACAGGATATTTTCTGTTAGTATGTGCAGAACATTTACATATCGCTATCTGAAGTGGTAGTTGCACTGCATCTAACAACTGTAAAATTAAATCTCTGTGATTTATTGGTTTGCCTGTCGCAGTAACCATTCCCCTATTCTTCCATTGGTGAGCGAAAACATGTACAGTGGAGAAAGCATATTGACTATCTGTATAAATTGTCACTTTTTTACCCTCCCCTAAGGTACAAGCTCGAGTCAAAGCCACCAACTCAGCTGCTTGTGCAGAATAAATGTTTGACAATCTTTTTGCCTCCAAAACTTCAGTTTCTGTGGTGACAGCATACCCTACTAGTGTTTTTCCTACAGTGTCTTTCTTTGCTGATCCGTCTACAAACAAAACGAGATCAGAATCTACCAACGGAATATCCGTTAAATCTGGTCGGGGAAGCAATTTGTCATGAATGCTCTCTAAACAAATGTGTGGAGTACCTTCTTCTGGAGTCGGCAAAAGTGTCGCCGGATTAAGAGTAGTACATCTTTCTATGGTCATATGAGGCTGTGTCAGCAGCACTGTCATACATGACAAATGTCGACTAGGAGATAAAAAGGTTATCTTATCTTGCAAAAGTATAGTAGCTACTGAATGTGGAACCCGCAATTGCAATGGGTGAAACAAAACTAATGATGCTGAGGCTTGTACTGCCATGGCGGCTGCCACTACAGCTTGAACACAATGCGGCAATGCCCTTGCAACAGGATCTAATCTGGAGGAGTAGAAAGCTATCGGTCTCTGTTTATCCCCATGTACTTGTACCAGAAACAAAGTCATATATCCTCCCTTACAATCAACCATTTGTACAAATGGCTTAGAATAGTTCGGAAAACCCAACACAGAGGATCCTGCTATCAATTGCTTAATTCTAATAAATGCTTGTACTGCCTTATTTGTCCACTGTATATTATTCTTAGCTGCCATGGGAGTGTCATAGATCAGTGCGGTCAATGGCCCTACTTCCTCAGCATAGTTAGGGATCCAACTTCTACAAAAATTAGTCACACCTAAAAAGGACATCATCTCCCGCTTAGTTGTGGGCATAGGTGCCTCAAGAATTGCTTGTTTTCTTTTGTTCTCCAATTGTCTACCTGCCTGCGAAATTAAATAACCCAAGTACTTTACTTGTGCTTTCCACAATTGTAACTTTTCTTAATTTACCTTATGTCCTTGCTCAGCTAAAAAACTAAGAAGGGCAAGGGTATCCCTTCTACAACTTTCCTGCGTGGGTGAGGCCAACAAAATATCATCTACATACAACAGAACCTGGCTTCCCTGTGGGGGAACAAACTGATCTAAATTCGCAGCCATTTCTTGTGCGAATATTGTCGGACTCTCACAATAACCCTGTGGCAATCTGATGTAGATGTATCTTTTACCTTGATAAGTGAATGCAAACCAAAATCTACTCTCCTTATGTAGTGGTATGGAGAAAAAAGCATTGCTTATATCTATGACAGAAAAATATCTGTGCTGAGGTAGTAAATCATTAAGTAATGTATAGGGGTCAGGGACCACCGGTGCTCTTGGGATCACAGCCGAATTAACTGCTTGTAAATCCTGAACCAACCTCCATGACCCATCCGGTTTCTTTACAGGAAACAACGGAGTATTGCAGGGTGAATCTGGGCATTCAACAAGAATTCCTACCTGTTTTAGCTGCTCAATGACTGGCTTAATTCCTTCCTCTGCTTGTTTACTTAGTGGGTATTGGTGCTTACGAGGTCTAAAACCTGACTTTGGAGTTATACAAACTTCACCTGCTGTTTTCATCAGTCCTACATCCCCTTTACCTTTTGACCATAAATCTACAGGTAAGGCACTTAACGCACTATCTTCCTCTTGAGTTAGAAAGATTTGTCATGCCATTTCTGTTTGGTCATCCCTGAGGTGCACGCTTGGTTGTGCCCAGGTCACCCAATTTAATCTTTGTACCTGGATCTGTTGATCTTTCAATTGACTTTCGGACATTGTGTCCCAATTCGTTACCTTTTTCGCCAAATCTACCCAATGTGTCCCCACCGCTTTAGTAATTGAAATATGTGGGCTATAACCTGAGCAATATAAAGAACTCATTTCCTTGGTCAAAGTACAGGTCACGACTGTATTACCTTGCGCATCCCAAAACATATCATTCAAAATTATCATTGCACGTTTGTTATTAAATAATTCTTTTTCAAATTCTTTATCCGGACCAGGGGCCTTTCTATAGAACATTCTACAATGTAAGTGCGCCGCAACCTGCGGTGACCCGCTCCTAGATTTACTTAAAGCTAGGTTGATCAAATCTGTATCAACCCTCCCCAACCCGTTTGAAATCAAGTCCTGGCTATACCAGTAAAACAAGTCTTGTACTCCCTGTACCACCAAGCCATCCGTTAACCTTTTCGCCTCAATGCCTTTAGGTGTGGGAATTGCCGCTATTCCAAACGAATGCATCAAATCTCTTCCCAGCAAATTAACTGGACAAACTTTCGATATAATTACCCTACACCTAACAGTTTGGTTTGTTTCCGGATCTGTGAACAATAGAGGATGAGACAGTGGTTCCTTATAGATTTTCCCGTTTGCCGCTTTCACAAGGACAAACTCATCTATTTCGCAGTTCGGAGGCAGAACTGCTGGACCCAAAAGTGTACGCGATGCACCTGAATCACATAAAAACTCCACTTTCTGTCCCTCAACCAAAAACTCTATCATGGGTTTTTGATCTAGATGCATAGCAATACCCAAATTTGCCAGGTTTATGACTTCACAGTCACAATCCCGCCCTTCCTTCTGAGTGTTCTGACATTCATCGCAGCGAGTGTCTGCCTCATCATCATCACAATCATTCTCACTTTCTTCTTCTCTACAATAATCACAATAATGAATTTGGCGCCTTCCTTTACAATCATATAGTCATGCGGACCCCTTGTTCGTAAGCTGTGGGGGATGTTGCCACTCTTCACAGTTGGCAGCAAAGTGCCCACGTCTACCGCACTTAAAACATTCTCCACGTTTTAACCTTCCCTCATATTCCTCTGAATGTCCACCCGGTTTATTTAACGTGTCCCATTTCGGGCCCCCACGTTTTTTTTACGCCACCACGGCGCCCTTGCCCCCTTTGGTCCTGTACCAAAAATATACCACCATCATCCCCTACTGCTAACACTTGTACTTTCTTTTTTAAATTGAAATGTCACTCAGCATGCCGTGCATATTCAAACAAATGTTGCAGTCTACATGTTCTATGATCTACCATATGCTTAGTTATAAAACTACTTATCGGAGCCCTACAACCCTTAAGAAAAGCATTTTTCAATTGCTGTTCATATGGACTATCATTGGTCTGATCCTGCGGAATCATCATTCCGCAATGGATATTGAACACTTCTGTCAATCTTACAATATAGTGATCTACAGATTCATCATCATTTTGGATGCACTGAATTATTACTATCCAATCTGCTCTTGGACGCCACTTATCAGAAATTCTCTTCAACAGATCAGTGACTCGTGTATCTAACACCCCAGAATTATGCTTTAATGTAGTGCCGTCATCTGCCTTACATGTCCAAGTACCACAAACTAAGTGCCAATCTGGACCCAGGATTTGTTCTACTTCTAAACCATTTAGATGATAACTTAAACGCATACCAACTATGTCCTCAGAAAACTTTTGAAAATTAACCTTGGGATGAGGAATACCATCCGTAGCTTGTTTTATATCCTCTCTAGCCCAGGGACGATAAACTAAAATAGTTGGCTCTTGTCCAACATCCCCTGCTTGTGGATTTGCAACTTGTATTAAGGGAAGAGCTTCTGAGTAGTCAGAAAGTTTAATGGCCCAACGTCCTTGCCCTGCTGGTCCTGACCTTAACTGCATAGGTTGGTCTACCTGTTGCAAAGCAACCTTGGGGACTACAGGAATTTGCGAGTAAATTGGAGGGGTCACAATGCTTCCTTGAGCAGCCAATAACCCACCCTGCTGTACAGATCCCACATCTTCAGACTGATATTGAGGAGGTTCCGCCGGTACGGCAGCAGCAATTTCCCCATATGGTGGGGCAGTTGCCTGCCTTTGTACTGCACAAACTGTATGCT
Organism: Protopterus annectens; assembly: GCF_019279795.1. Lineage (NCBI taxonomy): Eukaryota > Metazoa > Chordata > Ceratodontiformes > Protopteridae > Protopterus > Protopterus annectens. The sequence continues at coordinate 1,398,753,887 of NC_056726.1, forward strand.
CATCCTCCTTATCTAAAAATAAAGCTACTTTTCCACTTGGCACCAGTGATCCCTTTTGATTTTTTTTTTTCTTTTTCCTGGCACTGTTTTTCTTTTATAGCTCATTTATTTGCTTCTTCTAACCATTTTTGTGCTTGGGGAAATCCCAATTGTCTTTGCTTTTTAGTTCTAGTTCCTGCATCTCTTTTCAAATCTCTAACCAATTTTGCACAGGCATTCTTATTCAAGGTACCATCAAAATCATATTTCAACTTCCACTTTTTCAAAAATTTACCATTATTTTTGTTTAAACCTTTCATATACTTAGCATCAACATTTAAACAGACATCACTCTCACACCTGCAGCAACTCGAACCCATGTTTCCCCTAGATTTCTTATTTTAGGACTGTATCAAAGTTATTTTACAGGGCTTATTATAAAATGGGGCTATCTTAACGGGTGATCCTAACAAAATAATCTTAACAAGTAATCCTACCCACCCTGACATAAAAATAAAACCCTTGTCGACAAGGTTAAATTAAATTAAAAGAAAATTTATCTTTCATCCTACATGAACCAGATGAGACTCCGTTTCCCCTTTTCGTTCGGAAACCGTCCCTCAGATAGGGATCAGAGAGCGGCTGGCCTCCTTTCAATGACAAATCAGTCAGAGGGCTTTCAGTCGAGGGAATCTTAAGATGAGAAACCCTCACCTGCACAAGTTTTTCAGTCTCTCTGTCGGTCTGATCCGTATCTTCGTAGAGGTTTCCGGTCCGAAGGACCAAAATGTCAGAAGAAAAATTCAAACGAGTCACATCTGCCTCAGGTGATGAAAAACTTCTTTATTAGCAGCTAACCAGATTACACAGCATGTTGGCCAAGATGATCTCCTCCTCTGGTCAACTTGTTTACTGACATCAACTTTTATACTGCAAGCAAAACAACTTTTTGTTACATTTCTGACCGTTGACAGTTGGCTATGAAAAACATATAGGGTAAACATGTTTACCACAAATTACCTCAAACCAACAGTTAGTACAGAATGTTCAAGAAGTACAGAATGTTCAGTTCAACAATGGTAGCTCAAACTCTCCAGGACACACAGCCTGTTCAGTAAATTAACTCTTACTCGGCCGTGCGTCCTTATCCCAGGCTTCACTGAGCTATAACCAAATCTCTTTATTCTGAAAAGCAGAAAACAGTTATTATTCAGGTTCATAAGCAATGCTGCATTTTGTTCACAGATGAGGCCCATCTTTGATAGGCATATCCCAATAAATAACATGTTCACTTTGCAAGAAGAGGAAAAAGACAAACAACAGTATGTTTTCAAAACTTTTTCTCTTAACAAAATGACTACTTTCAAAAACACTCTCCAAAGGAAATGAGCAACAGCAGGAGAAAAATAAATATAAATCCATGTAACTGTAAGCAGTGAATAAGCACCATACAGCTCCGGTCTTTGCTTTCCACATTTGTTCAACATCTGTTACTTGGTGCCAAAAAAGGCAGCCAATACAGGCCCTAAGCATCTGACAGGTAAACAGACAAATGAAAAAGAGATATACAAAAATTGTTTTGTGTGTGTGTGTGTGTGTGTGTGTGTGTGTGTGTGTGTGTGTGTGTGTATTTATGGGGGAACGCAATATTCTGAAGAAAGAATAGAATGCTTCTGGAACTGCTTATGGTAATTTAAGGTGAACTATTTTATTCATGCGGAAACTGCTGGAAGAATGAAATAGTCTTCTTTCAGTTATAGTGCTAAGTAAATTCTAAGTATATTGTGGAATAATCCCATCAGTTGGATACATGTAAACTTGCTGCATAATGCAAATTAGTGCAGTTCTTTTGCACAGAATTGTGTTATACAGTACTGCTGGTAGAACAGAAGTGAAAGTGGAGGCACATGCAATTAAGGCTGACCTGTTATCAAGCTGCTTCATGTAACCAAAGGTTTAATTCCCTCAGTCTCTACTTCCTTACTATGAGACTCGTAGCAAGTCACTTAATCAAAAAGTCCTCCAGGAGAATTGGGGAAACTGGTTTAGATTCTTTAATGGTCTCCTGAATTGTATACCTTGTAACCACCTATAAACCTAGGATGTTTTTCTGGGTCTATATTAGAACACCGAACTTTCAAAATTTCGAGTGTTCTAATATTGACCAGTTTTCAGCGAACGCTGAAAATATCGAAGAAACAGAAAACCAATTTTTTTTCCTAGGGAAAAAATTCAGTTGTCCATTTCTCTTGCTTCGGTATTTTCAGCACTGTGGTGGAAAGTTACGGGTCGGGTTCAGGTAAGTGTGCGATTGTGTGGACGTGAGGGTTAGGGCGGGTTAGGGTTAGGGCGCGGGTCAGGTAAGTGTGTGATTGTGTGGACATGAGGGTTAGGGCGGGGTAGGTGAGTTAGGGTTAGGGCGCGGGTGAGGTGACTGTGCGATAGTGATGGACCTTAGGGATAGGGTTTGGGTTAAGGTAAGTGGATAGTTAGTGGTGTATGTATAGTTTAGTGTAGGGTTAGGTGTAAGAGTTTAGGTGTATGTGTGTGGATTACTGTTTGTTTGGTGTGCTTGTGTTGTGTGTGTGTGTGTGTGTTTTGGAACAGCAATTTTTTTCCCTAGGAAAAACTTTGCTGTTCTGTATGTTCGATGTTTTAAATTTTCGATTAATATATTAGAAATTTTGAAAGTTCGGTGTTCTAATATAGACCCTGTTTTTCCCCAAGATTAAAGCACAGCAAGAAACTTAACATCAATTTGCACAATGCAACTATACTGCAGAAAGTAAAATGCTAATGAGCTTTCCACTAAGGTGCAGTGTGTACATTTGATTCATGACAGGGGACAAATGGCACTATGGCCACTTGCATGTCAAGTTTTTAGGCAGGTTGTATGATGCTGTCACCTCAGCAGGTGAGCACTTCTTCATTCCTCCATTGCTATATGTGGGAAGAGTACCACGTCTTACTTTCTTTGTATCTGGGCTCCTCCTCCTCATCCTCCTGCAACAAGACATCCCAGCATGCTTTCCATACTATTGGGTTACATTGTGTGTAAGACAACATGGTAACCTGAGGGCACTTGAAACATTAACATAAGGCACATAACAACATATTTAAGAACATCTTTGCTATGCCACATTCATAAATAGTGTTATAGAGGGGATTCAGCACAGACATGCCATTGCTAGTAAATGGACAGAGATGTCAGAAAAGGGTGCCCCTCAACAATCAGTACTACATCATATCAAAGTGAATAAGAAAGGGTCCCTGACAATGAGTTCTACTTCTCCAAGGGACACACACAGTCTGCATAAGGAGCATTATATTTGCTAAATGGAAGGGAGGGGGGAGGGGTGGAACTCTAGAAAATACACCACATATTTTTATTATAAGGGAAAAATGGAACACATTAGCAAGTGAGCAGTACAACATATATACATTTGGGTGATAGGAAGGTGCAACCATAGATAATGATCCCTACATCACATTATGTTGGAGATCATGAGGTACTGTATAGTTATTACTAGATCTGTACTATTTGTTTGTGTCTTTCGGCTTTTTCCGGTTAAGGATCGCCACAGCGGAACTCTGGTCCGCTAATGTTTGGTAGTGGATTTTTACGTACTGGGTTACCAGCCCTGACGCACAACCTTCAACGAAGGCACGCCCCATTCACATATGCCTCCACACAGAAGACACTCTAGCTGAGAATCGAACGGGACAACGTCTTGCTATGAGGCGACAACGCTACCGCAGCACCACCACCACAGTACTAGATCTGTACTATTGTTACCACCAAATAGTTTGGATTGTGGCAGAAAAGGGGCCCTTGAAAAGTCCATCTACTCAGTTAAGAAAGTTTAAAAGACATACATAAGTATTATTATATATTACACTAGGCAAACTGTACTACTTCTACAATACAACTCTTTCATAGCTTCCCAACACATTTCAATCTGCAAGACCAGACCAGTCCAAACATACAGCAGGGGCAGCACTTTGCCAGCAAGGTGGCATAATATATTCAATGCAAAGGCAGCTAAAGCAGCATAGAGATGAGGTCCACATTGGAGCTAAATCAAGCAGCACAGGTTGATGAGCTAGCTGATAGAATATACCTTCTCAAATACAAACTCATATCAAAAGACTGTGTAACAGACATGGAAAATAGCATACCAATTTAAGTGGAACAGGAGATCCCAACTTCCATTTTTATATTCTCCTGAAACTACAATGGCCTTTCTGCATTTCTTAAAACTGTATAGGCTACTTTTAGTGGAATAGGTCATCCTAACTTCCTCCTGTTTCTATGCCTCTTAAATTAACAATATCCTTTCTACAGCTGATAACTGAATGGTCTGTTGCAAAGTAATTAAAGCAGAAGTTGTCCAAAACATGTAATCAAACTAAATCTAGTTTCAAAAACGTATTACACTGTTCAGGCTTTAAGTAATTTTGTGTTGCTCAGCTCAAAGCAGCACAAATGGCAATGTTTTTAAGAACTTACCAAGCATCTGTGAACAAGCAAACGTTTCCAGAATAAAACAAAGTTTACAAATGATGGTATTCATAATTTGCAAGTTAAGTGTTTTTCATATATATATATATACATATATATATATATATATATATATATATATATATATATATATATATGGGTAGTTTGATGAAATCAAAAAATAAAATCAATCTACTGCTAAACAGAAACAAGAAACATACACATATTTGTGACTGAACATAATCCAAAACATAAATATACTATTTTTGGATTTGTGTTTACTCATCTGACCCTGAATGGAATGCAGACAGTGTAGGAAAATAAACATCAATAAAGTCTGCTAACAAGGAGGGCACAAATGGACATGCAACTGCCATATAACCAGCAGGCCACTTCAGGGCAACTGCTCTTGGTAAACAACTGTAAATGACACCTCCGGTTTAAACAAATTTATCACACCACAAATCTCTGCAAATGTTAGCTGTAGTATTTCTTTGAAAATATTGTGGGAGGTAATCTTGTTAGCCTCGTCATATACAGGAAGTTCATGACTCATAGCACTGCAGTAATACCTTTTTAGGCCTTTCATTTTGGCAGAAACAATATGCAGAACCATTTAATAAAATCTTACCTTCAAGTGAAGTAAGCTGCTGTTCAGCTTCAAGATACAACTGAGAAAAAACAGGCCGTGGTACCAGGTTGCTTGATCGAAGAGAAGCCTCTATAGAACTATGCAATACTTCTTCAAAGCGTGTTGTTTTCAGCTGACCAGCATACGAATTTCCCATCTTTTAAAACAAAAGGGAAGGACTGAGAACCACTGTTCAGAAACAGTGTTCAAGGAACACAAAGTTACAGACATATTTAAGATAACCTAAATTCAGGCAGCGTCTTATAGCTGAACCTTCAGTCTGACTTGAAAGGAGAATTCCAACAGTGCACAGCAAGAACATCCTTCTATAAAATGACAGGAAGCATAGTAAGCAATGGCATTCTGTGGGTAAAAATGCAGGGTATTGCACCTTAGCATTCTGTCAGTCACTATTAATGGCACAAATAAATGAGTTACACAGGATGCAAAGTGCAGTCATAAACCCCATCTTCCTGCAATGTGAGCCCCATGATTTTCGATGAAACTGTGCTGCAAGACAAACTGGAGCAGAACAGAAAGTTCAGGGCTTGTACTTTCAAGGACAAAAATAAGTGTTGCTGGAAAATTATAGCCTAGGCATTAGAAACTAAAACAACATGCAGTAGTATGGCAGACCCCTTTCAGTGAGTGCAACAATTTTTAAATTTAAGTATTATTTTGCTATTGTGTGATTTTGGAAAATTTTTTAGTTAAGTTTGCTCATTCTTTCTTTCTTCTACAAAGGGGAAAACTTCATTAACATCAGAAAAGGAAACAAAGTACTAGTACAATTTGTGATGCCCCCAACCATCAGTGGGGAACACTGGAAACATGAACAATGTACTCTACCTCCCCAATGTATTTTTTCCTAGGATAATTCTAAAAGATACTAGGGTTATTTAACAACAAACCTAGAAACTTCTGATTAACTCTCAAGGAGATTCTAATGTAAAACAAATAAACAAAACAAAATTAAATGAAATGAAAAGACTTACATAGCTCCTATTGTAAATTCTTGGGGCAAAAATAAGTCTCTCAATCAATCGCATCAATCAAGAAACTACTTTTTAAAAAGGTGATGGCACAATGGATCTGTCAAGAAAATAGTTTAAATCCCACTATAAAGATCGGTCATTAGTGAAAGGTATGGGGTGGAGCACTCCCTTGGAGAAACTACAAATACATTCTGTTTTCAGCTGTATATTCTCTTCAATATGAAGGCAGAAAACCAAATCAATAGCCGCAGAGACTAGAATCCTGATCACCAGGGGGATATAGGTACCTAATGCATCTGTGAAACATATCCTGAGAAAACAACTCATCTGCATGGCTGTTGCTGTAAATTTACTGGATGTCACCAGAATCTGTGAAATATTGGAGAAAAAAATTAATGAAGGGTATCCTCTTTTACTTGAAAAGTCACACATGGAAACTTAGGAAATAAGCTCTGAATGTCACTGTGGCTCCTCTTGATTCAAGTGAAAACAGCTTTGACAGAAAAAAGGCATTGGCTTCCTGAACAACCAGTTCAAATGCAAAAGTGATGCCTGTCTAGGCTACAGAAATACAATGAGAACCATGATGGATAGCTGCTGCTCGTTTTCAATAAGCCTGTCTAAATTAGAGGAAAAGAAAGAGGCACACAAAAGCTTGTACTCCCATTTAAAGGAAACAGAACTACCCACTCATACTCTCTTCCATCCATCCCTTCCTTTAAAAAATAAGCAAGTGTTCTACTTAAGAAAAAATATGCCTCTCTTTCAGCAACCTCATTTAAATAAGACAGCTAAAAGACATTTTGAGAAACATTAACATTTGGGATAAATGATTAGCAGAAAGTCCCAGCATGGTGATTATTGGCTGGATGATGTCATGACATAGACCCTCACTACTAAAGACTGCTGTCTCAGCACAGCAGCAGGGATTCCAGACAGATGTAGGGCTGGTGTGGAGGCTTATTTCTCACAGATTATTTTCTGCAGCCCCCAGGAAAGGCTAAGCATACATTGTAACATTCATTCATTCATTCATTTTTCAATATCCAAATTATCCTGCTAAAGGTCAGAAGGGAAGTGAAGCCTATCCCCCAGCACTCAGAGAACATAAGGCAGAAAACTGAGCCTGGACAAGATTCCACTCCATCATACTATGCACACACATGGACTCACGCATGCATACACACACACACACACACACACACACACACACACGTGTGCATCTGCCCATACGTTTATACCACATGTGCACCTATGAGTAATTTGGAGGATCACTAATTCACCTATAGCATATCTTTTAAGATGTATAAGGAAAATGGGAGCACAAACCAAATCCTACAATGAAGGGACACCAGCCATGCACTGAAACATTGACTCTAGAGATTCATCTTGTACATTTGTTAACCAAGCAACCCACTGGACACAAGTGTCCCTTTTCAGGGGCAACCCAGGAGTACTGCCTGGTTAAATGACTTGTTCTGAGTCACACAGCAGGCAAATGAAGGTAGAAGGAAACAAAATACTGTACCCTTTGTTGCAAAAGGCAGCTCAATAACAGTTCAGAGCCTTAATCCTCTGTGTGAACTGAGGCACTGCTGCAGACATGCTGTTTTATACCACATTAGTTTTCTTGGCCACACAGGGATGTGATTGGAGAATAAGAAGGTGACATTACACTCACTAAATTAACTGCCCAAGACTATGAGAAAAAAACAAAAAAACTTTATTGCTTGACCAGAAAAATGATCACATGACCCCCAACCCTAAATATAATTTACAAAATGTCGAAAACCACAGAACTCCTATGTCCAGTGGGATTAACTAGTCAACAAACTAAACAACCAACCAACCAAGTAATTGAGTAATAAATAAGGAGACAAAATGAAACGACAGTCTGCATATTGTCCAACCTACACTGGGAGATAAATAGTTTTACCTTGGATTCAGATAAAGCCACATTTCTTAAGAAGAAGGGATTGTCCCCACATCCTACAAAGCACATTAAGGGTTCTTCATCATTTGTCAACATGGTTTGGCTTCTAGCAACATCAGTAATAAAGGGGAACTGTGGATGGTCAAAAGGCACAAACGCGGTCTGAGAATAACACCTCTCATGAGACATCCTTGTCATGAGTAAATAAGAAACTGACAAGGAAATGGTAAAGACGCTGAACAGGAACAAGGATAGCCATTATCATTATTTCCAACGAAACCATCACCACAGAGTGAACCTACAGGAAACATGCATTTGGATATATTTTTCTCAGTTATTCTGGGATCATGAGCATTCCATAACCATTATGACATCCTTGTGTATGTTTACATCTTAACATCTTGAGATTGTACATGCAAGTAATCAAAACCATCAGAGTCTTGAGAAGCAAAACTGAGAAGGGACCCTGGACAAACTGTGCACTGAAGCTACCAAATAAAATGATATTAGTTGCTTGTCCTCAAGAAGAAAACCTCTCTCTGCATGAGAATCGCTAAACCTAAAGCACTGTTACAGGTATCAATGCAGTTTATTGTGGTCATAATGCCCCCAATATAATGGAAGAAATGTTTGGCAGTAGAAATGCTAACTATACCAAAGACAACAATATATTCTTGCCTCTGAATTGTGGTTGCCTCTCACAGCTGAATCTCTTAATTTGGAGGTTGCGTAGAGTACAGCCTCTTTTTGTAAAGGACACTGTCACAGATCAGTAGTATGCTTCTGTAAGTGGCTGCAGTATGACTTCATCTGAAGTACTGAAATTTAGCTGTGTGTACAACCCCACACTATATATATATATATATATATATATATATATATATATATATATATATATATATATATAATCTCTCTAATCGACAAAGCTCTGAGAAAAGGGAATACTCTTGAGATACAGCAATCTCAGACTTAGCATATACAGTCCCAATCCTGCATTTTCACAGATTCAGCCTTGTTATTCTAGAACTCTTAGAATCCTGGAATTTACAGGTTACCTTAAAAATATATGTAGTTTCCCTGCACCTTCCCTTGTACCAGAAGGGAAAATAATGTTCTTAACAGATACCACAAGTACCGGCACACCTCAGACTGAGACAATCATTACATCTACACCCTGTAACAGTCTTAAGTCCCTTACATCTGTTCCAAGAATTTGAAAAATGCATGCTCTCATAGCCAAATAAGACTCCATCCATCGGTCTCTTTTTTCCAAAATACAGTTAACTGCTGCATTACATCTGAGGACAGGCTCAAACATATTTAACGGCTCCCTACCACAAGTTTGAGACTGATTACTGTAGACTTCAAAGTTATGAAAAATAAACACTGAATACATATGCCAAACAGTGAATTCTGAAACTCACTGTTACGCAATAAAACTATTTCTGCAGGAGTCACCTCCCCTGTATCTTCCAAATATCAATACTATATATATATATATATATATATATATAAAACAGCAAAACAGGAGGGCGATGCCTGAAGAAAGTAAACTACAGGAGTGCAACAAGTGATAATAAACAAACAAATTCTTCAACAAGTAGTCCAGAGCAGATGTAAAACACAAATTTTAATGACATAATAAAATACAGATAAGCGCTTTCGCAGTAAGCTTCATCAGATCTAAAATGCATTTCAAAACCACAAACTTAAAAGTACAAAAGCAGTCACAATCAACAAATCAGAACAAAGTGCATCCACTGTTATTAGCTGCCATAGCAACTACACAAGTATATGTTTAAAGCTACAAACGCTCTATATCACATAAAACCATATATGGTATGCAAAATCAAGACAGATTTGAGTATAAACATCTCAAAGAGCATATATATATATAAATTAAAAATGCATAGCTACTAAATAAAAAATAAAATACATCTAGTAAAACTGACGTAGCAGGGAAATATACATACAGCTTACTTCTTTTTCAAAGGTCTTGCTCTTAAAGTGGGTTCTATCCTGTAAGTTTAACTGAGTATAGAAAGTACCATCAACGTATTCACATTTAATGACCATTATTACCTTCAGACTTCTGGCGTGGCCATGGGCACCTCGTGTGCCAATAGCTACGCCAATTTAGTCATGGTAGCTTGGGAAGAGAACATTATGTATAAATTTGATTTACATCAGCAAAATGCATTATTTTACTGTTGTTTTGTCAATGACCTCTTCCTTTTCTGGAAGGGTTCCCCCACTGAATTACAACAGTATGTTTCTATGTTGAACTCAAGCACTGCATTCCTTAAATTTTCTCATATATTTTCTAATACAGCCATTAATTTCTTAGATATCACACTGCATACAAATGCAGATGGTACTTTCTATACTCAGTTATACAGGAAAGAATGTAATAGGCCCACCTACGTACATCGAAAGAGTATGCATCCGCAACATATTTTTTAAAACACACTAAAAGGCCAAGACCTGCATACTAGTCGTTTGCACAATAGGAATGAGGACTTTGAGAGAGGGTGCTTGAAAATGAAGATTGATTTTATTTCTAGGACTACAATGCCAAAGAAATTGATAGTATATACGATACAGTTAGGGCTGATAGGGTAAATACTGGGAGACCATACCTTTAGACACCATCTGGATGTGATGATATCAGATCCAAATCTAATAGGGATGACCAAGGAAGTAAGATCTTCTTTTGGTTAACATACTCTAGTGATGACAAGAAAATTAGAGATATTATTTATAAACACTGGACACTATTACACACAGATCAGGACATACATAGGTTTGTTGGTGATAAACCATCTTTTGGATACAAGAAAGTACAGTTTTGTACCTACCATAAATGTAGATGTCCGATAGGTATGCATCTGCAGTCATAACATATGGGTTGTCCTGCCTCAGGCAGCCCTTCGGTCGGCCGGATTCCAAAGTCTGGGTCTGGCCTCGGCTGATGTCGCACTTCACCCGACGTCATAGCTCCTAGGGTATAAAGGCATCAGCCAACGCCATTTTCCTCAGTGTTTCTTGCCCCAGATGCCAGGTGCCCTCTAGGAAGGCTAAATTTGTATAAAAGTAGCAAATTCCAAACAGTAGAAATCAAAAAGTATATATACATATATACATACAAACAAATACACCATAATAGATTCCCCCAGCTAGCTAAGAGGGGGGTAAGTACCCTAGGAATACCACAGAGGGGAAGGAGGTTGGGTAATCCTGACTGCAGATGCATACCTATCGGACATCTACATTTATGGTAGGTACAAAACTGTACTATGTCCTTCAAGGATGCATCTGCAGTCATAACATATGGGTAGAATACCATAGCCAAACTGGGGGAGGAGGCACTAAGACAATGATGGTGTAGTTAAGATCCCTTGTAAAACAGCAGTTGCAAAACCTGCTCGGTATCTGGAGTATAAAGGAAGATTGTAATGCTTGGCAAATGTATGCACGGAGCTCCAAGTAGCAGTTTCTAAAATGTCTTTGGTAGCCACTCCTCGTAGGAAAGCTATAGTGGTGGCTGTAGCTCTTGTGGAGTGAGGCCTGATATTTTCAGGAGTTGTCTTTCCATGACATGAGTAGCAGAATCGAATGCAATTTCCTATCCTTTTTGAGATTGTCTGTTTTGAAATTGCCTTCCCTTGCACTCCTGTTGCATAAGCTACCAGAAGCTGGTCAGTTTTTCTGCTGGCCTTAGTTCTGTCCAGATAGTAGCGCAGTTGTCTGTGTACATCCAAGGTGTGTAGTAGTTTTTCCCCCCTGTTCTGTGGGTTGGGGAAGAATATAGGTAAATGAATAGCTTGGTTCAAGGATACCCTGGATACCACCTTTGGCATAAAAGTAGGATTGGTTCTCAGAGACACTCTACCCTGGTGAAAGATAAGAAAAGGCTGCACTGCCATTAATGCCTGTAACTCGGATACCCTTCTTGCTGAAGTGATTGCTAGCAGGAAGGCAGTTTTCCAAGATAAGAACTGTAAGTCTGCTGTTGCTGCTGGTTCGAAAGGGTGGAGTGTTAATTTTTCTAGCACAAAATTGAGATCCCATGCAGGCAGAGGTGGTTTCCTTGGAGGTTTTACATTTTTGATCCCTCTCAAAAATTGTCTGAGGAGAGGATGAGAGAAGACAGGAGGATCCATGTTGTACTCTGCTGAAATTGCTGATGCATGAATCTTAATGGAAGAATAGGACAGGCCATTGTGGAACAGTTCTGCTAAGTATTCTAGGATGTGTGCTAGGTTTGCCAGTGTGACATTTGTTCCCTTTGCTGCACTCCAAATGAGGAATCTCTTCCATTTGGCTGAATATGTTTTCCTTGTGGAGGGTCTGCGAGCCTCCAGGATAATGTCCTTAACCCTCTGAGATAAAACAGGTTGGTTTTGTGTTATGCAATTTTCCAAGCAGTTAGCTGCAGGGTTTTTAAGTTTGGATGCAGGGTCTTGTAGTTGTTCTGCGTTAGAAGTAAAGGACATAGAGGTAGAGGCCATGAGCTCGTCCGAGACATGCTTCTCAGTAGCGGGTACCAATGCTGCCTTGGCCAGTCTGGAGCTATCAGAATTACCTTTGGCTGTTCCTCTCTGATCTTCAGTAGAACTTTGTACATCAATGGGAGAGGTGGAAAGGCATATACTGTCAGGGCCTTCCAGCTGAAAGAAAGGGAGTCCACCCTCCAGGCTTGTGGGTGGTATACTCTTGAGCAGAATTTCTTCAGTTGGTGGTTGAGTGGGGAGGCGAACAGGTCTATCTCTGGCATTCCCCATTTCTTTGTTATGGTTTTGAAGATGTCTGGATGCAGCATCCATTCGTGAGCATCCGTGGTAGTTCTGCTTAAGCTGTCTGCTGGTGAATTCTCTTTTCCTGGAACGAATCTGGCCTGCAGTTGAATGTTGAGATTCAGGCCTAAGTTCCACAGGTCCATTGCCATCCGGCATAGAGGGTATGAATGTGTGCCTCCCTGTTTGTTGATGTACCACATGACTGTGGTATTGTCCGTCCTTATCATCAGGTGTCCTTGCTGGAGGAATGATTTGAATGCCTTGATTGCATGCTTCACTGCCAGCATCTCCTTTAGATTTATGTGTAGATTCAGCTGGTCTTGGGACCATAGGCCTTGGATACACTTGTCTTCCATGTGTGCCCCCCAGCCTAGGTCTGAGGCGTCCGTGGTGATGGTCTGCCTGGGATGTGGTTTGTGGAAAGGCAATCCTCTGTTGATCTGGCAGGCCTGAGCCCACCACAGGAATTCTTTTTTTCAGGCATGGAATGATTGGTATCAGGGCTTCTAGACTGTGTCTGTGTTGAGACCATACATTCCTTAGGTACCATTGTAATTTTCTCATATGCAGCCTGGCATGTGGGATCAAGATTATGCAGGATGCCATGTAACCCAGGGCCTGCAGGACTTTCCTTGCAGTAAGCTGAGTTTGTCTTGTTAATGCCATGAAGTAGACCGGTAGTTGCTTTTGTTTTTCTTCTGTGAGCCATCTGAGTTTTTGTGTCCAGTTCTGCACCCAAAAAAGTTATCCTTTGGGATGGTACTAGTCGTGACTTTTGTATGTTGACTGTGTATCCCAAGGCTTGCAGCAGTTGTATGACATAGGCCAAATCCTTTATTATTTTTGTCTTGTTGTCCGCTTGTAATAGGCAGTCGTCCAGGTATGGGTAGATTTGAATTCCCTGAAGCCTGCAATGTGCAATTACTGATGCCAGGCATTTCGTGGATACTCTGGGCGCAGTAGATAAGCCAAAGGGCAATGCTGAGAATTGATAATGCTCTGATCCTGCAAGAAATCTGAGGTGTCTTCTGCAATCTGGTCGTATAGGGACGTGCAGGTATGCCTCCTTGAGATCTAGAGTCACCAGCCAAGACTCCTTGCCCAACATGGGAAGAAGTTGCTGTAGGGTCAGCATTTTGAATTTTGGAACAAAGAGATATGTGTTCAGTGCGGACAAGTCGAGAATAGGCCTCCATTGATTTTGTTTTCTTGGTACAAGGAATAGTCTGGAGTAAAATCCTTGGCCTTGTTCCATAGATGGTACCTTTTCTATTGCTCTCATCCTTAGTAAGCTGATGATTTGTTTTAGAGCCTCTGATTTCTGGTTTGGTGGAAGGTTTGGCATTCCTCTCTTTTTTGGTAGAGTGTGGAAGTGAAACCTGTAGCCCTTGTCTATTGTTTGCAAAGTCCATTTGTCTCCTGTAATACAATGCCAGTTTTTTGAAAATAAAGCTAGCTTTCCGCTCAAGGGTGCTTCCACTTGTTCCCTGGTAGGCGGAGTCAGAGCCAAGTCATTGTGTCTGTCCTGTGGAAGTGGTTGCAGTCGCAGCTGTGGCGGCACTTCTCTGGTTGGCAGGTTGCCACTGACGACCCCTGTAGGCACCCCTTGATTGACCTCTGCCTCTTGGGCGTCTATTTCTGCCTCTCTGTGCTCTAGAGGTGTCTGGAAAGGACCAATTCTTTGAAGGCCAATTTCTGCTGAACCTCGGAGGTTGGACCTGCAGGAAATCCTTGACTGTTTGGACAGATTTTGCTTTTTCTTCCACTTTCTTTAGAACCTCCTGTGCAGGGGAGCCAAATAAACCTTGTTTCTCCATAGGGGCATCTAGGAGTTTAGCCTTAACATGGTCTGGCAAGGATTGTTCTTTTAGCCAGGCATGCCTTCGAATCACTGCTCCAGTCATAGCTAATCTAAATGAAGCCTCCAGTGCATCATAGCCACATTTCAAAAAAATGATTACTGACCTGCTGAGAGTTGTGTACCAAATCCTGAAGGGACTTACGGTCTAAAGGTTCAGGAGAGGCCAGCTTTTTATTCAGCTGATCTAACAAAAATTCCTGGTACTGTATCATGTGAAATTGACAGTTTAAAGCCCTGGCAGAAAGAGTAGCAGAAGTATAAACCTTTTTACCCCATCTCTCTAATGCTCTAGATTCTCTTTCAGAGGGTAGGGGTTTTTTGACAGAGGCAGCTGCAACACCTTTAGGGCCCTGAGAAATGGTTTCTGGGTCTGCAGCATGGGCCTTATACAAGTGGAAGTGAGAATCCGGGACCCTGTAGTATCTGTCAGGTTTGGCAGGGGCCGGGGGAAGAGAATCAGGAGCCATACTAGATTCTGAAAAAACATCATCAACAATGTCTAGAACTGGAGGTATAGCCAAAGGCCTATGCTGAGGAACAAGAAAATCCCTATGTCTCTTTTTAGATTCAGAGAAATCCTGATTTTCCCAGTGGAAATGTTCCCTTAAGGTATGTAAAGTTTCCCCTAAAGAAAAATCCTCAGGGGGAGAAGCAGAAGGAATGGAATCTTCTGCATCAGAGTCCTCATAAGTAGGTATAGACAATTCCTGTTCATTAGAAGAGTCAGAAGAAACAGAATCCTGTTCAGAAGATTCATAATCAATGTCTTGCCTAGGCCTCTTAGAAGGGGGGGAGGGGGGTGGCTACCCCTGATCAGAGTAATTAAATCTTCAGCCATTTTGATCATTTGTTTTTTAGGCATAGGGGCCTGCACATGTGGCCCAGGTGTCATTTTTTTAGGCATAGGTCGAGATTTTGGCCTTAATTTTGAAGATGGCGTCAGTCTAATATATAAACCTGTAGGCCTGAAAACACCCTCAGAAGCCGGTGCCTGCACAGCGGCTCCAGACCCATCCAAGGTAGAGACATCCGCGGGTTCCATAACTGAAGCATCTCGTGGCATACCGGACTCCAAATGGGTCTCAGTAGAGGCCTGCGAATCAGAAGTAGCGGGTATCAGGGGCTGCGAAAGAACCTCACTGAGTACCGGCGAACTGGCGACTGGCTTAGGAGAAGCGTTGTCGGCAGTTTTGGACCTCAACGGTCTTTTTCTTTACGTTTTCTAGATATTCCGGTAGTTGGATTGCTAACCGACGACATTTCCGGATAATTAAAGTGTGAGCCAAAATATTTAGAAGCAAAAATGTACCGACGTTTGATAGTGCGTTGATTAAATAAAGCAGAAAACCGACAGCAAGGTGGTCAGGGCCTAGGCAAGGAATACAGTACAAATGAAAATCCTTAGGAGGTACTTGCTTCCCACAAGTAATGCAATTATTAACCAGTGGGAAAAGCCGAAAGACACAAACAAACAAACTGACATCGGTAAGGAGCAAGAAAAAGTTTCCCCAACGGGGTACTTAACTTTTTAGTTTAAGACTTCGGATCTGAAACTCGAAAACAAAAATTTCAGGAGTCGAACGACCGGCACTTGAGAACTGCTTCTGCTTCGGGCACCGCACGGCAAGATTGACTGATGCAATGGCGTCAGCTGCATGTTTTATACCCCTGATGACCTGACGTCATGGAAGAAGGGACAGCTACCAACGCAGGACCCAAGACTTTGTTAATCAGGCCGACTGAGGACAACCTGCCAGCAGATTACCCAAATGTAATGACTGCAACAGTGAAACACGAAGAACATCTTAATACTGCAACAACTTAAAAAGCTTATTTATATGAAGACAGTAATCATACCCCATGTCTAAACAGACACTTCATACCCTCCAGTATAGGGGCCTGTTATCCTCTAGTTACTCAGACACTGAAAAACAGTAACAAGTAATACAACCATCATAATATCCTGCATGGGACCTTTTAACTGCATGTAAAATAACAGTGCAATAGCCTACCCTGCATATTTACACACATCTCTAGAGCACACTCTCTGACTTTTTCACACTGGTACAGAAAGTCAAGACAGGGCATTTTCAGGTCACTGTAGTGGTGCCTGCACCACTCACCAGAATGACTGATATCAGGAGAAGCAGTTATTGCCCTGGCAAGTTGTGCCAAGCATCTACTTTATACAGGGATTCTGATAAGAGTACTACAGCAACCATTCCTGCTGGTCTCTGTGCATAAGGAACAGAAATATTTGGTCTCCTTACAGCACCACTAGAGACCTTAAGTGTCTTCAGGATCCATAATCACTTAACAGGTTACAGTCCAGAGACATGGCTTCTAAACAGACTCATGAGCATAATGACTGTGCTACCAGCCTTGAAATTACATAAGAAAAAAAAAACATCCACTGCAATATGTTTGCAGTTCATGCTACAAACTTTATTTATGATCAAGCAGTGGAGTGTTTTATACTTGTGGAAATGTGAAACTTTCAACATTTACAAACAATTCACATGAGGTAAGTGATTGGGTGGTAGTGTCTGCACATCCTGGTTACTGTTTTGTATACATGTTGCAAATGCATGTTGTTTGCTGAACTAAATGAAACTGGGGAAGATGGTTGAGTTTGTGGGTGTAGAGGGCAACAATTTCTGTCTGGAATTATAAGAATATGGACAGGGATTGTGACATGGTATAACAGTTGTAAGTGCTGTTATGTACAAGTCTTAGTACCATACTGGAAAGTTTGATGTGTGTTGTGGCATGAAAGATATAGACTTTGTTTTAGGCCAAGGACTTTGGGACTGTATGAGTGTGAGTGTGTCATTGATATTTTGTTATTTGCATTTGTTTACTGGGATTATTCATCTGTGCATAAATTGGCCCTTCTCAGAGGAGGCCCAGAGAGAGAGAAAAGCTCGCGTATAACACCTGTACATAACATTGAAAAAAGCAGATCAACAAATTACAATTACTTTAAGCAATTTAATAGAATGGATGCATACAGAACTCATAGTAAAACATAAACAAGTTTTACAAAAGTCAATGGCACGTGTCAGTAGATAAAATTTATTGTTGGTCATGAACATAATCTAATACATGAGTACAATAATGGTTCAAAGAAAGCAGATGGAAAGAAAAGAGAAATTCATTTGTGACAACATGCGTTTAAAAATTGAGGTTTGAGGAAAAAAGTGTTTAAGTAACATGTTAGTGGAAGTGATAAGCTAATCACCCTTGATATCCACATCCCACCCCCACCCCCCATTAAGGAAACCACAGTAAAAAAGTTCTCCAAAGCCAACTTCATGCTTCTTAAGACAGAAAGAAGTAGTGAACTTCATGACACCCATGCAGATGGACAATACAGTTACAACTGCTGAATCCTACACAAATGCACTCTATCAGCACTTACATGAGTGCATGGATCGTGCTATCCCAAACAGAACCAAGACACTATCCTCCAAAAAAAGGAAGCCAATCTGGTGGTCTCCTGCCATAAACAAACTGTACAACAGAAGGAAGAAACTGTTGCAAAAGAGAGTAAAATCCCACGAGTGGAGAAGCTCCCTGGTCAGCCTCAGTAAGAAGCTGAGATCCCTTATAAGATCCTCCATAGCTAGCTATGAAAATAAAATAGCCACTAATTCCACGGACAACCACAAAGCATTCTATAGCTATGTCAAGAATCTCAATGGCAACACCCAGATCTGCTCTGAGTTACAGCACAAAGGCACGAAAATTACAGAACCAACTGATATTGCCAACATCCTGGCAGACAGGTTCAGTGCAAACTTTACCCCACCTCCCCACCCCCTAAAGGGCCCATATCTATACAGGAAGAATGCAGAGTCCTTGTAATCACAACTACGCAGGTGAAAGCTGCACTCTCTAAAGCCAAAAACACAGCATCCATGGGACCGGACAACATCCCAGGCTGCATTTTACATGAACTTCAGAATGAACTGGCTCCCCACTTAAGCACCATGTTCAATAATAGCCTCGCATCAGGCTTTGTGCCCACTGAATGGCACACAGCAACAGTTATCCCACTCCACAAAGGGGGATCCACCACTGATCCCGGGAACTATAAACCTATTAGCCTGACGAGCCTGGTCTGCAAAGCCATGGAATGTAGCATCATGGAACTCATAAACAAAGACATTGGTAACCTCCAAACTCTGGATCCCACCCAGTTCAGGTTTGTGAAAGGCAGATCATACCTCCTGAACCTGATCGACTTCTTTGAGGCAGTCACCAAAGCCGTAGATGAGGGTAAGGTGGTTCACACAGCCTATCTTGACCTCGCCAAGGCTTTCAACACCATCCCCCATTCTGGAATTATAGTTAAACTCAATAAACTAGGCATAAATCCCTACGTCACAAGATGGGTTGCCAACTGGCTCACTGACAGAACCCACACTGTAAAAGTTGCAGACTCCAAATCTGACCTCAAACCAGTGACAAGTGGAGTACCACAGGGTTCCGTCCTGGGACCGGTCCTGTTTGGTATCTACTTCTCTGAAGTACAGGCTAACACAGAAGGCCTCTGGCTAATGAAGTTTGCAGATGACTGCAAACTAGGAGCCATAGTCAAGTCCTCAAATGATGTGAACATCCTGCAGAAGGGCCTCGCTGAGACAGATGCCTGGTGTCAGAGCCATGGCCTCAAGCTCAATGCCAAAAAGTGCAGTGTCATCCCCTTTGGTAAAAACTCTGTACCCATGAACTACCACATAGGCAGCAATCTACTTAACACCGAATGCGTGATAAGAGACCTGCAGTAGTCTCTCCTTTGATTGTCACATTGCCACAGTAGTCAGGAAGTCCTTCTACGTGGCACACCTCATCATAAAAGGGCTCTCATCCAGGAAAAAAAGAGGTCATCGTTCCCCTCTACTCGACACTCATTAGACCCACTACAGAGTACAATGCCCCTTTTGGAATGTACCTCACAAGACATCTGCAGCAGCTGGAAAGGCCACAGAAGTACCTCACAAAGAGGATTACTGGACTCAAACAAATGCCCTACACTGACCACCTCAAAAAACTCCAGCTTTACTCCGTAGCATATCGCCCACTCAGAGGTGATCTCTGCCTAACATATAAAGCTATGTCAAACCCAGAGCTGTTGGACATGCTACACCTAAAGAAATCCCAATCCCTCCGAGCTACACGGTCTAGGGACCTAAACCTTGTCACCACAATAAACAGGACATGCTGGAGGGATAGATTCCTATCCCAGAGACTTCCCATACTCTGGAACAGGCTACCCATCTATGTCAAGCAAAGTTCTTCATTAGCACTCCAAGAAAAATCTTGATGAGTGGATGGGAAATGGGAAATAGGAAATACACCCCGGGGATCACTTCTGTGTCTCTGCTCGACAGTGGCACAGGAAAATAACTTTCTTGGGTGGCATAAGCCAGGGAACCTTTTTGGCTAGGCTTACATAGGCCCTTGGGCCAATAGCCTAGTACCTACCTATGAACCTATGAACCTATGGTTATACAACAGTGTGCAGCAGAAGCAAGGTAAAAAGGCAGGTTCAAGAGGCAACATCAGTGAAATAGTACAGGTGACAGCTCTGAAGGGCTTGAATCATGCATTAGATGTGGTAGAGATTAAAATAAATGATTGGTAAATGAGTAAGAGGAAGGGTGGAGAAAGCTGAGTAAGAAGATGTAGGACAACTGTCATAAAGAGAGGCTGTAAGGTGTCGGTGTATGGTTTGTGCTGGGTAGATGGAGATACAGAAGGGATGTGACATTAAAGGTGAAGAAAGAAGAGGGAAGAGAAAAATGAAGGTAGTAAGGCAAGAGATACTGAAGGGGAACAGCAAGGAGTAATAAAAACAAGGGGAGGATGTGAGGAGAAGAGTATGAAATTTTAAAGAAAAGGGAGAAGAAAGTCAGTGGTTTAGGGAGAAAGGATGAAAGAGACCAAGGCTGCAGATATACTACATCAGTACAGTATCATTAGATAAGGTGAGGAATGGACTAGTTTAGAATACACTGTGTGGATGAATATGAATTTTTGTCTAGCCAGGAGTTTAGTAGAAACAGTGATTACATATGAAATAGTCTGTGTGGTTCTATATACCGGAAATATGCAGTCAAATATGCTGCTGTGTAATGTAAGGGAGAGTTACAGCTATCCAGTGGACATTACTCAATAGCAGTATGGGTTTGCCTGCTGAGGTAACACTCACAAAGTGGCTGTAGTTTTTTTTTTCACTTGTATGTGGGGACACTTGTAACAAGCATCTACTAGGAATATCACTACAACTGGCCTTGTTGTCCACAAGCCTCCATGGCTTGATGCTGTGAGTGATTTGTCCACTTACTTTTTAGAATCACTGCCTGTGATGGGCTGTTGCTGTGGGGAAGAATATGCATGCATGTCTTCTCAGGTGGATGGGAGGACCTAAAATACCACTGACTAAGGTTGCTGTCCTGGTAATCCTTTAAAGGGAGTTGCAGCAAGTAAAAAAAGTATTGTCTATTTCCTGGAGTATTGTAGGAGAGGATCACCATACAGCTTCTATAACATTTGTGGGCTGCATCCTCCTACAGCTGTACCATTGTTTCTCATTTTCTGGACTGGGATGTGGGGGGAGGGGGGGGGGGGCGACGACACACATACCCACAAAAAAGCCTACTGTAGACAGAACTATGGAGTTGTGTTGACATACTAATGAATGTACTGGCATCGACCTCTTCCTACTCTTGAGCTATACCCACACTGATGTCAAGGATCATATAATAAAGTATGTCTGGAGACAGACAAAATGTAGCTGACAATCACGGGTTATGTCATTACTGTTGACATACAATGGCAGTCAATTTCACAGCTAGGCCAGTAGTATTTCCACAATTTAGTAGACAAGACATAGTATACTGACAAATATCTGTAGCCCTTCAAAGTTTAGATAGAAACAATATGTATGTTGCTACGGGCCACAGACAAACACTGTGTTTCTGCATGGTTTCCTTTGCAGTGTAATGCAGCTACAATACCTAGTACCACTTACTGCTGAGGTATGGGTATAATGTGCATTACATGCCACCAACTTTCTCACATCTGTTTTTTAAATTACAGGTAGATGTGCCTGATGCTGAAAGAAAGTGGAAGGTGAAGCTCTTCCAGTCACAGAATATCCCCCTGCAAAACCCTCCATTAGCATGGACAACAGCTACGACATCATTCTCTTCAATGTTTGTTAACTTTTGATTTTCCATGGTACTCATACTATAGAGGTTTACCCGCACTTGGCTGCGGGTGTAAGTGAAGGGTGCATTACTTTTCTTTGGTAATGTCTTTCAGTTTTTCCCAGTTAGAGGTCGCCACAGTGGATCTCCGGTCCTCTCATGACTGGCAGTGGATTGTACGTGCCGAGTTGCCAGCCTGACACCCAACCTTCAACGAAGGCACGGCCATGCTCGCACCTACCTGCATGTCTTTAACGTCACTCGACCACAGGGAGGACATGCAGACTCCACACAGAAGGCGCTTCAGCCGAAAATCGAATGGGAGAACTTCTTGCTGTGAGGTGACAACGCTAACTGCTGCACCATCACGGCTTGTGCATTTTCAAAGGTGCTATGTTGTTAGGCCCTCCATTTTGGGTACAGGCATGCCTGATGTCAGGAGTCTACCTGGGCCCAATGACAGTGGCACTCAAATCCCGCCACAGACTGTGGTCACGGTGGCAGTTGTACTCAAGGGTAATGTGAAAGCTATATCGCTTCTCCCCTGTATGGACACAGCTACTCTGCCTTTGCAACCCACCTCTCATGCAGGAATGACACTGTAGCACAGGAGGTGGCTGACACATCAGCACAGACAGTACTTTTTCTCCAATGGCAGAATCATCTTTGGTTGCCACCAGCTCCAATGAGCATGAGAAGGGTATCAGAGATCAGCATACTGGTAGCCAGCAATGCCACGCGTACCACCACCTCCTGATCTGTCTCTATGGCCACTACTCAGTGTTTGTGCAGGCCTGTTACAAAAGGAGAGGCACAGACCACTGCAGCTGTAACAAAGCTGGTTGAAGTGGTACTCTGTGTGACAACCTGCAGGAGGGTGTGGCCCATTTATGTAGCATAGCAGAAAGCCACAGTATGGAGTCTAATTGCTGCAGATGTCGCTGTGCAGCCACCCATCACAGTCTTAGCCATTCTTGTGGCTAGTTCTTCTCCACTTCTTGTTGGGACACCTATGGCAAGAGGATGAGGGCATGGTCAAGGACCCATAACACCACTACATCCACACCTTCATCCAGTGTGGAGGGAACTGTGGAATGCTGTGGACACAGTGTGTTAATGCTCAAACCCCAATAGCACATCACTACACTTCCACTCACATAGCATTCCATCCTCTGTGAGCGCTGTGGATCATGACTGTGACCTTCTCTAGAGAAGGCACTCTGCAGATGGGAACATACATGGTTGGAGCACATTATCCCCTGTTGGTGTTCCAGACTCGTCGATCAGACCTCGATACAGTGCTGCATCTTAGTTCTGCTTGAGCAGTGTCTGTGTTTACCCATATATGCCCATCAGCACTGATCACTTCTGCCCAGTTATACTAGAATGGAGACACCACCCCCTCCCTAGCCATTCTTCCTGGCTTCCCACAGTTGCCCATCCATAAGAAACACATGCACAAACACATGGCATTAGCCTGCACCCCCACATGCATGCGCTATTCATTACTGACACTTACCACTGTGGCCTATCCACATGTGCATATGATGACAACTGTTCCCCGCCCCCATTATTTTGCAACCAGGGTAACATGTGTCTGATGGACAATGTGGCCAGTCCCTCCATGGTATAGTGTAGCATGATTACATTCTTGCATGCATCTTTGCTACTGTTGCATGTTATGCTTAATCCGACCAGTACTTGCTAACTAGATGCTGCCTCTTAGGTAGTTCCACAGCATACTGCACCTGCCCCCTCCATGCACGGTTATCACCTGCAGTTGGCTCCACAATGGCTCTTCATTGCGTACATCCTCCACTGCTGACTCCAGGACTACTTCCTCCTAGATGTCTCTTCCTTGCTATACTGGTTTGCATACCAGCATGTTGTGTAATAATGTACACACAGCACATAGTTTACTTTATGTTTTGGGATTCCACTGCAAGGCATCACGAGAGATATCCAGACATTGGAAGTGGGCCTCAAACAGTTCAAACACATGTATGACAAAGATTTGGCTCAATGACATGAAGGTTTTGAATGCATTCTCTGCCATGAACTATATTTTTTTAAACGTGTCAATAGTCATGACTCCAGGGCAAATCCAACATCGCCAATAAGCTGGTCCTGTGGAAAATACCAACAAATGGTCCTTTGAGAGGAATGCAAAATACAATTTTTTTTAAAAATCACCCCATACACATTACTAATATAAGTCAAACTTGTCATATCTTGGAACTGTGGGTACTGATCTGACTGGCGCATTAACGACGCATTACATATTATATCTTGTGCACTACAGACTACCTGGCAACAGATAACGTAGAATGCCTTAGGGTTACTATCTCTAGCTGGGGTATTTATTGCAATGTGGGTGCACTCAATGAATCCTACTACCTCAGGAAAGTGGCCTGTTTCATAAAATATGCACAGTGTTCCTTCTCTCCTCTGTGGTGTGTGGGGGCCAAATATGCTCCTCCACATGCATTAACATGACATCCAGAAACCAGTGGAGTATTTTCAGGCAGATGCCTGGGATATACCTACCGTGTCCTCCACTGGTGTAGCCATATTCTCAAACTACACATACCTTGGTGTCTACTGTGATGGGTACTCCACTCAGTCAGCAACTCTTGTGGTCGCATCTCAACATGCAAAATTATTAAGTTCTGAATCATGCTGCCATATTGTTTGACATCATTTGCATTTAACATGACCTGCATTGTAATAATGTTGCTCATTTTCATGTCATTCTAAGCAATTTGCTTAGTATGTTGGATCCAATATTTTACGTCCTACAAAGGTTGCATTAAGTGCGTCTCCAAATCCACACCCCCTCCCCATTTCCCTACACATGCTGCTCATCGGGCAATTTTGCCTGCTGTGACACAACTGTTTCTGAATCCCAGGATCAATGTCTTGAGCAAAACAAAGGTCAGAGTTAAGCAAATACAAATGCTAGTTCTACCTTCTATTTTTTTTTTTTTTTTTGGCTAAGACAGGTTCATCATTCTGGAAGGTACATCATCTGGTCTACCTCTTGAAAACAGTTATGTAATTTCAGAAATGTGTTCAATCTCTTCTCCTCTTGCACTAATCAGTCACTACCACTGGTTCATTAATTGGTAGATTTTTATTTACACTCAAGGAGTCATAGTTAAACATCAGCTGGGTGGTTTGGGCAAGTGTGGCCTCTGCAGTATGCTATGTTTAACATAGTATCTTCTCAATGAATTTCTCTACTTTATTCAAGGAATACCTTTTCCAGTGGCAATTTTTAAGGCTTTTGATATGTGGGTCATATGGGCAAAAAGGAGAGGAGACACCTTTATTTATGTTAATCTTTGTGTTTCACAGAGCTACCTATTTGAAATGGAAAGATGTAAAGCAAGGTAGCTCCCTGACTATGTTCAAGTGTAACATGGGCTAAAGGATGGAAATCATACATTCACCCCTAGTCTGGCCCCTCAAACCATCATTGAAAGGGGGCAAAATTAGATAATACTTATCTATATGGTAATGTACAATCAAAATGGGATCTTGAGGTTGGGGTACAAAGAATTAACAGCCTGGTATGAACATCCAAACCTATAAGGGCCATTTTGGGATTTTATTCTCTCTGATATCCCAGGTATTTTTAAGAGAAATAACAAGCATGTACTTATTTATATTTATTACATTTGATAACTAAGTAGGTTTGCTGGTCCTCACATCCTTTTCAGCCATGACCTGTGGAAAATATTCTATCTTGGAATGGCATCATTAAATGAGTTTGTGCTGATATAACTTGCTTCACAACCAGAAGTGTCCAATATTCATCAGACAGTATGAGCAAATGGTCTATATCGTATAAAAATCCATAAAAGTCTAGCCTGACATTTGTCCAAGTTGTTTCCAGTAGTGCAAAATTCTGAATATTGAAAATATGATGAGACTTACATGATGATTTTGTACACTACATATGAACCTTCAATGCTGCTTTACCTTTAAAAAAACAAAAAGACGTGCACGCACACACACACACACACACACACACACACACACACACACACACACACACAAACAGCTTTTCTTACAGGGAAGCAAGCCACCATGCACCCCATTAAACCCTCCCATCACTAAATATGCTACATCTCACATTGCACAGCAGGTGAAAAGAACAAAATTCCTAACCCCACTATTATCCAACCAGTAATCATCAGAGAGATGAACACACAAACACTGATAGAGCTAAATAAAAGAAAACAGGCCAGTTTCAATGGTATACAGGGATACAGCCCTGACTACAGCCCAGGTGACTTGAGATCAATTACTGCCTCAGATGCCTAATAAAGGTAGCAAGGGACGAATCGTGAGGCCATTTTTAGAAGGAAGGAGCAGTCTGGATTCATCCAATCTCTTGAAGAAGGGGTATCACTGTAAGAGACAGCTGTGGTGGGGGATGTTTGATGACTAAACTACTTCAGGGGTAGCTCTTACTGCAAGTGCATGAGACTGTGCGTCCACATCAGAGATGGCATTGTGGTCATCTCAATAATGTGAGTTGTCCATCTCCAAGCCTAGCAGATGGTTATGCCTAAACTAAATATATGTCAGTTGCTAGGATGCTGGTGAGGGCACAAATGACTGCTGAAGTTACCTGTATGATTGCTTCCCCTCACCATCTTTCACCCTCAGTGGGGGTAACATTGGGTATCGAGCAACAGATAGGCATGGATGTTCAGAGGAGGTTTGATGGATGGCAGGCTTGACCCCTACACCCCACACCCCCATCTCTAAATATAGTAATTATGAGATAACACAACAGTGAAGGACAGAGTAAGATTCCTTACCCACTGTTACCTGAACTCGATGAATAACACAGTCCAGCTGTAATGAGACAACATTTTGCTGTAACATGCCCAATGAATCAACTACTGAGAAAACTATGATCATGAATTAAAGCAGTCACACACACAAATATATACACATATATACACACACATACATAGATCTAATTTGGAAGCTTGAACTTTCAAAACTTCGAACTTCATATGGTTGACACCATAACATCGAAGTTTTGAAAGTTCGAAACTTCAATAAAAAAAAAAATAAAAACTATTTTGTTTTATGTATATGCACGGGGCAAACCCTCCTGCACCCCTCCCCCCCAAATCCCCTGTTAGTTTAATATACCAACTCCAAGATTGCACTACAGTCAAGAGAATGGTAAAGATTCTGTTCTGCTTGTACGGTAATCTCCATTTAAACCACCTGAAGTTTCAAAACTTAGATCTTATGGTCTTGACCATATGAAGTTCAATGTTTTGAAACTTTGAGCTTCCAAAGTAGAACCATATATGTAAATATATATATATATATATATATATATATATATATATATATATATTTATGGTTCTCCATTATAATCTTGAAATACTGAAATCTCGAATTTCAGTAACCCGAGACCATAAGGCCGAAATTTCAAAATACTGAAAGTGCATAAGCGAGAATCCGAATATCTCGAATCCGCGCTTATGCATTTATGCTACTTTACGTGAAGTGTTAGGCTGGGATGGTATCTGGAATTTAAGGTGAGTGAGTGTATGTGAGTGTTTTTGTAAGTTGTACATGTGGGTTAGGGTAGGGAGGTGGAAGTATGATTGTGAGTGTTGGATGTGTGTGTGTGTGTGTGTGTGTGTGTGGTGTGGATAGAATGGTGTGTATGTGTTGCGTGGTGTATGGTTTATGTCTGTTCGCGACTGTGTGTTTCGTGCTTTTGGGATTGTGAGTCGTTCACCTTTATAGTTTCGAGATATTGAAATTCGAGATTTCAGTATTTCGAGATTTTATATATATATATATATATATATATATATATATATATATATATGTGTGTGTGTGTGTGTGTGTGCATATATATATATATATATATATATGAATCTTCATTTTACTGAAACTCAAATAGTCAAACCCATTTAATTAAACACTCATTTCACTGAAAACTCATTTCATTCAAAACCATCTTCACAGGAAATATATCCTAAAACATGTTTTTGCAGGGGGAAGCACCCCCCTGCACCCCCAGGCACCCCACATGCTAACTACATGGCTGAACAACTGCAGAGAAAATTGACACATTCTGTGCTAGACTCACTTTCCTAAAAACTACTATGATAAAATACTACACCACTGTATACTTTCTATGCACTTCTACACTTTTCTGAGTTTTCAGCAAAATGAGTTTTCAATTAAATGGGTTTGACCACTTTCTTGTCAGTGAAATGAAGATTCAGTGTTATGACAGGGATGCATACATATGATGGCATACACTTGTCATGTCTTTTTGTAACCACAACAGTCTGCTTTCATAGCAGCCTTTTTTAAAAACAGCCATAAATTTATATAAACGGAAACAAACCACATTGATATATTTTCAGTTGCAAACATTACATATCACATATAATCTTCTTTACAGACAGTGTCCAACAAACTTTACATAGCTCGTTCAAATTCTGTCCTCATTCCTTCTCCATAAAACATATTCATGTACTTTTCCTACAATTACCATTTTTTTCTATGCAATTTGCTCGAATTCTTATCTAAATACCCCAGGTCTAGTACTTTTATCTCTGTTACTATATTAACTACCTCTAGTACGATTGGTTTAGACTTTGAATTCCATTTTCTAGTAACTGCTTTTTTGGCAGCCACCAGAATTAAACGTATCAAGGCCTTACTATGTTTAGGGAATTCTGATTCTGTACCACACATCAAGAAAATAATTTCCTTAGTCACACAGATTTGCTCACCCAATACTTCTGACAGAGTACTCTGCAGGGAATTTTTAAAGTCTGCTGACTCATTACGCTCCCAAAAAATATATTTCCAATTACCTCTTTCTTCTCCATCACACATCCACCTGCAGTCTACCTGAGGAAAAATTCCTTGGAGTCTGCTTAGGGTAGAAAAATATCCATGCAAACACTTCCAAGCATAGATCCTAAATCTATGCTTTGTTGTATATTTGGGAGCAATACATGTATCCTCCCATTGTTTCTTTGTGAATTGTTTACCTAATCTCTACTCCCAATCCTTTCTAACCTACACTGATTGATTCCTGTAGTTATCCTGCAAAATGTTATACATCCTACTAATTATCTTTTTTTTTTAACAGCAACTTCTGTTGCAAATTCTACTAAAAACTCTACCAATGCTGGTCTTTCACTTAGGATAGTACAGTTGTGTACACTTACCATAAATGTAGATGTTCAAGTGTATTCACTGTTGCAGTCATTACATTTGGGTTATCTGCCTGCAGGTAGCCCTCAGACGGCCTGAATATCAAAGTCTTGGACTGCTGCATCGGATGCTGTCTCTTCTTCCATGACGTCAGGTCATCAGGTGTATAAAACATGCAGCCGACGCCATTACATCAGTTTTTCTTGACCCAGATGTCAGGTGCCCCCATAATTGGAAGCAATTATATGTTAGGTTACACCTCCAACAAAAAGCAAATACACCAGAAAGCTTAAATACACCAAAGAAGAAGGAAGGTAGAGCCAAGAGAAGACAGAGGCTGGAGGGAGGGTAACCAGGACTGCAACAGTGAATACACTCAAACATCTACATTTATGGTAAATGTACACAACTGCAAAACTGCAGTGGAAAAACCAGCTCTGGATATAGAAAAAATAGGCATGTGGTAATAATTGGTAAAGGTATGTACAGAGCTCCAGGTAGCAGCTTCTAGGATGTCCCTGGTAGGGACACCTCTGAGAAGGGCTGTAGAGGTAGATTCTGCCCTGGTGGAATGTGATCTTATCCCCTGTGGGGTAGGTTTTCCATGGTGCTTACAGCAGAAATGAATGAAATGGGATATCCATTTAGAAATGGTTTGTTTTGAAATGGCCTTCCCCTTTGCTTCTACAGCAAAGCCAACTAGCAGCTGTTCAGTTTTTCTGAGAGGCTTAGTCCTGTCCAAATAAAATCTAAGTTGTCTGTGCACGTCCAAAGAGTGCAGAATTCGTTCTCTTTTGTTTTGTGGATTCGGGAAAAAGGTAGGCAAATGAATGGACTGATTAAGGGCCCCACTAGACACCACCTTGGGCATAAAGGAAGGATTGGTGCTTAGGGAAACCCTGTCTGCATGGAAGATAATGAAGGGCTCCACTGCCATGAGGGCCTGAAATTCAGACACTCTTCTTGCTGAAGTGATGGCTAGAAGGAAGGCTGTTTTCCGAGAAAGGAATTTCAACTCTGCAGCTGCAGCTGGTTCAAATGGAGGTAGAGTGAGCTTTTCCAATACAAAGTTAAGGTCCCAGGCTGGAGTAGGGGCTCGCCTGGGGGGGGGGTGTCTTACATTTTTAGCCTCTCTGAGGAATTGCTTTAACAGGGGGTGAGAGGAGAAGAAGGGTGGTTCAGTATTATAATGTGCTGAAATTGCAGAGGCATGAATTTTATTGACGAGAAGGACAGGAACTTGTGGAGCATTTCTGTTAAGTACTGAAGAATATGAGGTAAACTGGGCACTATAGTGCCCATACCCTGGGTCTGGCTCCAGGAACAGTATCTTTTCCACTTTTCAGTATAGGATTTTATAGTACTAGGTCTCCTTGCTTCCAGAATGACATCTAGCACCTGCTTACTAAGGGATGCTACTGGGGAGCTCAAGGAATTAGCCAGGCTGCAAGGTTCAGGGTTTGAAGCTGAGGGTGCAGAATCCGGCCCACCTGCTGGGACAGCAAGGAAGGTGTCTGAGGTAGGTGCCATGGATCCAGCAGCATCATGCTGCACAAGAGGGGGTACCAGTGCTGGCGAGGCCAGTCTGGTGCAATAAGAATTGTCCTTGGTCTGTCCTGTTTGATCTTTAGCAGAACCTTCGAGAGGAGAGGCAGAGGGGGAAATGCATAAACCGAGAGGCTTTCCCAGGTAAAGGACAGGGCATCCACTTTCCAAGCTTGACTGTGGGGAGTCCTTGTGCAGAATTTGTCCAATTGGTAGTTCTGGGGGGAGGCAAACAGGTCTACCTCTGGAGTCCCCCATTTGTTCCTCAAGAGGTTGAATATTTTGGTTCCAGTTTCAATTCGTGTGGGTCCATGAGATTTCTTAGGTCATCTGCCAGTGAATTTAGCTTGCCTGGCAGGAATTGAGCTTGTAGGTGCACTTGGTAGCTCAAGGCTATGTTCCACAGAGCCATGGCTAGTCTGCAGAGAGGGTACGAGTGGGTTCCCCCCTGCTTGTTTATGTACCACATAACTGTGGTGTTGTCTGTCTTTACCAGTAATTGTCCTGGAAGGATGTGGTCCTTGAAGGCTGTCAGGGAATTCTGTACAGTTAACATCTCTTTTTGGTTGATATGCAGGTGCATCTGACTCTGGTTCCATTTGCCCTTAATGCACTGCCCTGTCAAGTGAGACCCCCATGCACAGTCTGATGCATATGTTGTTAGGGTTAGGGCGACAGAGGTTAGATTGAAAGGGAGCCCTTTGTTGAGGTGGCAGACCTCTGTCCACCAAAGGAACTCTGTGTTTATACAAGGAATGATAGGAATCATTGATTCCAGGTCCTTAGAATGTTGACACCATAGGCTTTTTAGACACCATTGTAGTTTCCTCATACGCAGCCTTGCATATGGAATTAGTATAATGCAATAGGCCATGAACCCCAGGGCTTGCAAAAATTTCCTTGAAGATAGCTGGGTCTTTGTGGCCAGTAGTTTGCAGTAGGTTGTCAAACAAAGTTGTTTCTCTGGCATGAGGTAAGCCATCTGGGAAGCTGTGTTCAAGCTTGCTCCCAGGAATACAATTTGTAGGCAGGGTACTAGATGAGATTTCTTTTCATTTATGGTGTACCCCAGTGAGGTTAGAAGTTTCTTTACGAATGCCAGATGTTTTAATAGCATGTCCTGGCTTTCTGCCTGAATCAGACAATCGTCCAGGTGTGGGTATATCTGAATATTTCTCTGCCTGCAAAATGCAATGGCTGGAGCTAGACACTTTGTGAATACCCTGGGTGCAGCAGATAAGCCAAAGAGAAGTGCAGAGAACTGACAGTGCATGGAGCATGCTCTGAAGCGTAGGTATTTCCTGCAAGATTCCCTTATTGGAATGTGCAGGTAAGCTTCCTTAAGTCTAAGCTTGCCAACCAGGCATCTTTGCCTAGCAAAGGAAGCAGCTGTTGAAGTGTTAGCATTTTGAATTTTGGGATTACCAAAAAAGTGTTTAGAATAGAGAGGTCCAGGATAGGACGCCAGGAGCTGTCTTTTCT
Source organism: Protopterus annectens (assembly GCF_019279795.1). Taxonomy (NCBI): domain Eukaryota; kingdom Metazoa; phylum Chordata; order Ceratodontiformes; family Protopteridae; genus Protopterus; species Protopterus annectens. The sequence goes on from NC_056726.1 coordinate 1,398,786,051, forward strand.
GGGTACCAGGAAAAGTCTTGAAAAAAAAACTTGTCCCCTTTCTTCTGCTGGGACAGGTTGAATAGCCCTGATACTTAGAAGAGAGAGAAAAGTACAGTTGTGTACCTACCATAAATGTAGATGTTCAAGTGTATTCACTGTTGCAGTCATTACTCTTGGGTTATCCTGCTGGCAGGCTACTCTCAGTCGGCCAGAATTCCAAAGTCTAGGTCCGGCGTCAGTTGCTGTAGCCTCTTCCCTGACGTCAGTGCACCAGGGGTATAAAAGATGCAGCTGACGCCATTTTCTTCAGTTTTTCTTGCCCCAGATGTCAGCTGCCCCCAAATTGGTAGGCTGAAAAATATGCCAATAAAAATGCATGCACAAAAATAACATTTCCTTTATCTACAAGCAAATACACCAAATAGGTTGTATAGGATAGAGAAGTGCAGGTAAGTCCCAGCAAAGAGAAGGGGGATGGTGGGTGGGTAACCCGGACTGCAACAGTGAATACACTTGAACATCTACATTTATGGTAGGTACACAACTGTACTATGTTCATCGTGTTTCACTGTTGCAGTCATTGCTCTTGGGTTGAATCCCAAAGCTGAGGATGGGTGGCTGGGCTAAATAGGATTAGGAGAGGTTATGAGGCCCTGCAGAACTGCAGTGGCAAAGCCTGCTCTGGACTTAGAGTAAAGAGGTAAGTGGTAGTGCTTTGTGAAAGTGTGTATTGAGCTCCAAGTTGCAGCCTCTAAGATGTCTTTGGTTGGTACTCCTCTGAGGAAGGCTGCTGAAGTGGCTGCTGCTCTGGTGGAATGAGGCCTAATGCCCTTAGGCAAAGATTTGCTATGTTGAAAATAGCAGAAACGGATGCAATGGCCTATCCAATTTGAAAAAGTCTGTTTTGAGATAGCCTTTCCTTGTGATCCTGCAGCATATGACACTAAAAGTTGCTCAGTCTTTCTGAAAGCTTTAGTTCTGTCCAAGTAGAGGCGTAACTGCCTGTGTATGGCCAAACAATGCAGAATTTCTCACCCTTGTTCTGTGGATTTGGATAAAAGGTAGGCAAGTGAATGGTTTGGTTGAGAGCCACACTGGATACCACCTTAGGCATAAATGTAGGGTTTGTCCTCAGAGAAACCCTGTCAGGATGAAAAATGATAAAAGGTTCCACAGCCATGAGTGCTTGTAACTCCGAGACTCGTCTTGCAGAAGTTATTGCTAGGAGTAGAGCTGTTTTCCAGGATAAGAATTTTATATCTGCTGTTGATGCTGGCTCGAAAGGAGGCAGTATTAGTTTTTCCAAAACATAATTGAGGTCCCAGGCCAGAGTTGGTGCTCTCCTTGGAGGCCTAATGTTTTTGGCCCCTCTGAGGTACTGCCTAATTAAAGGATGAGAAAAAATAGGTGGTTCCGTATTGTAGTGGGCTGATATGGCAGAGGCATGAATCTTAACTGATGAGAAAGAAAGGTCTTTGTTCAGCATCTCAGTTAGGTACTATAAAATCTGAGGGATATTTGGTACACACGTGTCAATGCCTTGTTCCTGGTTCCAAGCACAGAATCTCTTCCATTTTTCTGCATAAGATTTTCTGGTACTGGACCTCCTGGCCTCCAAGATAACATCCATAACAGCTTTTGAAAGAGGAGTGTTTAAATGGCTACATTATCCACCATGCTGCCAGATTTAAGCTCCTGAGTTGACTGTGCAGGATCTGATTGTTTTGTTGGGTCAGCAAGTGAGAAGTCTGAGGCAATATCCATGCTGGACCTTGAGACTAGCTCTTTAGCACTGGGTACCAGTGCTGGCGTGGCCAGTCTGGTGCAATCAGTATCATTTTTGGCTTCTCTTGTCTGACCTTTAGGAGTACCCTGGGAAGGAGAGGCAGTGGAGGAAAGGCATATACTGTTAGATTTTTCCAGCTGAAGGATAGGGCGTCCACTTTCCATGCTTGCTTGTGATAAATCCTTGTGCAAAATCCCTGCAATTGGCAGTTGTGAGGGGAGGCAAATAGATCTATGTCTGGGCATCCCCATTTCCTTATTATCATGCTGAAGACTTGTGGATCCAGTTTCCATTCATGGGGATCCATGAGGTTTACGCTTAGTTCATCTGCCAGAGTATTTGTTTTTCCTGGCAGGAATTGTGCTTGCAGGTGAACTTGAAAAGCCATTGCTGTGTCCCATAAGGTCATTGCTTGTCTGCAGAGGGGGTAGGAATGTGTACCTCCCTGCTTGTTTATGTACCACATGACCGTAGTATTGTCTGTCTTTATCAGTAGCTGTCCTGGATGAAGCAGGTCCTTGAAAGCTGTCAGGGCATTTTGAACAGCTAGCATCTCTTTTTGATTGATGTGAAGATGTATCTGGTTTGCAGGCCATGTGCCCTGAATACATTTTCCTGCCATATGGGCCCCCCAGGCATAATCTGATCCATCCGTTGTCAGTGTCTGTCTGGCTGTGGGTAAACTGAATGGCAGACCCTTGTTGTGGTGACAGGCTTCTGCCCACCATCAAAACTCCTGTCGCAGGCAGGGAATGAGTGCAATTCCTGTCTCCAGGCTGTGGCAATGCTGAGTCCAAACACTTTTTAGATACCATTGTAGTTTCCTCATATGCAGTCTGGCATATGGAATTAGTAGAATGCAGGATGCCATGAAATCCAAGGCCTGCAGGACTTTCCTTGCAGATAGGTGGGTTTTTGTTGCCATTTTCTTGGAGTAAGAGGTCAGTTGCTTTTGTTTGTCTGGTGTGAGATAAGCCATCTGAGCAGTTGTATTTAAGCTTGCACCCAGGAATATTATCTCTTGAGAGGGCACTAGTTTTGATTTCTTTTCATTTACTGTGTACCCTAAGCCAGTTAGTAATCTTTTTACAAACACCAGATGCTTTAGAAGAATGTCTTTGTGCTCTGCTTGAATTAGGCAGTCGTCCAAGTAGGGATATATTTGAATTCCTCTTTGTCTGCAAAACGCAATCACTGGTGCCAGGCATTTTGTGAAGACCCTGGGCGCAATAGATAAGCCAAAGAGCAGTGCAGAGAATTGGTAATGCATTGAGCCTGCTATGAATCTGAGGTATCTTCTGCAAGATTGTCTGATTAGGACATGCAGGTATGCCTCTTTTAGGTCCAACTTTATGAACCAAGCCCTCTTGCCCAGCATGGGCAGTAGCTGCTGTAGAGTCAACATCTTGAATTTTGGAACTTCCAGAAACGTATTTAGTATAGACAGGTCCAGTATTGGTCTCCAGGTTCTGTCCTTTCTGGGTACTAGGAAAAGTCTGGAGTAAAATCCTTGCCCCTGGTCTTATTGTGGTACTTGCTGAATGGCCCTCATGTCCATGAGGGCTGTAATTTGTTTTTGTGCCTCTGCCCATTAATTGTGGCAGGTCCGGCATACCTTTTCACCTTGGTAGAGTGTGAAAATGGATCCTGTAGCCTTGGGACACTATGTTCAAGACCCATTTGTCTTGGGCAACCTTTTGCCAATTTGATGAGAAAAGTGCTAGTTTTCCCCCTAAGGGGGCTGCCAAAAGAAAAGTGCTTGGATCTGGCAGAGGAAAGTCACTGGGACTGTTTCCTGTAAGGTTATGATTTGTCTCCTCCGCTTTTGGAGGTAAGAGCACCCCATTGTTCAGGCCTGTATGAGCCTTGGGGATGAGATCTGCCTCTGGGATGCCTATATCTGCCTCTTTGTTGTCTGTCTGACACTGCAAAGGACCAATTTTTAGAAGGCCAGTTCCTGCTAAACCTGGGTGGCTGTACCTGTAAGAAATCCTTGACTGTCTGCATGGATTTTGCTTTATCCTCCATTTTTTTCAACACCTCTTCAAACAAAGTATCATGCTGCAATGGTGCATCTAATAATTTTGCTTTAACATGATCAGGCAGATTCTGTTTCTTTAACCAAGCATGCCTTCTAATAACCGAACCTGTAACAGCGGCCCTGCAAGAGACCTCCAGTGAATCATAACCACATTGCAAAGTATGCTTTCCCACTTGTTCAGCTGCATGCAATAAATCCTGCAATTCCTTGTTCTCTGAACATTCAGTATTTGTCAACAATTTCTGTTTAAGCAATGACATTAAATATTGCTGATATTTAAGCATATGAAACTGACAATTTAAAGCCCTTACAGCCAAGGTAGCAGATGTCTAGACTTTTTTCCCCCATCTGTCTAGAGCCCTAGAGTCCCTGTCAGAGGGGACAAGGTTTTTTGCAGTGGAAGCTTTAACCCCTTTGGGACCCTGAGATATAATTTCTGGGTCAGCAGTGGGATTTTTATATAGGAATTTATGGGAATCCGGAACCTTGTAGTACCTGTCTGGCTTAGCAGGTGCAGGGAGTAAAGAGTCAGGGGACAGGCCGGACTCTGAAAATACATCATCTACAATGTCTAAAACAGGTGGAATAGCAAGGGGTCTGTGCTGAGGTAGTAGAAAGTCTATGAGCCTTTTCTTAAATTCAGAATAATCTTGGCTCTCCCAGTGGAAATGCTCCCGCATGGGATGCAGGGTTTCCCCACAAGAATAATCCTCAGGAGGAGAGGCTGAAGGAATGGATTTCTTCAGCATCAGAATCCTCATAGGGAAGCATGGAGTAATCCTGTTCAGAAGAGGAATAAGAGGAAATGGAAACCTGATCCGAAGAATCATACTTTGTCTCTTGCCTAGGCCTCTTATCAGGAGGGGGATGGGAGCCCCTGATCAAAGTAATTAGGTCTTCGGCCATTTTGAGCATCTGTTTTTTAGGCATGGAAGTTTGAGTAGGAGAATGCTGTACTTGTTTCTTTGTCTTTAGAGCTGCTTTAGTCTTTGTCTTTGAAGCTGAAGACGTCTTTATATATAGTTGTGTAGGTCTGAAGACACCCTCAGAAGCCGTTGCCTGCTCAGCAGCTCCAGACAAATTTGAGGGAATGACTTCCAAGTGTCCAATACCTTGAGTATCCAGAGGCCCAGTCGGCTCCACGTGGGAGTCGGAAGCGGCCTGTGGCTCTGAGGTAGCGGGTGCCAGGGGCTGCGAAAGCGCCTCACTGAGAACCGGCAAATGGCCTAGCAGAGGCCTCGTTGTTGGTTTTGGACCTCGGATGCCTATCCTTTTCCTTGTCCTTGCGTTTTTTGTAACCTCCCGTTGTCGGCTGTTCCAATGGCATTATATAATTAAATCTTCGGCCAAAGTAATGAAATGCAAAATCAAACAGACACTTAATAGTGCGTTGGTTAAATCTAGCACAAAACCGACAGCTAGCAACGTTGTGATCAGAGCCTAGGCAAGGAATACAGTAAGAGTGAAAATCCTTATGAGGTATTTGCTTCCCACAAGAAATACAATTGTTAACTTTTTCTGACATCGGTCTGGAGCAAGAAAAAAGTTTCCCCAACGGGGTACTTAGCTTTAATGAAGACTTCAGTTCTGAAATTCAGATTTGAAAATCTCAGGAGTCGGCAGACTGGCACTTGCGAACTGCTTTTGCTTCGGGCTCCCCCATTTCTGTGTTACCATGCTGAAGATTTGTGGATTCAGTTTCCACTCGTGCGGGTCCATAAGATTTCTGCTTAGGTCTTCTGCCAGAGTATTTTGTTTTCCTGGCAGGAATTGAGCTTGAAGATGTACTTGGTAAGTCAAGGCTGTGTTCTACAATGCCATGGCTAGTCTGCAAAGGAGGTAGGAATGTGTACCCCCCTGCTTGTTTATGTACCACATAACCATGGTGTTGTCCGTCTTCATCAGTAGTTGTCCTGGATGAAGCAAGTCCTTGAAGGCTGTCAGAGCATTCTGAACTGCTAGCATCTATTTCTGGTAGATATGTAGATGTATTTGATCTGGGCTCCATATGCCCTGAATGCATCTTCCCACCAGGTGGGCCCCCCAAGCATAGTCTGATGCGTCTGTAGTTAGGGTTTTGGTGGCAGGGGGTAGAGTGAATGACAGCCCCTTGTTTTGGTGACATGTTTCTGCCCACCAAAGAAACTCCTGTTGTAGGCAGGGAATGAGAGGAATCATTGTTTCCAGACTGTGACGATGTTGACTCCATAAGCTTTTTAGGTTCCATTGAAGTTTCATCATATGCAGTCTTGCATATGGAATTAGTAGAATGCAGGATGCCATGAACCCCAAAGCCTGCAGAATTTGTCTTGCAGATAACTGAGTTTTTGTTGCCATCTGTTTAAAGTATGTTGTCAGTTGCCTTTGTTTGTCTGGCGTATGGTAAGCCATCTGGGTAGTTGTATTCAAGCTTGCACCCAGGAATGTAATTATTTGAGAGGAAATACAAAAGTTTGTCCAACAAAAAGTGAGCTGTGAAACTGAAAGAGATTCTGCTTCTTCTTCTGGTAATAAAGACCACAGAGAGACTGACCTTTTCCAGTGTTTCACTATAAAATAGTGTGAAAAAAGGGAGCACAAGAGTTGACTAGAAGAATTGAGAGTACATTGGAAATGAAGCATAGACAGGAATTGGGAGATGGAGATGAACAGTATTAAAACCAGTAACTTCATTTGGGATTACAATGCAATAATTGTATGTGTGAAATATGACAGAACAAGAAAGTCTGGAAATGTTGGACTTTTTCAGAAATTATTGGAATTATGGGGGACTCTACAGCATATGCCCTACTTCATATCATTAATGTTCAAAAATGCTTTGGAGAGGGGAAGAGGAGGGAGAGAGTTAACTGTACTTAAAGAAATTTTTTTCTTAGTAGCACTATTTTTGTGGTGTATGGGTTTCTTTGCATGCTATCAAGTTTTCTCAGTTATTTTTTTAGGGGAATGGAAACAAGTGCTGCTTTTCTCATTTTTCTTGTTCAGTTTTAAGAAATGTAGGCAATGTAATGAAAAAAAAGCCTAGTTAAAAGAGGATGACAAAATAAAAAATAATGTGCTTTTTCTCATTTTTGCATGGGGAAATGACTGTATTAATGATGTTAGACTGATTTAGTAATACGTAAGAGTAAGCAAGTAAATGACAAATAATATTGAATATTATCAGGCTTTTTTCTAGCAAATACATATATATGCACAGTAGCAATTCTGCAGCTGGTCTTCATGTTTCCATGGAAACAGCCTGATAAAGAGAAACTGGCTGCCTGGTTCTTGTGCCTCCATGGAAGACAATCCGATAAAGAGAAACTGGCTACAGGCTTGTGGAGAGTGATTGGCTGAAGAAAAAAAAACAAGAAGAGAAATTGACTATAACATAATCTTCCCTGAAAGCATTCAGAGGTTTTCCCAGCTGGGAGAGCTATAAAGAAAATACAAAACCAATTAGCACTTAGTGGAAGCACAGGCTGCACCATGCGTCTTACCATGTTTGACATTTCTTTTAGGTTAACGCAAGTCTGTGAGTGTGGCTGTCAGTTTGGGACTTTTGTTAGGAGGGTAAAGCTTTCAGTATTTGCAGATGTACATAGTTTTGTATGTTAGTATTAAGTTAATAGATTTTAGGGTAGTTTGGGGTGTGTTTTTTAGGGCTTTCAATAAAACAAAAAAATTGTAAGACGTGATATAGCCTCAAATGGATATAACAAGAAACAACTGTATAAAAGTTCAGCCTGTCAAAAAGTGTATGCATGTCACATAAAAGCTGGAACTAGACATTTAACAAAAAAGGTGTTATACATCGACAATGGGAAAATTATTTTAAATGGGCTGTCATGTATTTATATTCTACCTAAAACTGCTATAATGGAGCTTGAGAACATTCTGGGAGAAATCAGTTTTCAGCAAAGACTATTACTTATGGGTGGGGACTGGAATGTGATTTGCAACAGTGAAAATGTGTTTGGGTTCACCCAGAAGGGAAAGTATAACAAAGGAGTGGAGATTTTTGAAGAAATTTATGAAAATATTTAGCATGGAAGATGTCAATTCAGTGATAGGTGTTCTAAGTGAATTTACAGATTATTCCCCAAGATATAAAAACTGGACTAGGCTAGGCAGAATTTACATTTCATAGGAACATGTGCATATAATTGAATGCCTTGATATGCACCCAATAAATAGCTAAAATAAAAACACAGAGTAATGAAATAAAAATGAGATACTGGCACTTTTCCACCTGTCTGTTGAAAACCGAGGAATTTAAGAATGAGTAGTGGAAATTATTCAGGAGGTATTAAAGAGGATAGACATTTATTCTGAAAATATAGCTAGGAATTGGGATAAAATTAAGATGAAGTTTAAAAAATAGGGTGAAAATAAAAGAAAGGGAGACATGATTAAAAAAGTAACAAGAATTATTTAGAGGGACTGACAAATGTTAAAGTATTGCAGAACAGGGGGGAATGTCACAGAACAAGAAAAGGATCAACTGCAGCATGCTAAGCAGAAAATAAGATATTATCTCGATAATATGCACAAGTTTAGAAACATTGCAGTTTTTGATAATAACAGTAGAGCATAAAAAGTTTTAGCACTACTCAGGCAACAGAAAGTAGAAAGGGCTGTCGCAAAACTTAGGTAGCCAGTAACAAGGAAGGTAATAAGTGATCCTTTAGAGGTATTAGAAATATTTCGGAAATTCTGTGAAAATCTATACAAAGCAGAGAAATATGGAAATCAAGAAAAGATACAAATGGAAATGTATATGGAAGAATTAAATATGCCAAGGTTAGAGTTAGATGAGACTTAATTACTAATGGTTAGGATAGGAGGAGATGAGATAAAAAGTATGATGTATAACCATTCTACAGGAAAGCCCCCAGGAATAGATGGTATTCCTGTAGAAATTTGGAAGGCTAGGAGGGAAAAAATTGATAAAGATCTAGAAGGTTTTGTGTAACAGTATTTTAGGAGGAGGAGAAGTACCAACATCCTGGAAGAAAGCAGTGGTACCTGTAATACCTAAAGAGGGTAAAGATCCATCAGACTCGGCTTCATACAGGCCCATTTCAATACTAAACCATGATTATAAAGTGTTCATGTGTATAACGGCTAAAAGAATCACAAAAGTAATGCAAAATTGATACATATGGATCAGTGTGGTTTGCAGAGGGAAGGCAAACATTTGCCAACATTAACAACACTGAAGATCCAGTTAGAAGCAGAATTGGTGTTCATGGGTCTTGATGCAGAGAAAACATTTGACAGAGTAAGCTGGGACTTGATGAGAAGGGCAATGGAATCATTTGCATTTCTTGAAAAAAATTATAAGGTCGATCAGGAGGATATATGAGGGATCAGAAATGAAAATTAAAGTGGGTGAGGTCCTCTCTAATAATTTCTGCTTGAACAGAGCAACCAGGCAGGGCTGTCCTCTTTCGCCTTTGTTATTTGCATTACATTTAGAACCACTGGCACAGAAAATAAAGGACTCAGAAATTCAAGGATATAATTGGTACGGTAGTCAAGATCTCTGCTGAAAGTCTTTTGTCCCACCGCTCCCTGTTTTCTGCTGTGTCTTAAGTTGGTATAACTATTTTTTACAGCTTGTGCCATTTGACTATCTGAAGGATTACTTGCATAATAATAGACCCTGTTAGTTAACAGCCTGCATATCATTGCTGGAACCTGTCTAACAGAACTCTTTTCAAACTATCTGGAAATATACAGAGCCAAGTACATTTTTTGTTTCTTCAGAATTGTGTACTGTAAATTGTTGCTGGACTAATTTTTATTCAGAGTTGTGCACTGTTATTTTTGATTCACTGTATAGTTTTTCAGATCTCTGCTGAAATTGTTTTGTCCCACCCACCCTCCCTATCTTTGGTTTGTTGTTTACATTTGGTGGCTTTTGCAGTTGCCCATCCCACTGTAGATTTGATCTGGGACACTCCCCCCAGTCCCATCTCTTTACCACATTCTACCTAATACACTCCTTCTGCACTTGTTTTTAGTCATTTTTAATTTCATTTCATTTTTTTAAACTGTGTTTGGTCTAATATTGCTACATACTCGTGTCCTAGCTTGCACTGCATTTGAATTGATTTTACTGCTGTTTTAGCTACTTTTCCGTAATAACAAAAAAAAAACTGTAAGCCCGTTTCCTACCTTTCCTGTAACTAGTGTAGTCCAGTTACAGATTTGCTGTATCCAGGACTGTATGTAAGCTTCTGAGCCCCCCAAGCCTTTCTGTGTTGGAGGGAAGCCTTCTAGTTTGTCAGTGGGAGTGGTAAGCACTAGCTAACCTGCCTACCACATAAGGAATGGTTCTGGCCCAGAAACTGTAGTTATTGGCCGTCTGGGCAATCTTTTCCATCTCTCTCAACTTTCTGATTTGAAAGCCTGCATTTGCACTTGTTTCTTTCCTGTAACTAGTCTAGTGCAGATACAGATTCTTAGTTTTAGCACTTGAATTTGCTTATTCGTGCTCAGCACTTGTTCAGAACTTGTTGTAAGAACTAAATAAGCTACTAATTACTATAGCACTAAACTTTCCTCATTACCTAGAGGAAAACAGTTTTTGTACTTACTTTTTTCACTTGCTTAGAGAAAAACAGCTTTTGTACTCACTTTCCTATCCAGAGGAAAATAGTTTTTTATTCAGGCATGTCCAAGGTTCAGCTCCCAGTGTTCTCTCCTGTCTATCTGATGAATCTGGGCATCTTGAGGCAGTGTAGAAATTGCCTCATGTACACAGACAACCCTCTCCTCCTACCATCCAACATTACAACCTGTGAGAGATGCACTTATCTAGCCAAACTGAAGGTAAAGCTCTCTACAGCCAAGACTGAACTTGACATTCAAGAGGAGAAGGTAAACACTTGCATCACACCACAATTATCACATAGTCTCACTAAATCTACACCACCAAAATCCACACATAGAAACACAAAAACATTCACAGAGGCTCTCAATAATAATCTGCCCAAGCAACAGAGACCTCCAAAGCAGAAACACAAGCAACTTCCACCCTCCAACACAACCCAAATGACACGCAGCCCATAGACTCAGTGTGCCACTCAACCACAGCCAATAAGGCAAAACAACATATCCAATACACTAGTCATAGGTGACTCTATAGTCAGGCACAATGATCTCACCAGGCTAAACAAGGAGAAGGTTACTGTCAGCTGCCTGTCGGGTATCAGGATCCGCCACATAACCCACGCACTCAGGTCACTCCACAACAAGTACAAATATGACTCTGTCATTGTCCATGTTGGTGTGAATGACCTGAGACATACCACCCTGGACTACATGAAAAGAGACATGGAAGAGCTCTCCGATCTTCTAGCCCAGGCAGGTATGAACCTAGCCCTGAGTAGCATTCTGCCATCACCCAGAATGATATTGCAGTACAAGGACAAAATGATTGACTTCAACAATTGGCTGAGCTTATGGTGTCATTCTAGCGGGATCCAGTATTTGTCTGCTTGGGATGACATGGTCGACAGGCCATGATGCTTTGCCAGTGATGGGCTGCACCTGTCGCCCCTGGGATTCCAGATACTGGCTAAGGCTCTTGCCGCCCCTATAGTGCCTTTTTTAGGCAAGGTTCAAATGACAAATTCACCACCGTAACAGGAACAGGCAAGCAAAAACTGAGGGTAATGCTACTCAATGCTAGAAGTCTAAACCTCAAAATGCACTCACTCGAGGCACTCCTTAAAATGGAGAAAATTGATATCCGTGCCGTGACTGAGACCTGGTTCAAGGCTCCAGAGAGCACCCCTGCACTACCAGGCTATAACTCATGCCACACTTTTCTGCCATGTAACCTGGACCGGAACACCAAAGGCGGAGGTGTGTCCATATTCATTAAGGATATCCACACCTCCAGGCTAGTTGCTCAGCATAATGCATCTGAGGTTATCCAAGTGCAACTAACTCTGGGCAAAACTGCAATCCAAATTGTAGCTTGCTACAGATCCCCCACCATGCCCCAAGATTCCCACTCCTCTTTTCTTGATGTACTGGAAAATATTAGGGTTCAACCAAACACCCTAACAATGGGCGATTTCAACTACCCCACCATTAACTGGGAAAACTACTTGTGTACCAACTCCTTCACACAATGCTTTCTGGAATTCATAAACTCCAATGCACTGGATCAACTTATCCACACCCCCACCAGGAGCAACAATATCCTAGACCTAGTCATTACCAACATGAGTGACTGGTGTTATACACCTGAAGTCAACTCCTCATTGGTCCAATCCTACCATAAGCTAATCACCCTTGATATCCACATTCTGCCCCCACCCCCCATTAAGGAAACCATGGTAAAAAATTTCTCCAGAGCCAACTTCATGCTTCTTAAGACAGAAGTGGTGAACTTCATGACACCCATGCAGATGGACAATACAGTTACGACTGCTGAATCCTACACAAATGCACTCTATAAGCACTTACACGAGTGCATGGATCATGCTATCCCGAACAGAACCAAGACGCTATCCTCCAAAAAAAGGAAGCCAATCTGGTGGTCTCCTACCATAAACAAACTGTACAACAGAAGGAAGAAATTGTTGCAAAAGAGAGTAAAATCCCATAAGTGGAGGAGTTCCCTGGTCAGCCTCAGTAAGAAGCTGAGATCCCTTATAAGATCCTCCAAAGATAGCTATGAAAACAAAAACTCCAAAGGACAACCACAAAGCATTCTATAGCTATGTCAAGAATCTCAATGGCAACACCCAGATCTGCTCTGAGTTACAGCACAATGGCATGAAAATTACAGAACCAACTGCTATTGCCAACATCTTGGCAGATAGGTTCAGTGCTAACTTTACCCCCCCCCTCACCCCCTAAAGGGCCCATATCTATACAGGAAGAATGCAGAGTCCCTGTAATCACAACTACGCAGGTAAAAGCTGCACTCTCCAAAGCCAAAACACAGCATCCATGGGACCGGAAAACATCCCAGGCTGCATTTTACACGAACATCGGAATGAACTGGCTCCCCACCTAAGCAACATGTTCAATCATAGCCTCACATCAGGCTTTATGCCCACTGAATGGCATATAGCAACAATTATCTCACTCCACAAAGGGGGAGCCACCACTGATCCTGGGAACTATCGCCCTATTAGCCTGACAGGCCTGGTCTGCAAGGCCATGGAACGTATCATCATGGAACTCATAAACAAAGACATTGGTAACCTCCAAACTCTGGATCCCACCCAGTTCGGGTTTGTGAAAGGCAGATCATACCTCCTGAACATGATCGACTTCTTTGAGGCAGTCACCAAAGCCGTAGATGAGGGTAAGGTGGTTCACACAGCCTATCTTGACCTCGCCAAGGCTTTCGACACCATCCCCCATTCTGGAATTATAGCTAAACTCACTAAACTAGGTATAAATCTCTACATCACAAGATGGGTTGCCAACTGGCTCACTGACAGAACCCATGCTGTAAAAGTTGCCCACTCCAAATCTGACCTCAAACCAGTGACAAGTAGAGTACCACAGGGTTCAGTCCTGGGTCCTCTCCTGTTTGGTATCTATTTCTCTGAAGTACAGGCTAACACAGAGGGCCTCTGGCTAATGAAGTTCGCAGATGACTGCAAACTAGGAACCATAGTCGAGTCCCCAAATGATGTGGAAATCCTACAGAGGCGCCTCGCTGAGACAGATGCCTGGTGTCAAAGCCATAGCCTCAAGCTCAGTGCCAAAAAGTACATTGTCATCCCCTTTGGTAAAAACTCTGTACCCATGAACTACTACATAGACAGCTGTCTACTTAACACCGAATGTGTGATACCTTGGGACCCATATGGACAATAGTCTGTCCTTTGATAGTCACATCACTACAGTAGTCAGGAAGTCCTTCTACGTGGCACACCTCATCATAAATGGGTTCTCATCCAAAAAAAAAAGAGGTCATTGTTCCCCTCTACGTGACACTCATTAGACCCATTATAGAGTACAACGGCCCTTTTGGAATGTACCTCACAAGACATCTGCGGAAGCTGGAAAGGCCACAGAAGTACCTCACAAAGAGGATTACTGGCCTCAAACAGATGCCTTACACTGACCATCTAAAAAAACTCCAGCTTTACTCTGTAACATATTGCCGACTCCGAGGTGATCTCTGCCTAACATATAAAGCTATGTCAAACCCAGAGCTGTTGGACATGCTACACCTAAAGAATTCCCAATCCCTCCTCGCAACATGGTCTAGGGACATAAACCTTGTCACCACAATAAACAGGACAGGCTGGAGGGATAGATTCCTGTCCCAGAGACTTCCCCTACTCTGGAACAGGCTACCCATCTATGTCAAGCAAAGTTCTTCATTAGCACTCTTCAAGAAAAATCTTGATGAGTGGATGGGAAATACACCCTGGGGATCACTTCTGTGTCTCTGCTCGACAGTGGCACATGAAAATAACTTTCTTGGGTGGCGTAAGCCAGGGAACCTTGTTGGCTAGGCTTACGTAGGCCCTCAGGCCAATAGCCTAGTACGTACCTATGAACCTATGAACAAAAGATAATACAAAAGCTAAGAAAATGGAAGTCACAGATGGAGCTCCAACATAAGAAATAATATATATGATATTTTATCTTACGAATATGCATGAGTTTTATTCATTTTACATTATTTAAATGGCATTTTATGAATGCATTCATTAATGTTTTTAAACAGACTTAAATTATTTTATTTTAAAGTATTTATGTTTATAAATAAAGGAGATATATGTGAGTATATACTTATGAAATCTTACATTTAGGTTTCCCTTTAAATATGGTTTGTCCTGCTTAAATGTTTGTCAGTTTAGTTAATTTATAAGTGTATATAAATCTGTTTTCTGATGTCTCTCCGCATCTGATGAAGTTGGTACGAACAAAAATGTAATGTACATGGTGAAGCGTTAATGTGGTGTGTTTTATTATTTGGCTGAATAAACATCCTTTTACTGCAATCCTTGTGGTGTTTTCGTGTCCCTGGGCACGTTTGGAACTTTTTGATGCAGAGGAAACATTTGACAGAGTAAGCTGAGACTTTATGAGAAGGGCAATGGAAGCATTTGCATTTCTTGAAAACAATTATAAGGTTGATCAGAAGGATATATGAGGGACCAGAAATGAAAATTAGAGTGGGTGAGGTCCTCTCTGAGAGCAACCAGGCAGGGGGTGTCCTCTTTCGCCTTTGTTATTTGCATTACATTTAGAACCACTGGCAAAGAAAATAAGGAACTCAGAAATTCAAGGATATAATTGGTACGGTAGTCGAGAAAATCTGGCTCTGTTTGCAGATATTATTTCATACCTGACAAAACCAGAAAGAGACATTACAGTGTTGGGGAACATTTTGAGACAGTTTCATATCTTTTCAGGATACAAAATTAATGAAGCTAAAACAAAGGCAGTAGCAGTAAATTATGTACCCACACATGAATTGGTTCAACAATATCCATATTTACGGGACATGATAAAATGAAGTATTTAGGAGTATGGATTAAAATGATTCTGGTGTGGCAGCTAAGGATAGGTGGGAAGAGACTAAACAAAAGGTAATACAAAAGCTGAGAAAATGGAAGCTTTGTTATATGGATATGGATAGTAAGATATGAGCAGTCAAAATGTTTTTAGTCCCTTTAGTCATATACACAGGTCAGGCATACTTTTATCAACCATAGGAGAAGTTGTGGTTGGCAATTAATAAAGAGCTGAAGGGCTTTATCTCGGAAGGGAAGATGGCAAGAGTCAAGTGGGATAAGCTGAATTTTCCAGTAGAACAGGGCAGATTGGGATTACCCAATTTGAAGGGGTATTTCAGAGCTACACAGGTAAGGCTCATATACACAGCACAAGCAAAAAACTATAATTCAAAGTGGAAAGGAATGATGTTGAAAAAGGAGGGAAGCTCAAGAAACAATGACAGACTGGGATTTTGGATGCAGGCCTTTAAGGAGAATAACAATAATCACACAGAATATTATATCCATAAAGTAGCAGAAAGTATTCTAAGAACAAAGCCAACACGGGAATGGAGAAAGGAGATTCTGCTGATAGGGATTATTGCAATTAGGGATATTGGCAGTAGGGAAGTGAGGGCTGGAATTTATTGGAGAAAACTGGCAGAGGAACCATGGTATTGGAGGCAAATAACTACAGAGGGAAAGATAATAGAATGGGAAGAGGCCAAGAATTTATTGCAAGTTAGAGATTGCTTTCCCTGTCAAGGATTGATATCAAGTATAGGCAAAGAGAAAGAAATAGGTGGTCCTAAATGAAAGACCAGCACTGGTAGAGCTTTTAGTGGAATCTAGAACAGAAGGTGCCATTAAAAAAGGAATAATTAGTAGAGCATATAAAATATTGCATGATAACTATAAGAATCAATCAGAGGAATTTAGAAAGATTGAGAAAAGAGATTGGATAAGCAATTCACAAAGAAATAATGGGAGGATAGATGTATGTCTCCCAAATATGTAACACAATCTAGAAGATTTAGGATTTTTGGTTGGAAATGTTTACATGGCTATTTTTATGCCCCAAGTAGATACCGGAGATTTTTTCCTCAGATAGACAGCAAATGTTGGAGGTGTGATGGAAGAAAGAGGTACTTGGGAACATATTTCTGGGAGTGTGGTGAGTTAGCGGACTTTAAGGATTCCCTGCAGGATGCACTGTCAGAGATGATGGGTGGGTGGATTGGTGTGACGAAGGAGATGATTTTTCTGAGCTATGATACAGAATCGGTATTGCTTAGACATTGTAAGGCCTTGCTGTGTCTAATTATGGTAGCTGCCAGAAAAGCAATGACTAGAAAATGGAAATTAAAATCTAAACCAACTATGTTAGAAGTAGTGAATATAAAACAACTGGAACGGAGATCTTTAGAAAAGGGTAGGAGCAAACTATAAAGGAAAAAAATGGGAAATGTGGGAACAATACATACAGGGGAGGAATGAGGTTTAAAAGAAGGCACGACTTAAATGAGCTATGTAGTGTTTGACTGTAAATGATTGGTTAGATTATCAGTCATAGGTTCATAGGTGTTTACTAGGCTAACGACCACAAGGGCCTTTTTAAACCTAGCTATGCATCCCAAATCTTTGAAAAGTTCTGAGACCCTGAATAAGTGTAAGCAGGGGTTTGGGAAATGAACCCTTTATAGGTTACCTGTGTCTATTAGAGACATAGGTGCCAAAACCAGGGATGAATTTCTGGTTTCTCTTCCAGTTGTCCAAGTTGCTTTGAATTGGGTTAAGGAGGAACTCTGCTTCACATGGATGGAGAGCCTGTTCCATAGATGCGGTAGTCTGTGGGATACATACCTATCTCTCCAGCAAGACCTATTTATATCACAGGCAAGGGTTAAATCTTTAGAATGGGTAATTCCAGTGCTGTTTGTTTTGTGGATGTGGAGGAGGTCCATCAGAGTGGGGTTTGACAGTGCCCTATGTGCCAGGCATAGATCTCCCCTCAAAAGCCTATATGAGACAGAATACAGGGAAAGGGCCTTGAGACAGTCTGCATAGGACATTTTACTTACACCCTGTATTCTTTTAGTGAAGAACCTCTGTGGATGTTCCAGTTGTTGGATATGCCTGGTTAGGTACATACCAAAGAGGGCATTGTACTCAAAGATAGGTCTGATGAATGCTGACTACAGTGGAACAATGACTTTCTTGGAGTTAGATGCTGTACTTGTGTTTATAAGTTGTGCAATATAGAATGATTTCCCTACCACTGTAGACACATGATGGTCAATGTCTAGATTGGTATATATCTGTGTCCCTAAGTCCCTGACTACTGGGTCAACTCTAAGGGGAGTGTTGTCAATGTGGTAGTTACCAGGGATGGATGACTTCCCGAAGGATACTATTATGCATTTCTTGGCATTTAGTTTTAGTCCATGGCTCTGACAGTAGTTGTTTGTCAGTGTTAGCCCCTCCTGGAGAACATTTTTGTCAGTGTGAGATTCAATGACAGCTCCTAATTTGCAGTCATCTGGAATTTAGTCGGCCAGAGACCACTGACATTGGCTTTGACTTCTGAGAAGTAAATGCCAAAAAGGAGTGGTCCAACGACTGATCCCTGAGGGACTCCACTTAGGACTGGACTCTTTATAGAGGTGGACTCCCCAATTCTAACTTCCTTGGTCCTGCCTGTGAGCCAGTT
Source organism: Protopterus annectens (assembly GCF_019279795.1). Classification (NCBI taxonomy): domain Eukaryota; kingdom Metazoa; phylum Chordata; order Ceratodontiformes; family Protopteridae; genus Protopterus; species Protopterus annectens. Next base: position 1,398,804,047 of record NC_056726.1, read on the forward strand.
GGCTATCCACTGGGTCATGTACAGGTTTGTACCTAACCTTTTGAGTTTGTTAACAATGCCCGTGTGGGGTATTGTGTCAAATGTCTTGGCCAGGTCAAGGTAGGCAGTGTGAACAATTTTGCCCTCATCCATTGCTTTGGCGACCTTCTCAAAGAAGTCCACAACGTTGAGTAGGCATGATCTGCTCTTGATGAAACCAAAGTGGGTGGGTCCAGTGTCTGGGGGTTTGCTATATCTCACTTGATCATCTCCATGATAGTTCTTTCCATGGCTTTGCATATAAGACTAGTGAGACTTATGGGTCTGTAGTGTCCAGGGTCTGTAGATGGCTCACCTTTGTGCAGAAGGATGAGAAGTGATGTTTAATGTCTGCATTTGGGAGTGTGTCATTATGGTTTGTGATGTAAAATGCTTGCAACTAGGACTGTGTCGGTGTGTTTTGTTTTCATTTTTATAAATGTATGATTGCTTTTGTCAGAAGTGATGGTTTAGTAAAGATGTTTCTTGTTAAAAAACTGAGAAACTGGAAGTTCTGTTTTATGGCTATAGATAGGACGATACAAGCAATGAAAACCTTTTTAGTTCCTTTAGTTTTATACACTAAAGGGTTGGGAGGGTGGCCTAATGGTTAAGGTGTTTGCCTTGCAAGCACAAAGTGCAAGGTTTGAGTCTCACAAGGGATAATTGGCTAGGCTTAAAATGTCTCGCAAGGGCAGTTAGCTTAGTACTAACCTATAAACCTATAAAAGCATGTACTTCCTCAAAAAAATATTTTGTCCCTAGAGGGAAAAATACTTTGAAGACAGCTGGGCACAGCAGTTTGAATCTGACACCTGTGTCTTGACATTCCCTGAATACTGGAATAAATTTGTTTTCCTCTGCCTGATGTACAATGAGTAATTATTCTCCACAAATACTCTGCTGTCCCCCACTTTTAGTATGTTGTCCTTCTGCCACAGTTTTGTCAGAAACAACTCTTTCTGCTGGTAGGATTGCATCTTTACAATTAGAGGTCATAGCTGTTTTGTCATTGCCAGGTTTGGAGCATACATACAATGTGCCCTTTCAATTACCAACTCCATTGTGCCCTTTCAGTTAACAACTCCTGCTGTGAAATACCAGTCCAGTTGCTTATTTGTGGTTTCCTAAAATTATTATAGTATGTTTGTTCCAGCTTCTCTAGTACAGCAGAAAATCTCATGTTTTCCCGATGTGCACTGTCCTCTAATATACCATTTTTTTAAACATCTCTTCTTGAGCAGTCTCATTACTCAGCTACCCTTTTCTTCATCTTTACCTCCAATTTTTTGCAGTTTCATCAGTTCATCTGAATATCTACTTAAAGCATCTTCCATTTTCCAGCCTTTTTGTTACTTGGGTTGATATATTTTTTTCGTTGTTTCATTTATTTTAATCAGCTGTGAACACATCTGACTTATTTTTTCCTCTACATTACTGTAAATCATGTCTTGCACCAAAGCTGGAGCATGAACTGCTTTTGCAGAACAGCTGCAAGATTATTTCCAGCCAGTGTTTTCTCCTCTCCTTTTCTGGTTGATTTTCTTTCAAGTTATCTAAATTTCTTTGTTGGCATCCAGACAGTGCACTTATTAGCCAGTAAGTGAAATTTACCCAAAAAGGCAAATTCACTGGCTCTCTTTCCTCAGTTTCTTTTTTCACATTGGGAAGCTGAAATTAAGTTGTTACTCAGTATATAACCAACTTGGAAGTCTACTTACACAGCAACTTTATTAACTTATAAATATTTTTTTCATTTTCCCCTGTTTGTTATGTGAGATTCATTTCTACAGGCTTACTGTTGCTTAGTCAGCAGATACACATGGTATATATACACTGAAAGCTGCTTTTGGGGTGGGGGGGCCTTTTTCCATGAAGTTCCATTTAAAATGAGCATTTTTCACTACAGCCAAACCAATCAACAAAATGTAATCAATTAACTGATAAAAAAATATCTTTACCAGACAGCTCAACACCATTAAACAAGGTACATGCTGAGTTATTCCTAATGGGTCTCACAAAAGCATTTTCGTACCAAATTTGACATTATTTTCTGATATTATGTTTGATTATTTTAACTTTGAATTTCCTGGTAATTTTTACAAAAGTCAGTGCATGTATATTATGCAACATAACTAAACTGATTACTGAGGTATGGCTTACTCTACACAAGTAAAATCAAAATGCTTGGAACCAAAAGGAACGTCTCCAACACATACAGATTCCCACAAGGATTTTATTTAACACTTTCGTCTGCTTGTATCTCAAGACTTCTTCAGAATAAAATGAACAAAGTACCCAGTTTTAAAAAAACATTCAATAGTCATGACAAATTTACACCAATAACATAGATAAAATCATTCAATTAGTCTCCCAGCAACTAAGTCCAATTAGACATTATAGGACCGCAATCTTAAAAAAATAGCAATGCTAATAGTGTCATTTAATCCAGACGGTACCTGGGCATTCAGCTTTATCTGCCAAAGTAGCTGTTTTAATTCCACCATGTCTGCCCAAGGTCCCCTTCGTATGTCCTTCTTAACCCCTTCGATAGCAAAAGACTTAAAGTTGTGTAAAGGATTTAAATTCACATGCTTATAAAGGGCACTGTTCATGTTTTTGTTTCTCAAGTCCCTAACATACTCATAAATTCTCTCTTTGAATTTACGAATAGTTTTCCTGATATAAAAACTCGGGCATACAGAACAAATGGCAGCATAAATCACCCCTACAGAATTGCAATTAAAATGACCATTCGGTTTTATAACCAACAAATTAATGTACACAGATTCTTTTTTTAGAATAAAATGACATTGTCCACAAACCCCCCATTTTTTGGTACCTATTCTACTTCCACAGGGTTTATGTTCTTTCCATTCCAACATGTTTTTGATTGTGCAACCTCTCTTAAAAACTACGTTAGGCTTATTCCCAAAAATATCCTTCAATGTCTTTTGTTGTATGGAAGAAACAATAAACTGTTGAAGAAGCAGGATACGCATCTTATCCAGAGATAGAAAATGGATGGGAATGATGAGATTTATGATTTGTTCACTACCAAACCAGACAGATGTCCTACAAACATAGGTTTCACAAAATGATTTAGGTTTACTTTGGAATCTATCACAAAAGAATAAACTCTCCATCAACACTCACAGATGAACAATAATTCTACTAGGTACCACACACAAACTCGTCAAGACTCACCAATAGTTCACCGACTTCCTATCAGACCCAGCTGGAAAAAAGTCACTTGTATTAAGCCAACATAAGATATCTTAGCCTAACATTGGATCAGACTGTATCTTTCCTCTTACACATCAGAGCTCAATCTCAAAAAGTACTACCCAAACTAAAAACAGCCTACAGAATCTCTCTCATCTTCTAACAAAAGCCAGGCAGAATATTGCTATTAATGTCCTTATCCCAAACTTGGAGAATGACTTACCTGTTACAGCCCTTCTTCTAATCAAAACACTAATATTCTACAGAAAAACAGAAAATAAAATATTAAGATCCTATCTCTCAGAAACACTGAATGTAGCTTTTTACATAGACCTTCATTTAGTAAAACATTGACTGAAAAAACGTTTTCAAAAATCATACAAGCCAACTTAAGTTTGTAACTAGTAACCTAATTGAAAAAAAAAAAACAGGTAAAGCAACATACAAGTGATCCTCAGTAACAAAAATCAGAAATATTTTACAATGTTAAACATATCAGCTTTTATACACTTAGAAGTAGGTATGGAAAATATACGTATTGTTTAATTTTAAACCAGCCCATTCAAGGCAAACAATATAAACAGGGTTGTAAAAAGTGCATTTTAGAACAGCAAGTACCACCCAGGCCCCACACACTACTACTGATTAGGTCAAACTAAATCCTAGTTAAAGAAAAAGTACAGTTGTGTACCTACCATAAATGTAGATGTTCGAAGATCCACATTGCTGCAGTCCTAACACTTGGGTAGTCCGCTGTCCCTCGGTCGGCCCGAATATCAGAGTATAAGGCTGACGTCGGTCAAGGCGCATTTGACTGACATCAGAACATCAGGGTACAAATGCGCATGACCGACGTCATATCCTCAGTCTTTTCTTGCCCCAGATGTCAGAAGACCCTAAAAAGAAAGGTCCAAACCCATAGACAACAACCAAACAACCAACCAGCCTAACACCAAAAATATGTACAATATATACAATATATACAATATACACAATATACCTCAGATGGATAACCCAACCCACACAACCACCTCAAACTACAGAGGGGAAGGAGGGAGGGTAAATTGGACTGCAGCAATGTGGATCTTCGAACATCTACATTTATGGTAGGTACAAAACTGTACTATGTTCTTCATCTCACATTGCTGCAGTCCTAACACTTGGGTAGAATCCCAAAGCAGAGGTAAGGGAGGATGGCTAAACTATAATGAAGCAGGAGCTGCCAAAATGCCCTGCAACACAGCAGTGGCAAAACCAGCCCTGGATTTAGAGTGCAGTGGAAGGTGGTAATGCCTAGAGAAGGTATGCACTGAACTCCAAGTGGCTGCCTCCAAAATATCCTTAGTTGCCACCCCCTCAAAAAGCTGTTGAAGTGGCAGTAGCCCTAGTGGAATGAGGCCTAATCCCAGCTGGAATCTCTTTGCCATGATGGGAATAACAGAAAGCAATGCAAAATCCAATCCACTTAGAAATAGTTTGTTTTGACACAGGCTTGCCCTGAGAGCACAAAGCAAAAGAAACTAATAACTGCTGAGATTGTCTGAACCCTTTAGTTCTGTCCAAATAATATCGCAACTGCCTGTGTACATCTAAAGTGTGCAAAATCTTTTCCCCTTTATTTTGGGGATTTGCATAAAAAGTAGGTAAATGAATAGTTTGGTTTAAAGCCACACTAGAAACCACTTTAGGCATAAAGGAAGGATTAGTACGTAAAGATACCCTATCCTTATGGAAAATTAAGAAAGGCTCAACTGCCATAAGGGCCTGCAATTCAGAAACCCTTATTGCAGAGGTAATGGCCAACAAAAAAGCAGTCTTCCATGACAAATATTTCAACTCAGCAGTAGCTGCAGGCTCAAAAGGTTGTAGAGTGAGTTTCTCCAACACAAAATTGAGATCCCAAGCAGGAGTAGGAGCCCTTCGTGGGGGTCTTATATTCTTTGCCCCTCTAAGAAATTGCTTGAACAAAGGATGAGAAAACAATGGTGGGTCACAGTCGTAGTGAGCTGAAATTGCTGCAGCATGAATCTTAATAGAAGAGAAGGACAAACCTTTGTCCAATAACTCAGTAAGATATTGAAGAGCCACACTTAAATCAGGCTCAGAAACATCCAAATCCTTAGCTGCACTCCAAAACAAAATCTCTTCCATTTATCTGCGTACACTTTCCTTGTACTAGGCCTTCTAGCTTCCAAAATCACATTCAAAACTTGTTCTGGAAGTTGAGACCCTCTATGGTTTAAAACAGAATATGCCAGGCTGTTAGGTGAAGAGAGTGAAGTTTGACATTGAGCAAATGACTGTCCTCCTGGGACAACAGATGTGGAATCAAAGGCAAAGGCCATGGAGGCTTCCGTACTAGACTTCTCAGTAATGGGTACCAGTGCTGTCGAGGCCAATCTGGAGCTATCAAAATCATCCTTGGCTTGTCCTGTCTGACCTTCAGAAGTACCTTTGGGAGGAGAGGCAGAGGTGGAAAGGCATACACATGAAGATTTTTCCAACTGAAAGAAAGAGCATCCACTTTCCAAGCTGTGGGATGAAACCTCTTCGTGCAAAACTTTGGCAGCTGGTGGTTTAGTGGAGAAGCGAACAGATCTATGTCTGGAGTTCCCCAGGACACTGTCAATTTCTGAAATACATGAAGATCCAGTTTCCACTCGTGGGGATCCATGATTTGTCTGCTTAACACATCTGCTAAGGAGTTCTGTGCTCCGGCAGAAACCTTGCCTGAAGACTTAGTTGTAAACTGAGAGCAGTCTCCCACAAAATCATTGCTTGCCTGCATAGAGGATAAGAATGTGTTCCCCTTGCTTGTTGATGTACCACATGACAGTTGTGTTGTCTGTTAGAATCAACACCTGCCCTGGAAGAAGTAAATCCTTGAAAGCTATTAATGCAAACTGGACTGCTAACATCTCCTTCAAGTTGATATGTAGATGCTGTAGTCTGACAGGCCACTTGTCTTGTATCCACTTTCCGTTTAGATGAGCTCCCCAAGCTTTGTCTGAGGCATCTGTCGTTAAAATTTGACTTGCCTCTGGCCGGGTCACAGAGAGTCCCTTGTTTAGGTGACATTCCTGAGCCCACCACAAAAATTCCTTTTGAATGCAAGGTATTATTTGAATGACAGTGTCCAGATCCTGGCAGTGCTGTGTCCATACATTTTTGAGATACCATTGCAACTTCCTCAAATGCAGTTTGGCATTGGGAAGCACCAGAATACAAGATGCCATGAACCCTAAGGCTTGAAGGACTGTCCTTGCAGTCAGCCCGGACTGAAGAGATAGATGATGGAAGTAAAGGGAAAGATTCTTTTGTTTGTCCGGGGTTAGAAAGGCCATCTGGGATGCTGTATTCAGTCTTACACCCAGAAAGCACATGTCTTGAGAGGGTACTAGACTGGACTTTATTTCGTTCACAGAATACCCCAGGAATCTTAGCACTGCTATCACATATTCCAAATGACGAAGAAGCTCGTCCCTTCCTTGAGCCAGAATCAGGCAATCGTCCAAATAAGGATAGATTTGTATTCCTTTTAGCCTGAAGAAAGCTATCACTGGAGCCAGAACTTTCGTAAATACTCTGGGCAGTAGATAAGCCAAAGGGCAATGCAGAGAACTGATAGTGAGAAGTCCCAGTCCGAAAACGCAGAAACTTCCTGCAACTTAGCCTGATAGGAACATGAAGGTAAGCCTCCTTGAGATCCAAAGTTACCATCCAGTGATCCTTGCCCAGCAGAGGTAAAAGCTGTTGTAACGTCAACATTTTGAACTTGGGAATGTCCAGATAAGTGTTGAGGATAGATAAATCCAAAATTGGTCTCCACGTGTTCCCCTTTTTGGTACAAGGAACAGGCGAGAATAAAATCCTAGGCCCCTTTCTGGCATAGGAACCGGCTGTATGGCCCCTATTTGGAGTAACAGAGAAATCTGCTTGTGAGCCTCTATTCTTTGTTGAGGAGGAATGTCTGGCATGCCTTTGAAAGGAGGCAAGGTATGGAAATAAAACCTGTAACCGTGATGTATGATATCCAATACCCATCTGTCTTGGGTAATCAAACTCCAATTTTCTTTGAAAAGTGCCAACCTTCCTCCCAAAGGTGCTGCCAGGCGAGAAGGTTCTGGCAGCTGAAAAGGTAGGTCATTGGGTCTGTTTACGAAAGGACTGACCCCTGCCCTCACCCGAAGACTGTGCAGGAGAACTCCCTGTTCTAGGCCTGAAAGAGCCCTGACCTCTGCCCCTGCCACGTCTAGATCTACCCCTAGACTGGGAATCATAAGAAGGATACGTCCACCCCTTAGTAGGCCAATTTCTACTAAACTTTGGAGGCTGAACCTGCAAAAAATTTTTAACAGTCTGCATAGACTTAGCCTTGTCTTCCATTTTCTTTAAAACTGCCTCAACAGGAGAACCAAACAAGACATCAGATTGCAAAGGGCATCCAAAATCCTAGTTTTAACATGGTCAGATAAATTTTGATCCCTCAGCCAGGCATGCCTGCGAAGAACTGACCCAGTGGCAGCCACCCTAGACGAGGCCTGTACAGCATCAAAACCACATTGCAAAGAATGCTTACCCACCTGTTCAGAAACATGCACTAAATCTTGTAACTCTTTACAATCAATACCTTCCGCCAGAGCATCAACCTTAGATTTCAACTGTGAAAGGAGATAATTTTGATATTTCAACATGTGAAACTGGCAATTCAAAGCTCTCATGGCTAGAGTGGAAGAAGTATAAACTTTCTTTCCCCATCTATCCAAGGCCCTGGCCTCTTTATCTGCAGGAACCGGATTCTTGACAACAGAAGCCTTAACACCCTTAGGCCCCTGGCTAACAGTTTCTGGGTCTGCCCTAGGACCCTTAAAAAGATACTTATGAGCTTCAGGCACCCTATAATACCTATCTGGTTTAACAGGAGCAGGAGGCAAAGAATCAGGATTAAGAGAAGCCTCTGCAAACACATCTTCCACCACATTCAGAACAGGAGGTATAGCCAAAGGCCTATGCTGGGGTAAAAAAAATTCCCTAAGCCTTTTCCTGGAGTCAGAGAAGTCCTGACCTTCCCATTTAAAATGCTCTCTCATGGAGTGAAGGGTCTCTGAAAAAGAAAAATCCTCAGGAGGAGAAGCAGAAGGAGTAGAATCATCCACATCAGAATCAGAATAATGAGAATACTCCTGCAAGTCTTCAGCCGAAGACTCAGACACATCCGAAGCCTGCTCATAATCCCCCAACACTGGTTCCATCCTAGGCCTCTTATCAGGAGGGGGCATAGAGCCTCTAATTAAAGTAATTAAATCTTCAGCCATTTTAAGCATCTGCGTCTTGGGTACAGAACCTGAAGAACTAGGAGTGACACCCACAGAAGCTAAACTAGACCTGCCTCTAGGAGAAGCCTTGGAAGCAGAAAGAGAGGGCCTAGACACCTTAGGAAGGGAGGGGAGTACAGTTATCTGAGAAGCCCCTACAGCCTGACCTGCCTCCTGGGAGGCCACATCCTGTAAAATCAAAGTTTCTCCCTGGGACTCCAGAGAGGCCTCCGCCGGAACCACCGGTTCCACTGACGCCTCTAAAGAACCGGCGTCCGGTTCGGAGGACTCTCCTAACCTAGGTTTAACTGCCTTGTCCTTGCGCTTCTTTGAGGAAGCGGCCGGAGCATCCGACGGCATATTGTAATTGCACCGCTTCCCAAAGACCAACCTGGCACAATCCAACCTTCGCTTTATAGTGCGTTTATTGAACCTAGCACAAAAGCGACACCCAACAACGTCGTGCTCAGGTCCCAAACAAGGTATACACAAATTATGGTAATCCCTATGCGGTATCTGTTTCCCACAAGAAATACAGTTATTCACTTTTTCTGACATCCGGTAAACCACTGAGGCAAGAAAAACAAAATATTCCCCAACGGGGTACTTAACCAACTCTGACTTCGGTCTGAAACTCCGAATTCGAAAAATTTCAGAACGCCGAACGGCACTTGCAACACTGCTTCTGCATCGGACCATGCGGCAAAAAAGACTGAGGATATGACGTCGGTCATGCGCATTTGTACCCTGACGTTCTGATGTCAGTCAAATGCGCCTTGACCGACGTCAGCCTTATACTCTGATATTCGGGCCGACCGAGGGACAGCGGACTACCCAAGTGTTAGGACTGCAGCAATGTGAGATGAAGAACATCACTATATTTGCAACCCACATTCCCAAAGGGTCTATATCACATTATTGAAATTCCAAAATGTCAAACACCATAAGCTCGACCTTGGAATCTCGAAATGTGATATACTTGAACGCTCAGAACAGCAAATTTTTTCCAAGGGAAAAAAATTTCTGTTCCGAGAATACACACACACTGCACAAGCTCACTAAAATACATAATCCACACATACACACTTCACAGAACCCTACACTAAACCGTACATACACTACTAGCTATCCACTTACCTTAACCCAACCCTAACCCTAAGGTCCCTAACTAACGCACACTCACCTTACCTGCTCCCTAACCCTATGGTCCCTAACTAACACACACTCACCTTACCCGCTCCCTAACCCTAAGGTCCCTAACGTACACTCATCTTACCCGCTCCCTAACCCTAAGGTCCCTAACTATCGCACACTCACCTTACCCGCTCCCTAACCCTAAGGTCCCTATCGCACACTCACCTTACCCGCTCCCTAACCCTAAGGTGCCTAACTATCGCACACTCACTTTACCCGCTCCCTATCCCTAAGGTCCCTAACTATCACACACACACCTTACCACGGTCCGTTCGCACACTTACCTTAGCCCAGTCTGTCACCTTCGCACCACAGTCGAGAAAATAGCGAAGCCGCAGAAACGGCCCACCAAATACTTTCCCTAGGAAAATATTCAGTGTTCTGCAGCTTCACTATTTCAAGCGTTCGCTGAATTGGGGTCGATATTATTATTTTATAATATAGACCCCTTCCCAAATCAGGTATTAAGAAAAGCATAACATACACATAAAAAGACTGACTTTTAACTAAAATCACTTTTGGCTAACTAATGCAATAAAGCCTTCATCAAGTCTGTGACAAGAACTAAAATCATATACATAGGCAGATAAGTAAAAAGAGTTAACTAGATTGATACAAGAAAAAATACATAGTTATCTAACCATAAACATTATCTAACTAGAACACTATAAATATAAATATAAATACATATCTGTCTAATCTTATCTAATATGTATTAGTGTGTATAAAAACCGTTATCTATAACTCAGAAACTATTAGTTCAGAAAAATTATTAGAAAAAATATTATTTTTATTTCCAGCTCAGAAAAAAGGTCAGTGCTTTACAGTTAAAAAAACAGCTGTGACAAGTTTTCATGTTTACAGCCCCAAAAAAAAGTTTATTCAATGAAAATCAGTAGAAAAAAACACACATAAAACTGGTAATGTATAATAGTGTGCAAATATGTGCATGAGTGTGCATGAACTATGCTTCTTCTTCTTTCAGCTTTTCCCGGTTAGGGGTCGCCACAGCGGATCACCTGTCCGCTCATGATTGGCAGCGGAGTTTTACGGTGTTGAGTTGCCAGCCCAGTGCCCAGCCTTCCACAGAAGGCACACACACGCACACCTAGGGCCAATTTAGAGTGTCCAATCCACCTACAGCATGTCTTTGGGATGTTGGAGGAAACTGGAGCACCCGGAGGAAACCCACGTAACCACAGGGAGGACATGCAGACTCCGCACAGAAGGCACTGGAGCCGAGGATCGAACAGGAGAACCTCTTGCTGTGAGGTGGCAATGCTAACCACTGCACCACCGTGGCTGCCCACATGTGCATGAATTATGCTAAATGGGAGAATTATGCGGTATGAAAAAATGTGCGTTTTGAATTTACTGTTTACATCTCTGGTGTGATGCAAGAGTGTGCAACATTTAATCAAAGCAGAACTGAGGCTAAAGTAATTAAACAGATATATATTTATAGACATACTACTTATCATTTTATTGGTTAACACATACAAATATTTCCTCAAAAATTCCCCTCCAGGGAAGTAAATATCGTGGGAAGAAATAGCCAGGGAATTGTTATGGCTAGGTTTGTATAGGCCCTAGGGCTGATAGCCTAGTACCAACCTATGAAAAAAACTTTACAGATTGCCTGTCAGCTTACGTAAATATAACAAACTCTTAAAAGAGCAACAGTAGTTAAGTCCTGATTTTCTGAATGCATTTTAATTTCAGCTGCCAGCATAATCCTCAGAACTAAGACAGTACCTTGGACTATTCCTCTTAAACAGCCTCCATCCCATATCAGGGATGCAAAAATGTTAAAACATTGTAACTGCAAGTGTTGCAATTTGATGTTTTTCTGTTTTAACTGCAATTAACTTTTGGAAGTGTCTGGACTGTATTGTCTTAAATGTAAACTTCAATGCTCAAATCACACATGTGCATAATATGTCTCTCACTGTGATTATTTCAGTGAACTTGGAGTAATAATCCATGTATATCAGATATTTTGCACCAAACAGAAATACTGAGTATGCATACTTTGCTCCACGTATGATTTTGGTACTGGGTAAGTAATTCTCTTCCTTTGAATTGTTACTCTGTGCAATGCAGATGATACAATTTTGTACGAACGTGTCCTGTCTGAGATGACAAAAGTATAGTTGCATAATTTCCACTTAACTGTTAACAGCAGATGTTTGTAGAACATACTGCTTTTACTGGCATATGGGTATTACAGCCCTGCTACCCTCCCTCTTGCAGTATGTCAAAGCTCAGAACCCCTCCCACTGCCTGTCTGTGAGTAAGAAGGATCAATCACCTGTTAGGACCAAGACAACCCTTCACACACACAAACAGGACACTTTCAGTTCTCAAGGGTTCAACACGAAGAGCAGATGAGAACATAAGCTTTGTGAACTCCACTTGTGCCATACTAAACATCACACACACATAGGAAAAAGGCTGTTGAACAAAAACATATCAGCAACATCAACAACCAATTATACATACCCAACAAAAAGGGGATGATTGGAGAGTACTTCTGGTAAGGCAGTGTGTTCTATAAACATCTACTGTTAAAGGTAAGTGAACTTCGCAACTGTACTATGTTAAACAAACATACTGTCTTACTGCCATATGGGTAGAATCCCAAAGCTTACCCAACCTAGGAGCAGGAAGAATAAGGATCTAGGATTCCCTGGAGAACAGTCCCAGTGAAGCCTGCTCTGGATCTAGAAAAGGCATAAAACTTGTAGTGCTTTGTAAAGGTAAAGCCAGAGAAAAAAAGTTGCTGCCTCTAAAATACTTCTAGAGTCCATTCCTTTCCAATACACCCCTGAAGAGAAAAAATCCTGGTAGAATGCACCTTTACCATGCCTGGATTTGCCTTGCCATTGTGAGTGTAACAAAAAACAATACTAGAGGACAGCCAATGTGGAATGGTTTGTTTAGAGACAGGTTGACCCTTCTTTTCCCCTAAGAAACAAGAAGACTTTTGGCCTTCCGGAAGAGTTTTGTTGTGTCAAGGCAGTACCTGAGTTGCATGTGCACATCCAAGGTATGAAGTATTCTCTCTCCCTTAATCTTAGGTTCTGGGAAGGAAAGACAAAGATTGGTAGACTCACTGAAAATTCTGAGACTACTTTCTGCATGAAAGAGGGGTTACTGCACATCAGAACAATATCCCTGTGGAACATAAGGTAAGGTTGCTCCACCATGAGAGCTTGCAGTTCAGATACTCACCTTGAAGATGTTAGAGCAATAACCAAAACAATTTTAAATGTTAAGAGCTTCAACTTAACCTGAGCAGCAGGTTCAAAGGGTGGTAACGTCAATTCTTCCAGAACATAGTTGAGATCCCATGAAGGAGGAATTTGCCTGCGAGTTGGGTCTCGTGCAGTACTCCTTGCATGAACTGTTTTAATAAAAGGGAAAAAGAAAGACAGGGATCCACTGGCAGACAAGCAGAGATAGCTGCTAAATGCACCTTAATGAATACATATGATAAGCCATCTTGAAAAGTTCACACAAATGTTTTAAGATGAGAGTGATGTTAACCTCCAGGGTCCCTCTCTGTTCCTGTTTAGACATCACTTAGAAAACCCCATCCATTTACAACCAAAAGATTTTCTAGTAGCAGGTTTTCTGGCCTCCTTTAACAACTGCTGCACAACTTCATGAAACAAGTATCTAAATGGAGTCAAGATTGAATCACCCAAGTTGTCAGCTGCAGTTGTTCCAAATTGAGGTGTGTCAGATGCCCTGAGAGTGTGTAAGTAAATCCAGCATGTGAGGAAGCATGTGGTAATTGCCCTTGGCCAATTCCACTAAAAGGGACAACTAAGATTGCTTGAGCCAATAGGGGTCACCACAATGATCTATGGCATTTCTTTCTGAACCTTCATAAGTATCTGGTGAATCTGTGGAAAGGTTGAAATGCATATAAGAACATTCCTGTATAAGGGAATGAAAATATGTCCATCCTCCAAGCAGGGATCAAAGAATGTCTGGAACAAAATTTCTCTCTGTTTTGAAAGGAGGTGAACAGATTTATATGAGGTGTTCCCCACACCTAGACTAGATCATGGAACACCACCCCCTTAAGCTTCCACTCGTTCAGGTCTACCCAGGATCTGCTTAATCTGTCTGCCACAACGTCCTGCTCTGAAGAGATGTATGATGCCTGAAGAGTTGGATAATGCTGTCACTCTAGCACCTCGGCCATCACTGCCAACTGACAAAGAGGGTATGATCTTGTACCCCCTTGTTTCCTGAGGTGCCACATCACTGTGGTGTTGCCCATAATCAAAAGAAGATGACCCAGCATCCATAGGTGATGAAGGACTTTCAAGGCATGAATCACTGCCAACATCTCCTTTATACTAATGTGTTTCTATTTGTCCTTGGGTGCGCAAGTGGCTTGCACTTGCATCCCTATTGACACAGCTTACTCGGTGAAGTAGGACAAATCTGTCTGGACAGACTATACTAGCACCAGTTGGGAGAAAGGAAGCCAGGATTCATATTCAATTGTTCTCGCCAAAACTGTAATTCTCATCTGATGAAGGGCACCACCGGCAACTGGGATTCCAGGGAATGAAGATGCTGGGTCCAACAATTTCAGGCATACCACTGAATTTTTTCTCATGTTAAGCTGGGACAGTGGTATCGTGAGAATCATGGAAGCTATCAGTCAAAGAATTTTTAGAAATTCTCTTGTTGAAGCAGCATTCCTCTTGGAGAATTCCAGAAACACTGTCTGGTACAACAGGACCTTGTCTTTTAGCAGAAAGGCCATTCTCCTGTTAGAGTCTTGTGAGGTGTCAGACATGACTATTGAAGGTTCAACTTGAAACCTAGATGGAAGAGTAAGGTCAAGACCTTATCTAGTGATCAGCAGGTCATCTGGGTACAGAAAGATGTGAATACCCAGAGTCCGACAGTGGACCACTACCAGAGCAAGGCATCTTGTAAACACTCATGGTGTAGGGGACAGCCCAAAGGGTAATACATAAAACCGATGGTGAGAACCAGATTCAACAAATCTCAGATACCTCCTGAAACAATAAGAAATGGGAATATGATGAGAGGCATCCTTCATGCCCAGGGTTACCATGAAACAGTTGTTCAGCAAAAAAGGAAACACTGTCTGCAGGGTGAACATCTCGAACTTGGGGATCTTAACAAATGTATTCAGAAAAGAAAGGTCCAACACTTGTCTCCACAACTGCTCTTTTTTGGCAACCAGGAAAATTCTAGAGTATATACCTCTCATTCTTTCTAAAGGAGGGACCAGTTCTATGACCCTGAGTCCAGCATTTACTGGGGAAAAAAAGGGAATAATAATGTCTGGCCTGGCAACTTATTCTGAAATAAGCCTGCCTGATTCCAAAAGACTTGCTCTTTGTACATGTGACTTACAGTGGTGCAAGGCCTATCTTATAAAGTAGGCTTACACTGGGGGGCAGATTCCAAAAGACATGCTTTCAGTGTAAGTGATTTACTGCAAAGTAAGTCATTCACGTCAAGAGCAAGCTTTTCAGAATCAGGACACCAGAGTAAGTCACTTACAATGAGAGCAAATATTTTGGGTTGGGGCCCAATATTAATTCGGTAGGACAAACTGAAAGAAAAGAAGAAAGTGAGGCAAAACATAACACTCACCTGCTAGGTTCTTCTCCAAGTTTCACATTTAAGCCAACCCGGCAATGTTCCAGTTACAATGTTGATACTGACAAACAGTAGGGATACCAGTTCTGTATCTACAAGGAACTATTTTACATCAAAACTGTACACATAACAGGGGACTTCCGATAATGAAAACAGCATGTAAACATGCTTTAGAAATAGCTCCATTACCTCCTGCAAAAATAGTTAGATTAAAGTGCTAAGACTGACATCTCAAATAATTTATAAAGGAAGTACTTAAAACAAATCTCACAAAAAAGCCAGGGAGGCACAAACATGGCTGTGAGGCAGAATTTATTAATCCAACAATAAAAGTAAAGTAAGCACTTTCGTGTCCTAAATAAGACACTTCTTCAGACTTTAGCAGTGGCATTCACAAAACAGACTCCTTAAATAAGGAACATCAACATAAATCACTACATTTTAGCCAATGACATCACTAAACTAATTTAAACTTACTATCAAATATGCAAATGTACCTAGGATCCAACAGAAGCATCAACGGCTGTCTCTAATAAAGGCGCATACTAAAAACTATATATAAAAACAGCAAGAAAACCCAAAAGCAGTGAGTATGTTCCAGCAGCAAACCCAAGCAGAATTCCAAGCAAAACCACAGCTGGTAACAGGCAAAAAGGCATGGCTCAACAGTTGTGAAATCCACAAGTTTTATTAATATAAAAACAGAAAATATTAAAACATAGTACAAACAATGTAGTATAATGATAGAAATATTTTGCAAAATTAAGTTATACATAAAAAAACACAATGAAATCTTATTTAACAGGTCTATCTACTAAAAAAGGCTTAATAGATACCTTGTCATTTAAGCCAAATAGCTTATCTGCTTGAAGTTTAATAATCCATTTTACTTCAGATCTTTCTATCATGTTCATGAAAAGACCACTATCTATGTTTGGCATGAAGTACACCCATTAAGTATTGTGCTTAGCATATAACCCTTACACTTTTTACTCATATGCTTCCAGGATCTTTTCAAGAATATATAACGTATTTACACCAAAAGAGCAAAGTCATTGTCTCAGTAGCTTAAAATTTAAGTTGGGGAAGGTAAAAAGCAGCTAGTATGTTGTTGTTGTTGTGTCTTTAGGCTTTTCCCGGTTAGGGGTTGCCACAGCGGAACTCCGGTCCGCTAATGATTGGCAGTAGATTTTTATGTGCCGAGTTGCCAGCCCTGATGCACAACCTTCAACGAAGGTACGCCCATTCACGCATGTCTCCACGCAGAAGACGCTCTAGCTGAGAGTCGAACCGGACAGTGTCTTACTGTGAGGCGACAACACTACCGCAGCAGCTAGTATAAAGCAGCTATTTTTATTTACCTATCTGCTCAATCAAAATGTAATAAAGACCAACAAGTACAAAACCCAGAGGTTGCAGGATGAATTGCTTCAAACCTAAGGATTCTTGCAAGAAGGACAGAGAGAGTATGAAGATAGATATGTAACAACTTAGCTGAAATTGGACTCCCTGTTTAGGTACCACACTGAGAAAACTGCAAAGGCCTTGAAAATGAAAAATAGTAGTATCACATTGACCTCTGCAAATTACCTAGCACTCAGATTATGACAGCAAGAACTAGACAGGCTTTCATGCAACTGCTTTTAATCACCCATGGAATTCTATGGGTATTTAAAGATTATTTTTAGGAACTGTACTTAGATGAATTAGATGCTGAAGCAAGTTATGAGGAGATCAAATAATACCGCTCCTCGGAAAACCTAAGCAGACTATCTGGAGAGGCAGCTTCCTCACTACTGCCTCCCACAATGCTCTAAGTCCAAGACGCAATGAAGATTCTCACACTAGGAAAATCCATGGGCAGAGATAGAACCCCCCTGGAAGCCTATAAATGGGGAGATAAAGAATTGTTTACACCTTTTTATATCCCTCAGTAATACTATCATGAAAGGTGACCCCTCCTCCCCTCCACCAGACAGGAAAAAAAGCATTAGTGGCCCTCATCCTCAAGCCACGTAAAGACCTGTCCAAATTCCTATAGACCCATATCAATCTTGAATCATGATTACAAGTGGTCTGCCTCAATCCTAGCTTGCAGGTTGTCCACCATGCTACCAAGTCTACTATATCTAGATCAGATTGGCTTTGTTCAAGGAAAATGTACACATGATAACTTAAATTAAAACACACCGGATACTAGAGCATGCCAACAACTACAAAACCCCTCTACTGATTGCAAGTTTTGATGCCGCAAAAGCATTTAATAGGGTATCTCGGAAATTTCTCTGGGAACTGATGCTAATACAGGACTTGCCAAAGACATTTATTGAAATAATTAAATCATTATATCACAGAGCCACAGCATTTTTATCCATCAACAAAATTCTCTCAATCTCGAGGAACTAGACAAGGATGACCTCATCTCCCCTTCCGTTTTCTATTTAATTAGTACCCTTTGCACACAGACCTAGGTCTTCTCAGATAGACAGGGTTACTATCACCAGCACAGAATACAAGTTATCACTGTATGCAGATGATTTCAACAAAACCAGATGAGCAATTTGACCATCTTTTGCAGAAGCTAAAACAGTTTGGTGTGGTCTCTGGATATAAAATTAATGCTGAAAACATAAAGGTAATAAAAGTGCATTACATCCTATCACCTAGCTTGTTAAACAGATATGCTTGTTTCTCCAAATAGGGTATAATCACATACCAGGAGTCCAGTTAGGGTCCACAATACAGAAATTTATTACACAAACATATAAAGTTTATTAAAGTATTAAAAACTATATAGGCAGCTGAAAACATTTGTGTACAGACATACAACACAGGATTATGGCTTTAGTATAGTACACCCTCCCTCAAATTCTGCATGCATCACAAGCTCTTCCTATTTCTACCCCTAATAAATATTGGAAGACCATTAGGATTTTACTGGGGAATTTTATCTAGGCAGGAGGCAGGACAAGGATGAGTTGGGAGCATCTTATTCTGCTATCTGGGTTAGAAAGACTAAGTCTACCAGTCTTAGAGATTTACTCTAAAGCTGCCTTGCCTGAAGATATTTAGAGATGTGATAAATCCAAACAAACAAGCTCTCTGACAGGATATTTTACGTTCTTGTCTGCCTTCATCAACCCTGGTATTTTTTATGCTAAAGAAAAAGGGGGGAAAAAAAAAAGGCGCATGCGCTGACTGTTGTCCACAGTTGATAACTTCTTTGTTTAATGATGTTTGTGAAGAGTTTACCAAGACTAATACAGCTGAGTGGATAAAAGAGCTTCTATCAATAAATAGCAAGGCAAATTTAGTCACTTAGAAGCTAGACAAATGTAGAAGTATTGGGAACAATTAAGGGTAGGCAGAAAGATTATTATACAGTAACTTTTTTTAAACTGCACACTCCCCATCTCACAACTGTAATGATCTTTATGAGCACCTTATAAATAAGACTTGTAAATTAAAGATAGCAAGTGTCTCAAACACAGATAATGGAGCTCAGAGGGGTAATAAGCAGTATGTCATCATCACCAACCACTTTTTTCCCATTTTCTCATGGGATCGGGGTGTCTTGTCAGCTGTCGCCATCTCTCTCTACTCAATGCCACTCTCCTACGTTCTTCACACTCACACTTGCCTGTCACAGGTCTTCTCTCACACAGCTCATCCACCTCTTTGCCAGATGCCCTTGTTTCCTCTTGCCTTCTTCCTGTCTGTCCCAAATCATCTTCTCCGGATTTCCATCTGCTTTCCTGCAAGTGCCTGAACACCATAATCTGTTCTCATCCACCCTTTCTGCAACTGGAGCTACTTTGACTTCTGCTCTTATGTCCTCATTTCTTCAAATGCCCCACAGTGTGCAACCTACCACCCATATGAGGCACTTCATCTTTATGAACACCTTACTTTTCAGCTTCTTTGGCATTCTTCTGTCATATACTACACACGTTTTATTCTTGCTTTGATCTCTTCATTCAGACTTCCCTTCTCTTCAACCACCCCTCTGAGATACATGAAGCTATTAACCTGTTCCACTGTTTTCCCTTCTATCTCATTTCTCAGCTACTTCTGATTTCCACCATTTGCTGCCATTACAATTTTCAAATCTGTACTCAGTTTCATCCTATGTGCCTTCAGTTTTGCATTCCATTGCCCTATCCATTGTTGATGTTCTTACTCAGAGTCTGTCTGTAATGCCACATCATCATCTGCATGGAGCAACTTTGTTGAACTGACCCTTCTGACCTGTTTGCTAACGTAGTCCATCTCTTATGTTCTCATGTCTTTGAATGCTCCACAGTGTGCTCCCTATCAACCATATCAGGCACTTCATCTCCATAATCTCTAGCTTCCTCAAGTGTTCCAGTATTAACAGAAGTGGGCTAAAAGATGAACCCTGATGCACACCTACTCTCACTGTTCACACTGAGTCAATGGGTCCTTGTACATAGCTTGCACTTGTTCTACCAATGTATCTTGGACTTCGAACCAATGCAGGGCTGCCTAAATCAGCTTTCTTGGGACCTTGTCGTATGCTTTCTCCAAGTCTAGGAATGTCTAATTGGACTCTTTCTTCACCTCTGGCTTCTTCTCAACTACCTATTTCACTGCAGACACTGGGTCACTTGTACTGCATCCTGACCTAAATCAGAACTGCTTATCTGCCATCTTTTTTTTCTATTCTCCAGGTATTCTTTTATCAATCACCCTCTCCAGAACTTTCATGCAAAGTGACAGGAGTTTGATACCTCCGTACTGCTCAAAGCTGTGAATGTCACCTTTGTTCTTGAATACTGGCACTAGTATGCTTATTCTCCAATCATCTGGGGTACACCTTTCTCTCCACATTGCTATGAATCCCCTGAGGAACCATTTTTCTCCTGTCTCACCCAACATATTTATCATATCTGCTGGGAACTAATTTGAACCTGCTGCTCTTCCTGACTTTATTTTCTTTAGTGCTGTTCTTACTTCTTCTATGGTGGGCTCCACTTCTTCTCATATCATTGACTGTGTCTGGGGCAGTACACCTTCTGTGGGGTGTTCTATATTCAGAAGCTACTGGAAGTACTCCTTCCAACTGTCTTTGACGTCCTGTGGACTGGTGCGCAGGTTGATGCTGGCATCCCTTATGAGGGGAGTCTGACTATCTTCTTTGTCTTACAACCTGATACAGTTTCTTTGTATCTACTGAGTCACTTTCCAGAAGCTGGAAGACTGCACTGTTGCCTCGTTCTTTGCTATTGCAACTCCTTTCTTAGCTTCTTTGTTAGATGACCAGTATTCCTTCCTAGTCTGGTCTGTCTTTTTTATCTCCCACTTTTTCCTGCACTTCTTCTTTCTTTTGATGACTTCCTGGGCTTTTGCATTCCACTACCAGCTTTCTTATGCATCTTATTTCCATAATTGGCTTGGATGCATATCTGTTATGTAGTCCTCACGTGTGCTGTTCTGAAGTGCTGCCATTCTTTTTCAACTCCACCTATTTCCTCTTCTTCATGAGGTGCTACAGCCCTGAGTAATTACTTGAATGCTTGTGCTTTCTCTCCAGTCAACTTCCAAGTGTTCAGCCTGGTCTCTGTTGACTTTAGAGCCTTCTCTGGCCACTGCTTGCTGCTGATTGTGGTAAGCAGTGGTTTATGCCATGGGCCTGCTGTTTCACTGGGGATGACTTTGCGATCACTGATTCTACCCTAGTACCCTTTCCTTACAAGGAGGAAGTCTACCTGAGTTGCATGTTGGCCACTCTTGTATGTCATCTTGAGACTGTCTCTATTTCTGAACCATACATTGGCTGCTATCACTCTACTTGCCAGACAGAAGTCTAGAACGGATTAACACAACATTTCCTTGATTCTGATATGCTTCCATGCATCCCTGGGCCCCCAAGTGGCTTGCACTAGCATTCCCATTGGCACAGCTCCCTAAGCAAAGTCAGACAAATCTGTCTGAGCAGATTGCACTGGAAAAGGTGTGAATAAGGGAAATCTAGGACTGATACTGAACTGTGCTATCCATCACTCTTGTTTGAAGAGGGCCAGCGCAGGCAACTGGGAATCCAGGAAGTGTAAATGCTAAGTCCAACAATGTCATACATACCACTGAATTTTCCTCATGTGGGTCAGTGGTATCATGAGAGTCATGGATGCCATCAGTCCTACAATTTTTTTGAAATCTCTTGCTGGGGAGATGTTTCTCCTGGAGAATTCTAGGAACATTGTCTGGTATGACAGGAGCTTGTCTTCAGGAAAAAAGGTCATTCCTTTGCCGGTGTCAATTAAGCACTCCAGAAAGATGAGTCTTTGTGAGGATGTCAGGCACGATTTCGGAAGTTTCAGCTTGAACCTTAGCTGGGACGGTAAGGTCGAGACCTTCTCTAGCAATTCCACACACCTGGATGCAGACTCTTCACAGATCAGCAAGTTGCCCAAGTACGGAAAAATGTAAATCCCAATGCCACAACTTCTGGAGTGAGCCACTACTGCAACATGGCATTTGGTAAACACTCAAGGTGCAGTGGATAGCCCAAAGGGTAATGCAGAGAACTAACAGTGCGAACCTGACACAAAAAAAATCTCAGAGATTTATTTATTTCATTTATTTATATTTATTCTTTGTTAATCAAAGATACTAGTCAAGTAGCCTCTTTTCAGGGGAAACCTGAGGCAATATTTACACTATTGGGGAAGTTTGGCTAGGGTATTATAGAACTTCCCCTACTTTTTTCCATTCAACTGAGCTACCACCAACTCAGGCAGATAAAGCTTTAATATCTCACTCGAAGGATGACACTCTCAAGAGTGCAGCATCCCCCATACTGCACTGCAGTGTCAGCAATCAGTCTACCTGGTATGGGACTAGAACCCACAGTCTTCTTTACCAAAGGCAAGTGTGAAACCCGTTGCACCATTGGCACTGAGGATATCTCCTGAAGAGATGAGCAATGGGAATATGATAATACTCATCCCTCAAGTTTAGTGTCACTATAACACAGTGGTCTGGCAAGAGAGGAAGCACAATCTACAAGGAGAGCATCTTGAACTTGGGGACCTTGATAAAAGTATTCAGAAAGGACAGGTCCAACATTGGCCTCGAAAATTGCTCTTTATTGGGAACTAGAAAAAATCTGGAGTAGAAACCTTTCATTCGCTCCAAAGGAAGGCCCGGGTCTATGACCCCCAAGTCCAGCATTTGTCAAATTACAGGAGGGAATAACAAAGTCTGTTCTGGTGGGTGAGGCCCCCCCCCCCCCAAATGGTGGCAGATGTTCCTTCCATTGCCACCTTAAACCTCTGCCAACAATGCTGAGTATCCATTTGTTGGAAACCACCAACTTCTGTTTGTTGGACCTCAAACATTATCATACTTACTGGGGGGAAACTTGGGGATATGGAATATTTTAGACACCTTTACTTCAGTTTACCTCTGTCATCCTACTGCTTTAGGATCTGGTTAACTGTTGTACCAAACATACAATCAGCATCAAGCAGATCATTCATAATCTCATTTTTAACTCATCAGAAAAGTTTTGGTTGTGCAACCAAACATACCTCCTTACCATAGGAAGGACCTGGGATACATATGTAGAGTTTGTATACCAGCAACTACAAGAAAGGGGATATACAATACCCGCTAAACGGATCATCTTGGAGCTAGCTATCACGTGGAGGGAGTAGCCTTATTGTAGCTTTTCATTTTTACCTCCTTACCATCACTGATATCGCTATATTTCTCTACATAGTGTGAGCCCCTTCTACGACAGTCTTTAAGGCATGTTTAAATACTTCAGAACCAATGGAAACAATTTCTTTCACATAATCTTTCTGCTCAGTAGGTAGTAATGCAGTGAACTCATCTACACTATACATATACCTTAACACAAACTTCGACATAAAACACCGGTCGTTAAACACTTTAAAAGCTACCATGCTGGACTGCTCCAAGTTCATTCCCTGCGATTTTAGCCCCTTGCCTATTTTATCTTGAGGAACTGGACTTGATGAAGACATGGTCTTTTATTTGATAAGGTCAATGGGAACACAGAAGCAGGGTCCACAGAGAAGGGGGTTTGGAGACTCGGAATGGCTAAGTACACCTTGAATTTCATAAACACTTTTTAGGCAGAGGCTCGTTCAGCAGAGAACTGCAAGCTTTCTTAAAAATACCCTCCAATGCTGAGATCGATGGAGGGAAAGTTGCCACATCTGGGGCCTCATCCTCCAAAAGATCATATACCCTGCTGATCTTAGGGGTGGTTAAAGATTGCTACAAGCCTGACTACATCCTTAAATCTAGCCAGCATTTTTGAAAGAGAAAACATCTGTTTGGGTTTCTGAACCTGTTTGACCCCAGAGGAAAAGTACAGTTGTGTACACTTACCATAAATGTAGATGTTAGAGTGTATTCACTGTTGCAGTCATCACACTTGGGTTATCTGCCTGCAGGTAGCCTCAGTCGGCCTGAATACCAGAGTCTTGGGATTTCTGTGTCGGATGCTGTCGCCTCTTCCATGACGTCAGGTAGTCAGGGGTAGAAAACATGCAGCCGATGCCATTACATCAGTTTTTCTTGTCCCAGATGTCAGGTGCCCCCAAAATAGGAAGGAATTACATGGTGTGGAACCCCTCCAGTAAAAAGTAAATACCACTGCCATAAGATATGGCCAAAAAAAGAGGATAGGTAGAAAGTATAGAAACGTCAGGGGGCTGGAGGGAGGGTAACCAGGACTGCAACAATGAATACACTTGAACATCTACATTTATGGTAAGTGTATACAACTGTACTATGTTCTTCATGTTTCACTGTTGCAGTCATCACACTTGGGTTGATTCCCAAAGCTAAGGATGGGTGGAGGCAGTCAAGTAGTATTAGGGCTGGCTAGCAGGCCTTGTAAGACTGCTGTAGCAAATCCAGCTCTGGATTTAGAAAAGATAGGTAAGTGGTAATGATTGGTGAAGGTGTGTACTGAACTCCAGGTTGCAGCTTCCAGGATGTCCCTGGTAGGGACTCCCCTGAGAAATGTTGTAGAGGTTGAGGTAGCCCTAGTGGAATGGGTTCTGATCCCCTGTGGGGTAGGTTTTCCATGGTGCTTGTAGCACAAATGGATGCAGCGTGCTATCCATTTGGAGATGGTTTGCTTTGAAATGGCTTTGCCCTCTGCCCCTGTAGCAAAGCTGACTAGCAGCTGGTCAGATTTTTTGAACAGTTTAGTCTTGTCAAGGTAGAACCTAAGCTGTCTGTGCACGTCCAAGGAGTGCAGGATCCTTTCCACTTTATTCTGAGGATTAGGAAAAAAAGGTTGGTAAATGGATGGACTGGTTTAAAGCCACACTGGATACCACCTTGGGCATAAATGATGGATTAGTCCTGAGGGAAACCCTGTCCGCATGGAAGATAATGAAGGGTTCCACAGCCATAAGGGCCTGTAACTCAGACACTCTTCTTCCTGAAATGATGTCTAGAAGTAAGGCTGTTTTCCAAAAGAGGAATTTTAACTCTGCTGTAGCAGCAGGCTCAAAAGGGGGGAAGTGTGAGCTTCTCTAGTACAAAGTTAAGGTCCCAGGCAGAAGTGGGAGCTCTCCTCGGGGGTCTTAAATTGTTAGCTCCTCTCAAGAACTGTTTGACCAGAGGGTGAGAGAAGTGGGGTGGCTCAGTATTGTAATGAGCTGAGATGGCAGAGGCATTAATCTTAATGTATGAGAAGGATAGGACTTTGTGGAGCAGCATTGCTAGATAATCTAGGATATGAGGTAAGGTGGGCACGGCTGTGTCATTTCCCTGAGACTGCCTCCAAGAACAGTACCTTTTCCAGTTTTCTGAATAGGATTTCCTAGTACTAGGCCTCCTGGCCTCAAGGATGACATCCAGCACCTGTTTGCTGAGGTTTGCTGGTGATGTATTCAAGGAATAAGCCAGACTGCTAGGTTCAGGGTTTGCAGCTGAGGATGTAAAACCTGGCCCTCCTGCTGGGACAGCAGAGACAGGGTCTGATGCAGGTGCCAAGGTGGCACTGTTGCCAGACTGCGTAAAAGTGGGTACCAGTGCTGGCGTGGCCAGTTTGGTGCAATAAGGATTGTCATTGGCCTTTCCTGTTTGATCTTGAGTAGTACTTTCGAGAGGAGGGGCAGAGGGGGAAAGGCATAGACTGAGAGGTTTTCCCATGTAAATGATAGGGCATCCACTTTCCATGCTTGGCTGTGTGGAGTTCTGGTGCAATATTTGCTCAATTGATGGTTCTAGTGGGAAGCAAAGAGGTCCACCTCTGGTGTCCCCCACCTGTGGATTGCTTGAATGAACTGGGTTCCAGTTTCCACTCGTGCGGGTCCATTAGATTTCTGCTTAAGTCATCTGCCAATGAATTTAGTTTGCCTGGCAGGAATTGAGCTTGCAGGTGCACTTGGTTGCTCAAGGCTGTGTTCCACTCAGCCATGGCTAACCTGCAGAGTGGGTAGGAATGAGATCCCTCCTGCTTGTTTATGTACCACATGACTGTAGTGTTGTCTATCTTTATCAAGAGTTATCCAGGAAGGATAAGGTATTTGAAGGCTGCCAGTGCATTCTGTACAGCTAACATTTCTTTTTGATTGATATGCAGGTGCATTTGTCCTGGGCTCCATTTGCCGTGAATGCATTTGCCTGCCATGTGAGCTCCTCATGCATAGTCTGATGCATCTGTTGTCAGGGTTTGGGCGGCGGGGGGTTGAGTGAAAGGGAGTCCCTTGATGTGGTTGCAGGCCTCTGCCCACCAAAGGAACTCTGTTCTTAGGCAAGGAATGATCGGAATCACAATTTCCAGGTCCTGAGAATGTTGACACCAGAGACATTTTATGTACCATTGAACTTTCCTCATATGCAGTCTTGCATATGGAATTAGGAGTATGCATGAAGCCATGAACCCTAGAGCTTGCAGTATTTTTCTTGCAGATAGCTGGGTTTGGGTGGCCAGTAGTTTGAAGTGACTTGTCAAATAAATCTGCTTTTTCTGGAGTGAGGAATGCCATCTGGGAAGTTGTGTTCAAGCTTGCTCCCAGGAATACAATTTCTTGGCTGGGTACCAGATGTGATTTATTTTCGTTGATGGTATATCCCAGAGAAGTTAGAGGAGTCTCTTTACAAATGTCAGGTGCTGAAGTAGCAATTCCTGACTGTCTGCCTGAAACAGGCAATAGTTCAAGTACGGGTAAATTTGAATATTTCTCTGCCTGCAGTATGCAATGGCTGGAGCCAGGCACTTTATGAATACCCTGGGCGCAGTAGATAAGCCAAAGGGAAGTGCAGAGAACTGATAGTGCATACAGCCTGCCTTGAAACGTAGATATTTCCTGCAAGATTCCCTTATGGGGATGTGCAGATAAGCTTCTTTTAAGCCTAGGGTGACCAGCCAGGAGTCCTTGGCTAGCACAGGCAGCACCTGTAGGGAGAATAAACATTCTGAACTTTGGTACCACCAGGAAAGTGTTGAGAATTGACAGATCCAGGATAGGACGCCAAGAGTTTTCTTTTCTGGGCACCAGAAACAGTCTGGAGTAGAAACCCTGTCCCCTTTGCTCTGTTGGAACAGGTTGAATAGCCCTGATACTGACAAGAGAAAATACTTGCTTTTGGGCCTCTGCCCACTGGTTTGGGGGAAGGTCTGGTGATCCATTTGGGGTTGGCAGTGAATGGAAGTAGAATCTGTATCCCTGGGATATAATGTTTAACACCCAATGGTCCTGGGTAATGTATTCCCAGTTTTTTGCATGCAGGTGAGTTTTCCTCCTATGGGGTGCAAGTATTTGGGCATGGCTGGAAAGGATGCAGAAGTCATTGTGAACTTTTTCCATAAGAGGGTGGCTTACCACTCCCTGTTTTTGAGGTGGGAGCACTCTACTGTTTAGATCTATGCATACCCTGAGACTGTAGTCTTTGTGGTCTGTTGCCTCTGGGATTGGACTGGAGGCCTGGGAGGGACTGGAAAGGACCAGTTTTTCGAAGGCCAATGACTACTGAATCTAGGTGGCTGTACCTGTAAGAAATCTAACAGTTTGCATAGATTTAACTTTTTCCTCCATCTTTTTAAGAACAACTTTTGCTTTTGTGCCAAACAAACATGCTTGATTTAATGGAGCATCTAGTAATTTTGCTTTGACATGGTCTGGCAAGATTTGTTCCTTCAGCCAAGCATGCCTTCTCAGAACAGACCCAGTGACAGCAGCCCTGCAAGACGCTTCTAAGACATCAAAACCACACTACAAAGTATGTTTACCAGCTTGGTTTGCAGAATGCATTAACTCTTGTAAATCTTTGTTTTCTGCACAATTAGGAATCAACAACATTTTGTTGTTTAATTAGTTCCATAATATGCTGCTGGTACTTCAACATGTGAAACTGGCAATTTAAAGCCCTGATGGCAAGAGTTGCAGAGGTGTATACCTTCTTACCCCATCTGTCTAAAGCCCTAGGATCCCTGTCCGAAGGGGTAGGGTTTTTGGCTGCAGTAGCCTTAATACCTTTAGGTCCCTGGGAAATGGTCTCTGGATCAGCAGTAGGATTTTTAAAGAGAAATTTGTGGGAGTCAGGTACTCTGCAGTACCTGTCAGGTTTTCTGGGAGCTGGGGGCAAAGTATCAGGGGTAGATTCTATGAAGACATCATCTACAATATCCAGGACAGAGGGTATAGTTAGAGGCCTGTGCTGAGGCAAGTCTAAAAATTCCCAGAGTCTCTTTTTTGACTGAGGGTAGTCCTGGCATTCCCAGCGGAAATTCTCTCTTAGGGTGTGCAAGGTTTCACCAAAAGAAAAGTCCTCTGGAGGAGAGGCAGAGGGAATGGAATCCTCTGTATCTGAATCCTCATAGGTGGATAAGGGTATGTCCTGGTAATCAGAGGGGTCAAAGTCATCGGACTCATGGTCTGTTGAATCAGAAGGAAAATCAATTATTTGTCTTTTAGAGGGGGAAGGCTGGCTTCCCCTAATTAAAGTAATAAGGTCTTTAGCCATTCTAAGCATTTGTTTCTAAGGCATGGGAGCTTGAGAATGCACTTTGGTCATCAGTTTCCTAGGTGTAGTGCGAACTCTGGGCCTGAGAAATTTGCTAGTTTTAGTCAAAAACGAAGTAGTCTGTTTAATACAAACATTGGAAGGGCTGAACACACCCTCAGAAGCCAGTGCCTGTACAGCGGCTCCGGACCCATCCAAGGTAGAGACATCCGAGGGTTCCATAGTTGAAGAAGCATCTTTTGGCATACTGGACTCCGAATGGGTCTCAGTAGAGGCCTGCGAATCTGTAGATGCGGGTATCAGGGGCTGCGAAAGTGCCTCACTGAGTACTGGCGGACTGCAGGCTAGTTTAACAGAAGCATCGTCGGCAGTTTTGGACTTATGCGGTCTGCTTCTGTCTTTATCTTTATGTTTTTTCAGAAGATCAGTAGTCGGAAGGCTTAACGAAGCCATTTCAGAATACAGAGAACAAGAGCGAAAGAATGTACCGACAAAGACAGCTTGATGATGAATAGTTCGGGGGTTGAAGAACGCACAAAACCGACAGCAAGGAACGTCGTGGTCTGGGCCTAAACAGGTGTCGCAGTAAGAATGAAAATCTCTGTGAGGTATTTGCTTTCCACATGTAAGAAAATTGCTACCTTTTTCTGACATCGGTTAGAGCAAAAAAAAAGGATCACAAACGGGGTACTTAGCTTTAGAAGACTTCAGGTTTGAAACTCAAAAAACGAAAATTTCAGGTAGCGGCTGACCGGCACTTGCGAACTGCTTCTGCTTCGTGCTCCCGCATGGCAAGAAAACCTGATGTAATGGCATTGGCTGCATGTTTTATGTCCCTGACGACCTGACATCATGAAAGTGGTGACAGCATCCGACGCAGAAATCCCAAGACTCTGGTATTCGGGCCAACTGAGGGCTACCTGCAGGCAGATAACCCAAGTGTGATGACTGCAACAGTGAAACACTAAGAATATTTGACTAGCCCGACTCTGACACTTCAGAAATGTCAGATTCTGGATTCCCTCAAAATCAAGATCCTGGGGTTGTTGAATGGGAATGCGAGCACCATCATTACTCATAACCTGGGTTTGTACCCCATAATCAACAGCCTAATAATGGATCTAACCACAGCCACCAACATTGGTGAAAGCACAGTCAACGACTGTTGCCTTGTAATGTGGTGGTTTTTTTGTATCTTTTTTTGCATACACTGCACAATTGGGAGAATATCTGGGGGAGACATATCAGTACTAGCAACAGATTATGTAACCCTGGCTTCCCTTACACCTAAAAAGAGTTTGTATGTGAACCAGGCAATGGTACAGACCTGGAGGACATGTCTGTCCCTTGTGTCATGTGCAGTTGTGGTACTACTACCACCACACCAGGAGACATGGAGGCAAAAGAAGATGAGCAGTCCGATGGCCTGCCCAGAGTCACAGGCCTTAGGGTGAGGTATATTTCTTGATTTACGTTTATGTTTTTAGGTGCACAAAGGGTGGATGGTGGTGGTGAGGGGCCATACTGGAGTCCCTCAAGTCAAGGGATAAAACCTAGCCAGAGCAATACCAAATAATGTTTGCACTGTCAGCCAGTAAAAAATACACAAATTCCAGTACTGTCCCTCTAAATAGCAATCTGAAGTCTATTTTTGCATGGGTACTATTCTAAACACTGGATTGAATAAAATGCCAGTAGTTTCAGCAACACAGTTCAAAGAATAAAATGCATGCATCAAAGTCCCTTGATTTTTTAAAAAAAGGCTAGTTTCAGTCCAAATGAGTAGTTACAGCCTAAAACAGTATTAGACAAGAAATAGAGCATAAACTTTTGCAAAATTCCTGTCAGAAATGTTTATCATACAAAATAGCACCAAAATACTGACTTAAAGAAAATTAGAAGTTATGTACTCACCATAACGTTCCATCTGAGTAGGTGACTTCATTCGGATGCAACCTGTGGGTATCGGATCCGACCTCGGATCCGAGCCGGCAATTCAAAAGCTTAGGCTCCGAGCTCCTAGCTCCTCCCTCTTACCCATAACCCCTTGCCAAGCCCTGACTGACCTCAGATTGAGTTTGCCTCAAAATACTGACTACAGTACACGAAAAACAGCATAAATACTCGCTCTATAAAGGTCAGGGGGATGGAGCATCCGAATGAAGTCACCTACTCAGATGGAACGTTATGGTGAGTACATAACTTCTAAATCTGAAGTAGGAAGACTTCATTCGTCTGCAACCTGTGGGACAGAGTCCCCAGCTACCTGAATCTTGGGCGGCCGTCATGGAAGGATGTTTCGGAGCACCGCTGAGCCAAAGGATGCTCTTCCTCTAGAAACAACATCCACCTTATAATGAGAAATAAAAGTATGAGGCGAGGCCCAAGTAGCTGCCGCGCAGATATCATCCAATGATACACGGGACTTAAAGGCAGCTGACGTGGAAACTGCCCTAGTAGAATGAGCCGTAACCCTCTGAGGAGCAGGTCTACCTGAAGTGTCATATGCCTGCAGAATACAATTAGCAATCCACTTAGATAGTGTGACTTTAGATACTGCTTTACCCAGAGCAAATTTAGCAAAGGAAACGAACAGCTGATCTGATTTCCTGTGACCAGCTGTTCTGTGAATATAAAAACGTAATTGTCTATGAACATCCAAGGGATGCAATTTGAATTCTCCTTTGTTTGAGTACTTGGGAAAAAACACAGGTAAATTGATGGATTGGTTAATATTAGATTCAGAAGAGACCTTCGGAAGAAAAGATGGATTGGTCCTGAGGCACACCCTATCAGGGAAGAAAGAAAGGTAAGGCGGCTTGACGCATAGAGCCTGAAGCTCAGACACTCTTCTGGCTGAAGTGATAGCTACCAAGAAGGCAGTCTTCCAGGAAAGGTACTTTAGATCTGTAGAAGCTGCAGGCTCGAAGGGAGGAGCAGTAAGGGCTTGCAGAACTAAAGACAAGTCCCAAGGTGGTACAACCTCCTTGACTGGAGGCCTCAACAAAAAATCCCTTTGAGAAAGGTTTTGCATAACCTGGCGTCATGAGGGAGCTGTCTCATGACCAATGTGATAATGCGAGATAGCTGCTAATTGTACCTTAATCGTGGAAGAACTTGCCCCTTGATGAAAGAGGTCTGTTAAAAAATCCAGCACCGCTGACATAGGTGCCGAGAAAGGATCCAAAGTTCTCTGTACCGCCCAAATAGAGAATCTCTTCCATTTACTCCGATAAACCTGCCTGGTGGAAGGTTTATGAGCTGCCACTAAGATGGCC
Source organism: Protopterus annectens (assembly GCF_019279795.1). Lineage (NCBI taxonomy): Eukaryota > Metazoa > Chordata > Ceratodontiformes > Protopteridae > Protopterus > Protopterus annectens. The sequence continues at coordinate 1,398,835,719 of NC_056726.1, forward strand.
TTGACCGGTGATGAGATACCGAGTCCTAATCAAGGATGGAACTGGAGCAGCCAAGCTGTCAACTTCAGGGTGAGCAGATTGGGAACCGAAATTCCCAGAGGGTGGGAGATGAGATCCGGAATTGGATCCAGAATCCAGGGTGGATTGATTTTGTGAGACCATACGAAGGGGAACCAGGGTTGACGAGGCCAGAACGGGCAATGAGAATCATTCTGCTCCCCAAACTGTTGGCTTTCTGCAGAAGCCTCTGCATCAGAGGAAGTGGAGGGTAGGCATAAAGGAGACCGGGAGGCCAAGCATGCACCAGAGCATCTCTCGGGAATTCCCCTGGTGGGGGAAGCAGAGGGAAGAAATTGTCGCATTTGGCGTTTGAGGGAGAGGCAAAAAGATCGCAACAGGGTTGCCCCCAAATGGCAAAAATCTTCTTCGCTACTTGAGGATTGAGAGACCACTCGTGAGGAGAAAGAATGGTGCGACTGAGCTTGTCCGCAAAGATGTTGGACTTTCCCGGAATGTGAGTTGCTACCAGAAAGCGTTTGGTGGAAATTGCCCATTCCCAGACTCTCATGGCCTCTCGACAAAGGGGGTAAGACCTGGTTCCTCCCTGTTTGTTGATATACCAGACTGAATCGCAATAGTCCCTGAAGGAAGAACGTGGTGAAGTGCTTGCAACGCTAGGAGCACCGCCCTCATTTCCAGGACATTTATATGCAATGACGTCTCTGTGGGATTCCACGTGCCTTGGACAATCTTTTCCCGCAGAATGCCCCCCCCACCCGAGGCAAGAAGCGTCCGTGGTCACTGTGGCTCGGGGAAATGCAGCACAAAAAGGTCTCCCTGCCAGGGGCTCCGGAGAAAGAAGCCACCAAAGAAGGGAGTCCCTGCACGCCTTGCTGACCGCAATCGGAGCGTTGAGAGAGGAACAAAGAGGGGACCACTGAACCTGAAGGGTCCATTGAAGAACCCGCATGCGTAAGCGAGCATGAATGAGAAGCGGAGTAGCTGCCGCCATAGAACCTAGGGCCCTCAGGACCGAAGCTGCAGTTGGAGATGGTTGCAGGACCGCTGCCACATGACACTTCAGGTTGGTAATTCTGTCTGGAGTGAGGAAGGCTCACATAGATCTGGTGTTTAGTCTTCCTCCTATGAAATCTATAACTTCTGTGGGGTGCAGTAAAGATTTCTCCCAGTTGATCGCGATGCCCAGCCTTGGGGCTAGTTGAAGAAGGTAGTCCCTGGCTGAGCACAGAAGATGCCTTGATGATGCCGTCAGGAGCCAGTCGTCCAGGTACGGAAAGACCTGTACTCCCTGGAGCCTCAGGTGGGCCGCTACCACCGCTAGCACCTTGGTGAACACCCTGGGGGCTGAGGTGAGACCAAAGGGGAGGACCCTGAACTGATAATGACTGGCTCCCAGCCGGAAGCGAAGAAACCTCCTGGATCGTCTGTCCATGCGAATGTGGTAGTACGCGTCCTTGAGGTCGATGGAGCACATCCAGTCGTTCTCCCTCAAGAGGGGAAGTATAGATTGGAGGGTGACCATCCGGAACTTTTGCTTGGTTACTGACAGGTTCAGCTGGGAAAGGTCTAAGATTGGTCTTAGGTCCCCTGTTTTCTTTGGCACCAAAAAGAACCTGGAGTAAAACCCTAATCCGGTTTGATCTAGGGGGACGCGCTGGATAGCTCTTTTTCCTAGCAGCTGTTCGATTTCGACAGCTGTCACCTCCCTTTGGTCGGGTGGAACATCTGGGAGGCTGCGAGATCTGGGAACCTTGTATAGGGGAATTGAATAACCTCTGGATATCACACGAAGCACCCAACGGTCTGTTGTGATGGACTCCCAAGAAGTCAGGTGCCTCGAAAAACGCCCCCCGACTGCCTCCAGAGACGGACAGCCGGGCAACCCTTCAGGGCTGCTGCGTGGGTCCATCAGAGAAAGGTTCTCTGGACCCAAAGTTGCTAGGAGCCCCCCTGCCTCTAGGACGGCGACCTCCCCATCCTCCTCTGCCACGGAAGGACTGGTTATCCGGAGCAGGATGGGACTGCTGCGATTTCCGGAACCACATCTTCTTCTGTCCCTTTTGGTTCTTAGAGAAGGACCTCTGGGGAGCTGAGAAGCGGACTCCGACGGCAGACAGCGTCTTCCCGTCCTTTTCGCTCTGGACTAATGTTTCGAACAGTCTTGCCAAACAAGGCAGAACCATCGAAGGGGCATTCGAAGGTCGCCTTGAAGGGCTCTGCAAAATCACAGTGGCGGAGCCAGGCCTGTCGCCTCATGACTAGGCCTGCTCCGCTGGCTCTAGCGGCTCCCTCAGTAGCGTGAGAAAGCAGCCGCATAGATGTATTGGAAACTGATCTGAGAGTGGCCATTCGGGTGGAGTATACTTGTTTATCCTCACTCGACATGGACTCTGGGGGAGATGCAGCGTATTCTTTAATCAGATCCCGCTGCATCCTAATGACATGTGCCATGTAGTTCAGCGCCTCAAAGAGAAGGTTGCTGAACTGAAAACTCGCTTCCCAGTGCGATCCATCGAGCGGGACTCCTTGCCCGGAGGATGCATAGAGGGACTCTCCTGGGCCAATTCCTCTTCGTGGCTGCAGCCATCATCATGGCATCTACTGGGGCCCTTGCTCCAGTGAGTGCGGTCCGCCGGAGGGAAAGGATGCGGTCAGGGCGCTTGGGTACAGGCTCAACGGTGTCCAGATCCTTCCACGCTCTGATGGATATAAGATCCACCAGAGGGTCAGCAGGAGGGGACACCCAAGAGGTAGATGGGCCGCCTCGAATGCCTCCAAGAACACAGACTCGTCCGAGGAAGCCTTGGGGCAGACCACCCCCTGATCCTTAACATCTCCATAATGTCTCCAAATGAGACATCCTCAGGGGTGACCTTGGGAGCCTTCCCTTCATCCAAATCTGTGTCTTGATAACGGACTCGGGGAGTCCTTGTGCCTCCTTTGCACTTGCGCCCGAGGTACTTCATCGGGGCTGTCCGAGGAGTACTCTTCCGCAGTTGGATGTTCCAAGGGAACCACTTGGGACATCGAGGCGGGCTGTCCCTGGGACCGGCTGGTGGGGCCTGCCCCAACTGCAAGGGAGTGTGGGATGGGGCCGTGGCGGGGACCGGGGGTCCGGACGTCCTCAACAGTGCCCTTTCCACTACGTCGAAGGCCGACGGGGAGCCAGCTTCTCTAAAACCCGAGAGGCGACCACAGCTGGGATCCGACGACGGATCAGAGTCGGAGCAAACCGCCGGATCCGAGACCGGTGTGCTCCGACCTGGACGGAGCCGAAGACACCAGCTCCCTCGGATCCAAGGCTCGGTCCTTGGCTCCGAGAGGTCGGGTCCGAAGTACCCGAAGCACTCAAGGGATGGGACGGATCCGAGGTGCGCCGACCTATCGGATCCGACCCACCCCCGGATCCAAGTCTGCCCGGCGCCGACAGCTCCGAACCCGTGGTATGGGTCGGAGAAGGAGCCAAAGGGGCGAAAAAAGGGGTCGAAGCCCCTCCCGGATGGGGGGGGGCTAGGAGCACTCCCATTTGCATTTGGGCCTGGATGAATTTCCTCATCATCCGGTCCATATCAGCTTCACTCATGGAAAAAGTTGACCTGGTGGAGGCCACCGAAGCGGACCTAGAGAGCCGCCTCGGAGACCTCGTAGAAGGGCTAGCCTCCTCCTCCTCGGGCCCAGGAGAGAACCGAGGGGAGTGGAGCCGAGGAGGAGGAAAGCTAGAAGGCACAGGGGAGGCCCGCTTAGATGGAGGAGCCGAACTGGAAGTTTCGGCTCTCCGTTTGTGGTGCCTCTCCTTCTTCTCTCTCTCCCTAGAGGACTCTTTCTCCTCCGGCAACTTAGAGGGAGGTTGAGTCCCAGCCGGAGGGGGAGAGCCCACAGCAACAGGTTGCTGAGTAGAAGGGGCAGAAGCCGAAGCGGTATCTGGAGGTAAAAGTCCCGCCAGCACCAGCTTCGACCTCCGCTCCCTCAAAGCCCGGGGGTTGAACCCTGCACAAATGGTACAACCAGATGACAGGTGTTCAACCCCCAAGCATTTAACGCACCGAGTGTGGCCATCCGCTGGGGACAGCTTATGGCCACACTCGGTACATTTAGAGAAAACAGCCTTATGGGCTTCAGACATTATAAACCCTGAAGGCCTAAAACAACACACACACACCAAACTACGCAAAACCCGTGAAATATTAACTAAAAAGAGAGGAAAGCCTAACACAATCAACACTAATAATATAAAGTAACAAAATAGAGAATTTTTAAACTTTTTTTGTCAGACAAACTTATCTGTCACCAAAAAACGCCAGGAGCTCAAGAATCCGTCGCTACTTGAAAAGCGGCAAACGAAATCTGAGGTCAGTCAGGGCTTGGCAAGGGGTTATGGGTAAGAGGGAGGAGCTAGGAGCTCGGAGCCTAAGCTTTTGAATTGCCGGCTCGGATCCGAGGTCGGATCCGATACCCACAGGTTGCAGACGAATGAAGTCTTCCTACTTCAGATCAATAATTTAAAATGCTGTAATCCTGCTCAATCATCACAAATAATCATAACCCCAAAGACAAAGAAGCTGCAATGTCAACATTTTTGCCTGTCAAAATTTACAAATGAAGGTCTTAAGCAACAGAAAAAAAAACAGGAGTAATTAACTTGCAGATCTGGAAGCACAGTGTAATGAGAGGAACTGTAGTGAAACATTTGAAGGGATAAAAAAATCCTCAGAAATCAATGTTCACATTATAATATACAAAACCTTATATGCAGTCAAAGTAAAAATCCAAGCATGTACACAATTTCTAATTGGAAAAAAAAACAGTCAAAGCAGCAGAATACACTATTCAAACACTGATAGAAAAAGCAGGAAGAAATAAGAACTGAAAAGGGTTTATCTGAGCTCACCTGATGAAGAGATCCAGAGTAAAAAGCAGTCTTCCAAGAGATCCTTCTCTTTCTATGGCACTAGAAACCTGAAACAGTCTTGTCTGTGGGACTGTAAGGCAGTCCCTACACTGCCAAGTGATTGGTCCATCACACCCACAGACAGGCAGTGGGTGGGACTCTTAGTAGACTGCTAGAGAAGGGTCACAGCGCACTACTACCCAAATGTCAGTAAGTCAGTGTGTTTGTTGAACATAGAAAAATGATACTTCGACTGTTAATTGAGGATGCACTGTGGATACATTAACTGTTCATCAGTTGTTAATTATTCATTACACTCTTCATACCTGAAGGAGTTACATACTATTGAGGGCTATAGTGTGAAATATCGTGTCAGGAGACCAAAAAATAAATAGTCACTGTCCAAGCATAATGCACAGTACTGGCAATATTGTTAGTTGTTATTACCTATTATGAAGATTTGAAATATTTGCATATATACATCAATATATTCAAAATTAATAAAATAATTAATAAAAATAACCAACTTACAAACTACAGCATAACATCAGGTGAAACTTTGATGATGTTTGACAAAACTGTAGTGATGTTTGCTTTATTAGTTGCAAAGTCTAAGAGATAATTATTTATAATGCTAATTTTAGAACAGGCAGAATTTTAGATGTTTTTGTAAACATTTCATTAAACAAGCACTCAGAAAGGAATTCTTTGCCAGCATTTTCTTACTATGTCTGCAGACAGCCTGCTGGAAATTTGTCTCATGTCTTTATACAGCCACCTAATCTGTACGGTATGTGGCAGATATACTTGCACACTGTCTCTGGAGGCAAAGCTCTCACACATAGCCACTACAAATACCAAACAGGTTGTGAGAAACTCACAACACTACACAACACTTGCCACACACACTACAGGACAACCGTATAGACCTACATATACTGAATGTGTTAAAAGTAATCTACCCAATCCAATCCCTGAAAGAACCTCCCAGACACACTAATTACAACAGATGCACTCAGCAACCTCAAAAACACTCTTATCAAACAAACTAACACTCACCATGTCACATTCTGCCTCAACTAAAAGAGCTTCTAAATCACAGATCATAAGTCAGACCACCACACAGTACAAAATTTTGGTCATAGGAGACCCCATTATGAGGCACACAGATTTCCAACATACAAGTGATTACAGTCTGTTGTCTCTCAGGGGCAAGAATACATCAGATCACACACACAGATTCAGGACACTGAACCACAAGTGCCAGTACAACTCAGTCATAGTCCTTGTGGGTGTGAATGATGTGTGTCATACCTCCCTGGACTATATGAAGAGACACATGATGCAGCTTTCAGACTATGTATCCTAGGCCAATATAACCCTAGCACTGGGCAGTACTCGAACATCTCCAACTATGATGCCACAATATTAATAGAAAATAACTAACAATTGCCACAGTTTTTTAGTGTCGTTCAAGGGGCAAACCGATATTTATCATCATGAGACAATATGGCTGACAGACTGCACTACTTTGTCAGACATTGCATGCATCTGTCCCATCTAGGCTGTCAAATATTGGCTAAAACCTTATTCACTTCCATAGTATCTTTTTTGTGCATTACCAACCTGATAAACCTTCTGACATAGCAAAACCAACCCAGGAAAATCTAAAGGTGTCACTGCTCAGTGCCTGGTGTCTAAACAAGAAACTTCTCACCCTGGGGAATATATAGATGTCTGATGACCATGTGAGTCATGGTTTAAAGCTGCAGAGAGCACCATAGCAATGCAGGGCTATAGTGCTTTCCACACATATAGAACTGTTAATGCACATAAAGGGACAATGGAGGAGGTGTTTCAATTTATATAAAAAACAAACACATCTCAAGGCTGGTCAATAAATATGACGTGCTTGAGCTTCTCCATGTCCAAATTACCATAGGCAAAGTACCATTCCATATCCTTGCAAGCTATAGGTCCCCCTCTATGACCAACAAAACCCATAACACATACTTAAATATACTGGAGACAGCCCTCATTCAACCCAACATTGCATTTACTCATGGTTGACTTTAACTATCCCACTATGAACTGGGAATCATACCAACCCCTACCATTTAAGCCCAGAAATTCCTGGACTTTGTAAACACAAATAACCTGGACCAGACAGTCTGTATGCCCACTAGGGGCACTAACATCCTAGAATTAGACCTCACCAACATGGGGGAATGTTGCACCCTCCCAAGTATACTGCCCTCACTAGTCAGATCAGACCATTAAACTGTCTCCTTTGAAATAAAAATAAAACTTGGGACACCATTTAACCCTGGTACTTATAGAAATTATTCCCTGGCATAGTTCCTACTTCTAAGTGACACCCTGGCAAAAAAGTCAAGCCTCCAAAACCCAGGGAACACCACTGTCTACACTGAATCATTCACAAGAACCCTCTACAATCATGTATACAGCTGTACAGAGCTTCCAGTACCTACCCAAAATAAATTCATGACAAATTCAAAAAAACAAGCCACCATGGTGGAATCACAGCATCAATGGATTACATAACAGAAGGAAGAAAATCTTTGCCAAAAACAGGAAGTACTATGGTCAGCAAGATAAAAACTCCCTCATCAAACTAAAACTCTGGTGACAAGCAAGTCAAACAAAGTCAAATTTGAGGTAAATGCTGCATCTCCGGCTAAGGATAACCACAAGAAACTCTTCAATTATGTCTGAAACCTCAAAGACAATGCACAACAATCTACCAAACTAATTGTAAATGCAGCCACCTATACTGAGCCTGAGGATATAGCAAACTTGCTGGCTGACACTTTTCTAGAAATACACCTAATCATAGCTCACAAAGGAACAGGTCCTCAATGCACTCTCCAAGGCAAACCACACTGCAGCAACACGACCTGATAATATCCTAGGATGCCTCCCTAATAGCATGAAACATGACCTTTTGGGGTCTCTAGAAGAACTATTCAATCACGGTAATTAGCCTAGTATTCTCCTGTGATCCTACGTAAAAACATAAGGATCATTGGCAAAAGTGCTGTTGATATTATATGTCAGGATACAACAGTTTCCAACATACAAGAAGGTGTTTAAGAAAATTAGAGAAAATATCCTTCTGGATTTTTTTTTTTTTTTGCAATATAATATATTACAGTATGTTGTACAGACTGCTGGTACACTGACCTCTATCACTGTGGAGAAGATGTTTTGCTAAACATACTGCTGTTTGCACCTTTTCAAATAGCATTTGCTGTCCAGAAGATATTTACATGTGTTTGTCCTATGTACTTTTACTTGATTTTTCAGAAAATTATCAGAAATCCAGGAATGTGTGCAGGTTGCTAGAGGTGTGAAATTACACATTTGCTAAGCGAGAATAAGTTAATCATCTGTCTTAAGCTGCCAAAACTTCACATAAAACAGGGGAGACCTGACAATCCACAAGAAAAAATATCTGCACCTCTTTTCTTTTCTATAAATATTTTCCACACCCCCTAGCATATATCTCCTCCATGTATTTGCAGTGTACTGTTTCTCACACTCCTTTCAGGCCAGGAAGATGCAGTCTACCTTTTTTACACCCACTGTAAGTCTCCAAAGCTGAACAGCATGGATTCCGACAGGGACAGCAAGCTTCTACCACTGCAATTTACTTACTCCACTTTGGTAAATGGCCAAGTCCTTTTGGTTAAAGCACTGTAAGAGCTAGGCCACAGCCATTATTCAGGAATCCTTATCTTCTTCTGTTGTACTCCATATGTCCTCATGTACTCCCCAGCATACCCATCCATACATAGCACTGCTTTTACTACAAAATTGAATACTCTGATGACATAATCTCTTCATATTTGCAGTACAAACTGTTTTGTGCCCTGGCAATCAAAATATTTTTACAATTCAGCCAAAGAAAATAATTCTTAGATTTGAACAGACAGCACAGAAGTGTTAAAGGCAAGCGCAAATAAGAATTGCCCATATCTGACAACACTGACTCATGTTACTAGCACTAAAGAACAGTGTAGAGAAGGCACAAAAGTTCATGTCAACAGTTTAAATTTGAACCTCAGAGCTGCAAAATAAATACATTCCTTACAGTAAACAGAGCAGTAATTAAGTTAATAAATGACAACTGCAGATTAAGGCATGGCATGTAATTCAGATTTACTTATTATTTAACCAAATAAGCCCACCTAGCACAAATATGTCTTCAGATGCAAACCCACGAGTACTGCTTAATTATGTAACTTGTTCAGTTATGCATTTTTTAATTAGAAGCTGACAGAATCAAGCATATTAGCATAGCAGTTTACAATCCTACCTCTGTGGGAGCTAGGCTGCCAGGATGTAAACCTGCTTCTACACATAGACCCACTAGATAATCTCCAAATGGTAAAATCACCTATAAGCCACATGCTTTAGCTATCTTCTTAGCATGAGATTCTACACCGGAGAGATTTGTTGAAGATAACAGATAAATAATACGAACAAGAACTGTATGACACACTGAGAAATAAGGCTGCAGAGACATTTTCTTTGGGCATGCACAGAGTTCAATACCCACAGGACACCATCAGATCTCATGAACAAGACAGAACTGAAGCAGCAACAAATTTTCTCACATACAGTAAAACAAACTTTAAAGTCAAGCTTCCATAAACAACACAACATCCAAACAAGATTCATAAAAGCTGCTGTGATGTACAGTAGAAGGGAGTTCTGTTTTTTTTTTCTTCTTCCCTTGGTAGGGATTTCTAGAGATGCAGCTTCCAATAAACTATTACAACTGATTGATAAAGTCCTGACATTCAACTGACATCAAAAATCAATGCAGAAAGGCACCTTCCAACCAATTATATGCTAGTCTCTTAGTTAGCCTGATAATTTCACAGTGTGCGGCACTCTCTTGCAAGAGTCATTCTTTCCATATACCGATCCAGATTTGAAGGATGACCCACCTTGTAAGAAGTGTGAGATGCATAAACAGAAACACATTTTCCTTGGTCATAATACTGAACATTCCAACTTGAAGCAAGCATGCAAGCAGGATTTAAAGCACATTTCTGAATGAGAAATCATCTCTTGTTGTACAGGTTAGGTAACAGACCTTTGAGAAGACCTTCTGCAGTGGATGGAAGAGATGAGTGCATCTTTATTGTGCACTCACCTATTCCTTTTCTTAAAATGTCAAACTCTGCCTTTCCTTAAAATGTCAAACTCACTCATTCAGGGCATATCTCTCCTCTGATGTGTGCACAATACATCTACTGGAATTTAGGGTCTCTTCTGCCCCTATTACTCGCAGGCCTTAAATAACATTTAAACGTGAAGCTACACCTACAGGAAACATACCATATGATAATTTGTAAAGAATACAAATCTGAAGTTAACTTGCAGGCCCTGCACCCGTGACTTTGCAAGTGGATCATCCCACATGAGGGCAGATGAGGGATGCAATAATTCATTCACTGAAGAGGGCCTTTCTAAAGACCAGTGTATTAGTAGATGCTATTACTATTTAAAATGGAGGAAGGGTTCTTGATATGCTATCCCCCTACTCATATCTTATTTCAAGAAGGCTTTAAGTAATGGGTAGACTATATCAGAAGAATTGCAAGTAACATCTCAAAACACCACATAAGATCACCCGGCACAAGTATGTCTTTAGATGCAAACTCATAAGCACTGCTTAACTATGTGGCTTGTTCAGTCATGCATTTTTCAAGTAGAAGCTGATGGAATCAAGCATATTAGCAATTTACAATCCTACCTCTGTCTGGGAGCTAAGACTCCATACTAGTATTGGTTTGAAATACATTTAGTAAAGGTATGTATTGTTGACCATGTTAAAAAAGCATGGGTGTCCACTCTGGAAAAACTTCTGAAACAGAAGGCAACAACTCCAGTGAAATGTATGATCACTATATAAACTTTATGAGCAGAGCTCAGAAACAATTTTTTTATAACGAAGAGTATTCATGCTCATGGAAACTCAGTCTTTATGGAAGAGGTGGTACAGGTTTTTACACAACGAAATCCAACGATCGGAAAAGATGGTGAAAGTACAGTTTTGTACCTACCATAAATGTAGATGTCCGAACTGGATAGCATCTGCAGTCATAACAACTGGGTTGTCCTGTCGTCAGGCAGCCCTTCGGTCAGCCGGATTCCAAAGTCCGGGTCCGGCTTCGGCTGATGTCGCACTTCACCCGACGTCATCTCTGCTGGTCTTCGGGTATAAAGGCATCAGCCGATGCCATTTTCCTCAGTGTTTCTTGCCCCAGATGCCAGTTGCCCTCTTGGAAGGCTAAATTTTGGGTAAATGCCAATGTTTCCAAAAGATAGAAGGCAAACACAAAAAATAAGCATGTACGTACATATATACAAACAAATACACTATAAGAGACTCCCCCCACCAGCTAGCTATTAGGAGGGTAAATACCCTAGGAGTACCACAGATGGGAAGGAGGGAGGGTAATCCTGACTGCAGATGCTATCCAGTTCGGACATCTACATTTATGGTAGGTACAAAACTGTACTATGTCCTTCATGGATGCATCTGCAGTCATAACAACTGGGTAGAATACCATAGCCAACTAGGGGAGGAGGAAGAATATATTATGGTGTGGTTAGGATCCCTTGCAGTACAGCAGTGGCAAACCCTGCTCGGGATCTGGAATACAGAGGTAGATTATAATGCTTGGCAAATGTATGCACGGAGGTCCAAGTAGCCGCCTCAATAATGTCCTTGGTTGCCACTCCTCGTAAGAAGGCTGTGGTAGTGGCTGTTGCCCTTGTAGAATGAGGCCTTATGTTCTGTGGAATTGGTTTTCCATGGAAGGAGTAACAGAATCGTATGCAATTTCCTATCCATTTGGAGATTGTCTGTTTGGAAATTGCTTTTCCTTCCCTTCCTGTTGCATAGGCTACAAAAAGCTGGTCAGTTTTTCTGTTACTTTTTGTTCTGTCCAGGTAGTAGCGTAGCTGTCTATGTACATCCAAGGTATGCAGCATTCTTTCCCTCTGTTTTGTGGGTTGGGGAAGAAGGTAGGTAGGTGGATTGCCTGGTTTAAAGACACTCTGGATACCACCTTAGGCATAAATGTAGGATTAGTCCTCATGGACACTCTATCTTGGTGGAAGATTAGGAAGGGTTGTACTGCCATTAGGGCCTGAAGTTCAGAAACCCTCCTTGCTGAGGTTATTGCCAGTAGGAAAGCAGTTTTCCATGATAGATGCTGTAGGTCTGCTGTTGCTGCTGGTTCAAAAGGTGCAGTGTCAACTTTTCTAGCACAAAGTTCAAATCCCAAGCTGGCAATAGTGGTTTCCTAGGAGGTTTTACATTCTTGATCCCTCTGAGGAACTGCCTGAGTAGAGGATGTGAAAAGACAGGTGGATCAAAGCTGTATTCTGCTGAAATAGCTGATGCATGTATCTTGATGGAGGAATAGGACAGGCCTGTATGTAAAAGCTCTGCCAAGTACTCCAGAATGTTAGCAATATCTATATTCGACACATCTTTTCCTCTTTCAGCACTCCAAATGACAAACCTTTTCCATTTTCCTGCATAGTTCCTTCTTGTTGAAGGTCTGCGGCTTCAAGGATAATGTCTTTAACCCTTTGGGAAAGATCTGGATTAGTTGCTGCTATGTGATGTTCCATGCAGTCAGTTGCAACGTTTTAGGTTTGGATGCATGATGCTGTAGTTGTCCTGAGTTAACATCAAAGGCATCAGGGTATTGACCACATTTTGTCCCGAGACATGCTCCTCAGCAATGGGTACCAGTGTTGTCTTGGCCAGTTCGGAGCTATCAGGATTATCCTTGGACGTTCCTCCTTGATTTTTAGTAATACCTTGTGTATCAAGGGAAGAGGTGGGAATGCATATGCTGTCAGGCCTTTCCAGCTGAAGGAGAGCGAATCCACTTTCCATGCAAGTGGATGGAATGTCCTTGTGCAGAATTTCTTGAGCTGGTGATTGAGAGGGGAAGCGAAATAGATCTATCTGTGGCATTCCCCATTTCTTTGAGATGGTCTTGAAGATGTCCGGGTGTAGCATCCATTCGTGAGCATCCGAGGTGGTTCTGCTTAACATGTCTGCTAGAGTATTCTCCTTTCCCGGTACAAATATTGCCTGTAACTGGATGTTGTAGCTGAGTGCCAGATTCCAAAGGTCCAAAGTCATTCTGCATAGGGGGTATGAATGAGTGCCTCCCTGTTTGTTGATGTACCACATGACTGTGGTGTTGTCTGTCCTTATCATCAAATGGCCTTCTTTGAGAAATGGTCTGAATTTTGGATTGCCAGTTTTACTGCCAGCATTTCTTTTAGGTTGATGTGCAGGTGAAGCTGGTCCTCATCCACAATCCTTGTATGCATTTGTCCAGCATGTGAGCCCCCCATCCTAGTTCTGAGGCGTCTGTTGTGATGGTTTGGCTTGCTTGATAGTTGTGAAAGGGTAGGCCTGGGTTTGACTGGCATGCTTGAGCCCACCATAGGAACTCCTGTTTTAGGCATGGGATTAGTGGAATTTCTGCTTCTAGGCTGTGCCTGTGTTGGGACCATAAATTCTTTAGGTACCACTGTAGTTTTCTCATATGCAGTCTGGCATGTGGAACCAAGATTATGCATGATGCCATGAAGCCCAAGGCCTGCAGAACTTTTCTTGCTGTTAGCTTGTTCTGTTTTGTTAGTGCCAAGAAGTAAAGAGGAGTTCTTTTGTTTTTCTGTAGTTAGGAATGCCATTTGTTTTACTGTGTCCAATTCTGCCCCAAGAATGACCTTGTTTGGGATGGTATCAGCCTTGACTTTTGTAAATTGACTGTGTATCCCAGTCCTTGTAGCAAGTAAATGACCCTTTGTAAATCTGTTGTCAGCTTGCTTTTTTTTTTCCCTTGTAGCAGGCAGTCGTCCAGGTATGGATAAATTTGGATTCCCTGTAGTCTGCAGTGGCGATTACTGATGCCAGGCATTTTGTGAATACTCTGGGCGCAGTAGATAAGCCAAAGGGCAATGCTGAGAATTGATAGTGCTCTGATCCTGCAAGAAATCTGAGGTATCTTCTGCAAATTGGTCGAATGGGGACGTGCAAGTATGCCTCCTTGAGATCTAGAGTTACCAGCCAACACTCCTTGCCCAGCATGGGAAGAAGTTGCTGTAGGGTCAGCATTTTGAATTTTGGGACAATGATATATGTGTTTAAGGTGGACAGGTCTAGAATAGGTCTCCAACTTTTTTCCTTTCTTGGAACTAGGAATAGTCTGGAGTAGAATCCTTTGCCTTGTTCTGTTATTGGTACTCTTTCCACAGCTCTCATCTTTGTTAATTGCATTATCTGCTGTAGAGCTTCTGTTTTTTGATTTGGAGGCAGATTTGGCATTCCTCTTTTGACTGGTAAAGTGTGGAAGTGGAACCGATAACTTTGGTCTATGGTTTGCAAAATCCACTTGTCTTTTGTGATATAGTGCCAGTTCTTCGAAAATAAGGTTACTTTTCCGCCTAATGGTGCTGCTATTTGTTCCCTGGTAGGCGGGGTTAGGATCAAGTCACTGTGATTGTGCTGTTGTAGTGGTAGTGGCTGTGCCTGTGCCTCTGTTATTACCATGCCACTGTCGTCCTCTGTAGGCACCCCCTCTAGATTGATTTCTGCCTCTAGAACGTCTATTCCTGCCCCTTTGGGATCTTGTGGAGTCAGGAAAGGACCAATTTTTGGCAGGCCAGTTCCTGCTAAACCTTGGGGGCTGAACCTGCAAGAAATCTTTAACCTTGTGTATCAAGGGAAGAGGTGGGAATGCATATGCTGTCAGGCCTTTCCAGCTGAAGGAGAGCGAATCCACTTTCCATGCAAGTGGATGGAATGTCCTTGTGCAGAATTTCTTGAGCTGGTGATTGAGAGGTGATGCGAATAGATCTATCTGAGGCATTCCCCATTTCTTTGAGATGGTCTTGAAGATGTCCGGGTGTAGCATCCATTCGTGAGCATCCGAGGTGGTTCTGCTTAACATGTCTGCTAGAGTATTCTCCTTTCCCGGTACAAATATTGCCTGTAACTGGATGTTGTAGCTGAGTGCCAGATTCCAAAGGTCCAAAGTCATTCTGCATAGGGGGTATGAATGAGTGCCTCCCTGTTTGTTGATGTACCACATGACTGTGGTGTTGTCTGTCCTTATCATCAAATGGCCTTCTTTGAGAAATGGTCTGAATTTTGGATTGCCAGTTTTACTGCCAGCATTTCTTTTAGGTTGATGTGCAGGTGAAGCTGGTCCTCGTCCACAATCCTTGTATGCATTTGTCCAGCATGTGAGCCCCCCATCCTAGGTCTGAGGCGTCTGTTGTGATGGTTTGGCTTGCTTGATAGTTGTGAAAGGGTAGGCCTGGGTTTGACTGGCATGCTTGAGCCCACCATAGGAACTCCTGTTTTAGGCATGGGATTAGTGGAATTTCTGCTTCTAGGCTGTGCCTGTGTTGGGACCATAAATTCTTTAGGTACCACTGTAGTTTTCTCATATGCAGTCTGGCATGTGGAACCAAGATTATGCATGATGCCATGAAGCCCAAGGCCTGCAGAACTTTTCTTGCTGTTAGCTTGTTCTGTTTTGTTAGTGCCAAGAAGTAAAGAGGAAGTTCTTTTGTTTTTCTGTAGTTAGGAATGCCATTTGTTTTACTGTGTCCAATTCTGCTAAAGAATGTCCTTGTTTGGGATGGTATCAGCCTTGACTTTTGTAAATTGACTGTGTATCCCAGTCCTTGTAGCAAGTAAATGACCCTTTGTAAATCTGTTGTCAGCTTGCTTTTGTTGTCCCCTTGTAGCAGGCAGTCATCCAGGTATGGATAAATTTGGATTCCCTGTAGTCTGCAGTGGGCGATTACTGATGCCAGGCATTTTGTGAATACTCTGGGCGCAGTAGATAAGCCAAAGGGCAATGCTGAGAATTGATAGTGCTCTGATCCTGCAAGAAATCTGAGGTATCTTCTGCAAATTGGTCGAATGGGGACGTGCAAGTATGCCTCCTTGAGATCTAGAGTTACCAGCCAACACTCCTTGCCCAGCATGGGAAGAAGTTGCTGTAGGGTCAGCATTTTGAATTTTGGGACAATGATATATGTGTTTAAGGTGGACAGGTCTAGAATAGGTCTCCAACTTTTTTCCTTTCTTGGAACTAGGAATAGTCTGGAGTAGAATCCTTTGCCTTGTTCTGTTATTGGTACTCTTTCCACAGCTCTCATCTTTGTTAATTGCATTATCTGCTGTAGAGGTTCTGTTTTGATTTGGAGGCAGATTTGGCATTCCTCTTTGACTGGTAAAGTGTGGAAGTGGAACCAACTTTGGTCTATGGTTTGCAAAATCCACTTGTCTTTTGTGATATAGTGCCAGTTCTTGAAAATAAGGTTACTTTTCCGCCTAATGGTGCTGCTATTTGTTCCCTGGTAGGCGGAGTTAGGATCAAGTCACTGTGATTGTGCTGTTGTAGTGGTAGTGGCTGTGCCTGTGCCTCTGTTATTACCATGCCACTGTCGCCCTCTGTAGGCACCCCTCTAGATTGATTTCTGCCTCTGGAACGTCTATTCCTGCCCCTTTGGGATCTTGTGGAGTCAGGAAAGGACCAATTTTGGCAGGCCAGTTCCTGCTAAACCTTGGGGCTGAACCTGCAAGAAATCTTTAACCGTTTGTACAGATTTTGCCTTTTCTTCCATTTTCTTCATTACCTGCTGGGCAGGTGTACCAAACAAACTGGCCTTATCCATAGGAGCATCTAATAACTTAGCTTCAACATGATCCGGTAAGACCTGTTCCTTCAGCCATGCATGTCTTCTTATCACTGTGCCAGTCATGGCTGATCTAAATGAAGCCTCCAGTGCATCATAGCCACATTTTAAGGAATGGTTACTAACCTGTTGTATGTTATTTACCATTTCTAATACATATTTCTTATCTATAGAGTCATCAGAGGATAGCTTTTAGTTAACTGATCAAGCATAAACTCTTGGTATTGAATCATGTGAAACTGACAGTTTAAAGCTCTAGCTGAGAGAGTAGCTGAGGTGTAAACTTTTTTGCCCCATCTGTCTAAAGACCTGGCTTCCCTTTCAGTAGGAATAGGGTTTTTTGCTGTGGTCGAGGCTACTGCCTTAGGCCCCTGGGATATAGTTTTGGGGTCTGCAAGTGGGGCCTTGTATAGGTGATGATGAGTGTCTGGCACCCTGTAAAATCTATCTGGTTTGGCAGGGGCTGGAGGTAAAGAATCTGGTGCAGTGCAGACATCATTAAATGCATCGTCCACAACAGAGAGGACAGGAGGTATAGCTAAGGGCCTGTGTTGTGGTAGGTGCAGAAAAGTCCTAAGTCTTTTTCTGGAATCTGAGAAATCCTGTTCCTGCCATTGGAATTGTTCTCATGGCATGTAAGGTTTCCCCAAAGGAGAATTCTTCTGGTGGAGAAGCAGCTGGAATGGATTCTTCAGCATCTGAGTCTTCATAATTGGCGAAAGGAGCCTCTGGCTGGTCTGTAATATCTGAGTCATCCAGAATCATCAGAGGACACAGGCTCGGGGCTCTGCTCTAGGTCTCTTTTCTGGGGCTGAGAGGCCCTGTCTGGGTGAGATTGAGATCCCTAATTAAGGATATTAAATCTTCTGCCAGAGTAAGCATTTGTGAACTAGAAGTGGGCCTGGTTGAGTGGGTTTAACAGGCACTGATTTAGTAGATTTGGCTGCTTTAGCCCTGGCAAAGGCCTTAATAGACATGGCTGCAGGAGGCCTAGCAGCACCACGTGCTGGGGTAGAGACATCCAAAGGGATGGTGTCTGATAAGTCACTAGTAACCACTGTTGTAGGTAAAATTGCTGAGGCCGATTCAAGTAAAGTAGCAGGAACCTCAGTAGAAGTCATTGATTCGGCTGTACTTTGATCAGTTTTCTCGGTTTTGGCGAAACCGAGACACTCATGATTTGCTTAACCATGGTTTCAGCCGAAACCGCGGACCGCGAGTGTCGGTCTTTTTCTTTGCGTTTTTTAACAATTTGGGTAGTCGGAAGATCCGACGGCATAATGTACGCAAAATCTGTGACGCATCTGTTCAGCAAACTCCGACCGACGCCTAAGCGTTCGTCGGTTGAATGAAGCACAGGCCGAACAGGCTGCTACGTCGTGGTCTGGGCCTAAACAAGGCAAACAGTAAGAGTGGAAATCTTTATGAGGTATTTGTTTCCCACAAGTTAAACAGTTATTGACTTTTTCTGACATCGGCTGAGGCAAGAAAGAGTCCCCAACGGGGTACTTAGCTTTAGAAGTCTTGAAGTAGTATTCGGTAGTAGTAATCTCTGGATCTGACCGACCAGCACTTGCGAACAGCTTCTGCTTCGGGCGCCACGCGGCAAGAAAGACTGAGGAAAATGGCGTCGGCTGATGCCTTTATACCCGAAGACCAGCAGAGATGACGTCGGGTGAAGTGCGACATCAGCCGAAGCCGGACCTGGACTTTGGACGACAGGACAACCCAGTTGTTATGACTGCAGATGCATCCATGAAGGACATCAGGAACTGCATCTTCCAGGATACACGTTAGGTCTGTCAAACTAAACTTTACTGAAAGAAAAGTCAGCCATAAACATCTTGTCCCACTGAGGAAAATAATTTCTTGCTAAGGGCTACAGATAAAGAATTAAATTCAGATATTTTCACCATACTAACCTGGACAGACACTTGTCTTCCACCAAACCATGAGTTAAGGGAAAGCCCATCATGTGGTCTAACACTGTGCATGGCTGGTAGGTGTATGAATTATTGAAAATATAAAAGGACTGATGATTCTGCAGCCACTGGCAGCAAATAAATGATTACAGAAAATGCATTAGGAAGCAGACCATACAGACTGCGAGAATTATGTTGCTGTAAGCCCCAAGAGGTTTAGCAAATGTCACCTCTGTGACATATTCCATTAAGCCAGACTGCTAAGCACTTTAGTCCCTGCAAAGGGAGGAATCAGCAGTTCTGAGTAGCAGTGAACTCAGGCAATGTCCAGAATTACTCCTTTAAAAGGAATTTGCTACACCAAAAAAGGACTGCTCCCCAGCTAATAATAATATTAAGTGATTGAAACAAAAGGAAAGCAAACTTTATACTAAGTACCACTGCTGGTAAATCATGGGTGGATGCTACAAGGAACTAGTTACCCAAGCAAGAAAACACCAACAGGCTGCACTGCTGGATGACCCCAATATCATGTCTTACACTCTGGTAAATACCCTTTGAGTGAAAGAATGGCTAAACAGCAACATTTTGTCTACAAGTGCTGCCCACAACTGCAATGGACAGGAATCTTCTCTATGAGTCCCAAAGAATAATGAACTAAGTGTCCATAATAACTACTGATCTTGTCCAAAAGCCCTACAGGTTTGAAGAGTAACCACACAAAACTTTTTGTAGCAGATGTGAACATTAAAAATGTTCAGATTGAAGATTCAAAATGGAGAAGGACCACCCAACATTTCACAGACTAAAAATGAGAGCAGAACATTTCTCCATAATTCTCTTTTTAAAAAGCTTCTAATGACCTTATAGCATAACAATACCAATACTGCAGTGAAGGCCTCTTCTGATACCATTGATCTGTCACAGGAGGACTTTAAGGGGTGGCCCAAGCTACTCCAGAATGTGGCCGTTTTATATGATGCCCATATTTCTCCAAGATGAAGTACTTCTGTTTAGATAACTCAACATCTGTGTTCATGACCTAAGTAGGGTACTCAAGACTCCTGTAAAACTAACTAGGTCAAAGTCCGTTAAGGGACTTTAAAGGATGAATGAAACGGGAAAATATGCCCTGATGCTTTGCACCTGTCACCTGGAAGCTGGCTGATTTCATTTTCTGAATTACTGATAGGGTTTAGAGAAAGAGGAAGTGAGTGATCACAAATATCGTCTATTTCAAAAATAGTCATTACCTTTTACTAGACAGCCTGCCCAGTTAAAAAGAAGCATCTGGAAGAGCCCAGTGAGATCTCCCCAAGAGTAATACCTAAACGATCCTGCCATGCAAAGCCAAACACTAGTTGCCGCAACACTAACTGCAGTACATGAAGTGCTAAAGGTAAAACAGCTTACACAAATCTGTACTAAGGATGTTTCTTTATCTAGCTTTCATGCCAATACCAATGGCTCAGAAGGTAGCACTATCACGTTTGATGTTCAGAAGACTGTGGATTTTATCTTCACACAAGGTCCTTGGATATATACATCCCAGAAGGATAATGTATAGCAGCATAGTAGTAGTGATGGTGCTGGTAGTGGTGGGGTTGCTGCAATCCTGAGAAGCCACACTTCGGATAAGATATTACAGCAAGATGGCATACATCTAAGTTGATGATAGCTGAGGTGGATGATCACATGGCATTTACTTGAGAAACTACAGTTGTGTGAGAACTCACACTAACAGTACATGCCCCATTAGCATCACTGTTGCAGTAGTATTCACAAAGTACAGTTGTGTACACTTACCATAAATGTAGATGTTCGAGTGTATTCACTGTTGCAGTCATCACACACGGGTTATCTGCCTGCAGGTAGCCCTCAGTCAGCCCGAATACCAGAGACTTAGCATTTCTGCGTTGGTTGCTGTCGTTCCTGGACTGATGTCATGTCGTCAGGGGTATAAAGACAGGCAGCCAATACCATAACGTCAGTTTTTCTTGCCCCAAATGTCAGAAGCCCCCCAAATAGGGAGCTAAGTTATGGTGGGGAAAAAACACCAGTAAAAAGTAAATACCAATACCCCTGAAAGGGGTGAATAATAGACATTTAGAGGTGAGAGAGATAGAGTGAGATAAGGGAGCTGGAGGGAGGGAAACCAGGATTGCAACAATGAATACACTCGAACATCTACACTTACGGTAAGGGGGAGGGGGTTGGCATAATGGTTAATGTGTTCACCTTACAGACACAAAGTGCAGGGTTCAATTCTCACATGGGGCAATTGGCTAGGCTTAAAAAATGGCCCACAGGGGCAGTTAGCCTAGTACTAATCTATGAATCTAAGTGTACACAACTGTACTATGTTCTTCATGTTTCACTGTTGCAGTCACCACACTTGGGTTTATTCCCAAAGTTGAAGAAGGATGGAGGCTGTCAGGAAGAATTGGGGCTGGCTAGTATGCCCTGCAGGACTGCTGTTACAAAACCTGCCCTGGATTTGGAAAGGATCCCCAGGTGGTAATGTTTAGTGAAGGTGTGTACAGAACTCCAGGTAGCAGCTTTCAGGATGTCCCTGGTAGGGACTCCCCCGAGGAATGCTGTAGAGGTAGACGTTGCCCTAGTGGAGTGTGGTTTGACCCCCTGAGGGGTTGGTTTCCCATGGTGTTTATAGCAGAAATGGATGCAATTTGCAAATTGCTTACTTTGAAATGGCCTTGCCCTCTGCCCCTGGTGCAAAGCTGACTAGTAACTGGTTAGATTTCCTGAAGGGCTTAGTCCAATCAAGGTAAAATCTGAGCAGTCTGTGCACGTCCAAGGAGTGCAGGATCCTTTCCCCTTTATTTTGAGGATTAGGGAAGAAAGTTGGCAAATGGATAGATTGGTTGAGAGCCACACTGGACACCACTTTAGGCATAAAGGAAGGGTTAGTCCTGAGTGAAACCCTATCAGCATGGAAAATAATGAAGGGTTACACAGCCATAAGTGTTTGTAGCTCAGACACTCTTCTAGCTGAAGTGATGGCAAGAAGCAAGGCTGTTTTCCAAGAGAGGAATTTTAACTCTGCTGACGCTGCAGGCTCAAAGGGAGTAACGTGAGTTTTTCCAGTGCAAAGTTAAAGTCCCAAGCAGGGGTGGGTGCTCTACTTGGCGGCCTTTAGTTGTTAGCCCCTCTCAGGAATTGTTTGATAGGACGGTGAGAGAAAAGAGGTGGCTCGGTGCTGTAATGAGCCAAAATGGCAGAGGCATGGATCTGCTAAGTTTTCCAGGACCAGAGGCAGGGAGGGCAGAGTTGTGTCCTCTCCTTTAGACTAAATGCAGGAGCAGTACCTTTTCCACTTATCAGCATAGGATTTCCTTGTAATGGGTCTTCTGGCTTCAAGGATGACGTCCAGCACCTGCTTACTTAGGCTGGTTACTGGGGGAGAATTCAAGGAATAAGCCAGGCTGCAAGATTTAGGGTTTGTAGTTGTGGATGCAAGATTGGTCCCCCCTGCTGAGAGAGCAGGGTTGGGTTCTGGTGTAGGTGCCAGGGGGGCACCGGTGACAGGCTGCGCAGGAGTGGGTACCAGTGCTGGGGTGGCCAGTCCGGGGCAATCAGAACTGTCCTTGGTCTGTCCTGTCTTATCTTGAGCAATACTCTTGAGAGAAGGAGCAGATGGGGAAAGGCATAGATTGAGAGATTGATCCACTGGAAGGATAAGGCATCCACTTTCCAGGCCCTGCTGTGAGGTGTCCTGGTGCAGAATTTGCTGAGCTGGTGATTGCAGGGGGAGACAAAGAGATCCACCTCTGGGGTCTCCCATTTTTGAATCAGAAGGTTGAAGGTGCTGGGCTCTAACTGCCACTCATGTGGGTCTAAGAGATTTCTGCTTAAGTCGTCTGTCAGTGAGTTTTGTTTGCCTGGCAGGAATTGAGCTTGCAGAAGGACCTGCATGTCCAAGGCCGTGTTCCACAGTGCTATGGCTAGCCTGCAGAGTGGGTAAGAGTGGGTTCCACCCTGCTTGTTGATGAACCACATAACTGTGGTGTTGTCTGTTTTTATTATCAGATGTCCTGGAGAGAGTAGGGATATGAAAGCTGTTAGAGCATGCTGCACTGCTAGCATCTCTTTTTGGTTGATGTGCACATGAATTTGACTTGGGCTCCAGTGGCCCTGAATGCAGTTGCCATCAATGTGTGCTCCCCAGGCATAGTCTGATGCGTCTGTGTAAGGGTCTGGGTGGTGTGGGGTTGAGTAAAGGGCAGTCCCTTGTTGTGGTTGCATGCTTCTGCCCACCAAAGGAACTCTGTCCTTAGACAGGGTATGATAGGAATGACTGTTTCCACGTCCTGAGAATGTTGGCACCAAAGACTTTTTAAGTACCACTGAAGTTTCCTCATACGCAGACTTGCATATGGAATTAGCAGTATACATGAGGCCATTAACCCTAGAGCCTGCCGTATTTTTCTTACAGATAGCTGGGTTCTGGTGACCATTTGTTTGAAGTAGGCTGTCAAATAGACTTGTTTTTCTGAAGTGAGGAATGCCATCTGGGATGTTGTGTCCAAGTTTGTTCCCAGGAATACAATCTTTTGACTGGGTACCAGTTTTGATTTATTTTCGTAGATGGTGTACCCCACGGAAGTGAGAAGGTTTTTCACAAAATTCAGGTGCTGTAACAGAAATTCCTGACTATCCACCTGAATCAGGCAGTTGTCTAAGTATGGGTAAATTTGGATATTTCTCTGCCTGCAGTATGCAATGGCTGGAGACAGGCATTTTATGAATACTCTGGGTGCAGTGGATAAGCCAAAGGGAAGTGCAGAGAACTGATAGTGCACAGATCCAGCCCTGAATTGTAGATACTTCCTGTATGACTCCCTTATAGGGATGTGCAGATAGGCTTCTTTTAAGTCTAGGGTGACTAACCAAGCATCCTTGGCTAGCATAGGTAGAAGCTGTTGCAGGGTAAGCATTTTGAATTTTGGTACCACCAGGAAGGTGTTGAGAATTAAAAGATCCAGGATTGGGTTCCAAGAGCCCTCTTTTCTGGGTACCAGGAAGATCCTGGAATAGAATCCTTGACCTATCTGTTCCACTGGAACCGGCTGGATAGCTCTGATGGAGAGCAGGGATAGAACTTGGTTTTGAGCCTCTGCCCACTGGTTTGGAGGAAGGTCTGGGAACCCTCTTGGGGTTGGCAGAGAGTGGAAGTAAAATTTGTACCCCTGGGATACAATGCTGAGGACCCATCGGTCTTGTGTGATGGACATCCAGTTTTTTGCATGATGGGCAAGTTTTCCTCCTAGGGGCACAAGCAATTGGGCAGAGGTGGGGAGTGGAGTAGAGAAGTCATTGTGATTTTTTTCCATAAGAAGGTGGCTTACCACTCCCTGCTTTGGGGGTGGGGGCACTCTATTGCTTAGATCTCTGCATATCCTGAGAGACTGAAGTCTGGGTGATCTGTTTCTCCTGGGTCTGGTTTGAGATGGCCTGGAGGGGGCTTCAGCCAAGCATGTCTTCTCAGTACAGAACCAGTGACTGCTGCCTGGCAAGATGCCTCTAGGGTGTCAAAGCCACACTGCATAGTATGCTTGCTGATTTGGCTTGCAGAGTGCATAATCTCCTGCAATTCCTTATTTTCTGCACAGTCTGTAAAGGTTGCCACTTTTTGTTTAATAAGTTCCATAATATGTTGCTGGTACTTCAGCATGTGAAACTGACAATTCAATGCCCTAATAGCAACAGTAACAGAGGTATATACCCTTCTTACCCCATCTGTCCAAAGCTCTGGAATCCCTGTCCGAAGGGGTGGGATTCTTGGCTGTAGTTGCCTTGATACCTTTAAGCCCCTGGGAAATAATCTCTGGGTCAGCAGTAAGATTCTTGAAATGAAATCTGTGAGTTTTAGGTACTCTGTAGTACCTGTCTGGTTTCCTAGGGGCAGGAGGTAAAGTACCAAAAGTAAGACTGGATTCCATAAAAACATCATCAACTACCTCCAGGAAAGGGGGTATTGCTAAAGGCCTGTGCTGTGGCAAATCTATTAATTCTCTGAGTCTCTTTCTGGACTGAGGATAGTCTTGGTATTCCCAGTGGAAATGCTCTCTTAAAATATGTAAGGATTCACCAAAAGAAAAATCCTCTGGAGGGGAGGCAGAGGGAATGGATTCCTCTGCATCTGAATCCTCATAAGCAGATAAGGGCATGTCTTCATAATCAGATACCTCAGAGTCATTGGACTCCTGGTCTGTTGAAGCTACAGGGGACTGGTCTCTTTTCCTCTTAGCAGGGGAAGGCTGACTTCCCTTAATCAGCATAATAAGGTCTTCTGCCATTCTAAGCATTTGTCGTTGTGGCAAGGGAGGAGGTGCATGTGCTTTGGTCGTCTGTTTTCTAGGTGTAGCTTGTACTCTTGGCCTAAGAAACTTGGTGGTTTTATACAAAAAAGAAGTGGTTTGTTTGAGTCGATCATCAATAGTGTGAAGAACTGCCTCAGAAACCAGTGCCTGCACAGCGACTCCAGACCCATCCAAGGTAGAGACATCCGCAGGTTCCATAGTCGAAGAAGAGTCTCACGGCATACCGGACTCCGAATGGGTTTCGGTAGAGGCCTGCGAATTCACAGAAGTGGGCATCAGGGGCTGCGAAAGTGCCTCACTGAATATCGGCGAACTGGCGACTAGCTTAACGAAAGTGTTGTCGGTAGCTTTGGACCTATGCATTCTGTCTTTATCCTTATGTTTTTCGGAATATCGGTAGTTGGATGGCTTACCGAAGCCATTTCAGAATACGGAGATGGAGAGCGAAAGAATTTAGTGACAATGAGAGCCCGACGACAAATGGTTCGGTCATTGAACAAGGCACAAAATCAACAGCAAGGTATGCTTTGGTCTGGGCCTAAACAGGTGACGCAGTAAGAATGAAAATCTCTGTGTGGTACTTGCTTTCCACAGGCAAGACATTTGTTAACTTTTTCTGATATCGGTTAGAGCAAGAAAAAAGGATCCTCAATGGGGCACTTAGCTTTAGAAGACTTCAAGATTATTCAATTCGTAAACGAAAATTCAGGTAGCAGCCGACCGGCACTTGCGAACTGCTTCTGCTGCAGGCTCCTCAGCAAGACAGACTGATGTAATGGCGTCGGCTGCTTGTTTTTATACCCCTGACAACCTGATGTCAGTCCTGGAGCAATAGCAACCAACGCAGAAATACTAAGTCTCTGGTATTCGGGCCGACTGAGGGCTACCTGCAGACAGATAACCCAAGTGTGATAACTGGAACAGTGAAACACGAAGAAAGTACAGTTGTGTACACTTACCATAAATGTAGATGTTGAGTGTATTCACTGTTGCAGTCATCACATTTGGGTTATCTGCCTGCAGGTAGCCTTCAGCCGGCCTGAATACCAGAGTCTTGGGATTTCTGTGTCGGATGCTGTCACTTCTTTCATGACGTCAGGTTGTCAAGGGTATAAAACATGCAGTCGACGCCAATACATCAATTTGTCTTGCCCCAGATGTCAGGAGCCCCCTAAATAGGAAGTAATTACATGGTGTGGAACAACCCCAGGAAAAAGCAAATACCAATGATATAAGGTATCAAGTAAAAAATGTGCGCTGGTGAACGGCGGCCCAATATCAAGTCACATAAAGCACAATCTGTTCAAATATGAAAACCACCACGCTAAAAAAGCAATGTGGAGAGAATTCCTTTATTTGTAGTAAGCGCTTTCACCATTCGGCTTCTTCAGACTTTAAGACATTTAACATGGTCTAATCTACGACTTAAATACCTCTCTGTAAGACCCTATTGGTCAATCTGTCAATGAAGCTTTTACAATACACTATACATATTTTTTAAAACATTATACAAATTCTTAAAAATTCTTAAAAAGAATCAGAACATTTATCACATCACATAATCGTACTCTTACTAAAAACATTTTTTCTAAGGACACATCCTTCCTTCCTAAAAAATGAATGTGTGTCTATCTCATAAAAACATATGGATAAAACCATTTACTACATGACATCGTTGTACATTTACTAAGAACTAGTAAACAATAATAGATGACATTCTATCTAAGGACACATCATTCCTTTCAACTAAATGCATATACGTGTCTACAGTCCTAAAAAACAACAAGTGCATAAACATGCATAAAATAATAAGTCCTATTGAATGTTAACACTTAGAAAGACGTCAAAGTAAACAACTTAAGCTAAAACTAAAAGCTTACTTAAAGCATAGTAATTCATATCAAGTATTTCACAGGCGAGTATCGAGAGAACGCTAACTATGAACCCCATACTAAATAATTAATAAAGGCTATCAAGGTCACATCATACATATACGAGGTTGTAAGAACAAAAACAATCCAATCTGCCTAACAGAAAATACTACATACAGGAAGTTCGCTGTGAGACCTTTGCTGAAGAACAATACTAACGGACCTGTGGGCCAGATGTCATTCGCCCAAACAATGCGTATGAAATAGCAACAACATATTTTCAAATATCTGAATGTGTATAAATGCTATAGACAAATATACAAGAACATGTAATATATGGTGTCTGGATCAGCACCTTATGAACTCGCTCTGTTAAAATAAAACTATACATGATTAAAAACCTATTATCCATCCATGAGTAACAAGGGTGAAAAGTTTAGATATCTTGGTTAAAACCTAACCGGCCTGAGACTCCATGATCCAAGTGCTGGTCATCCGAGTATCAAGGTGGATGAAATGCAGCGGAGGGACTATGTGGAATTATAGATGGAGTTACCCTAGTGCTTAGGTACATTTAGTTTCCTTTTCCTAAGGAAGGGTTTTACCTGAACCTTGTCATTAAGACCAGGGTGTTGATCAGCCCTACATCTGATAATCCACTTCATTTAATTCTCTAATGTGTAGTTAATAATATCACCCCCTCTTATGTTAATCTCAATTTTCTGAATAACGAAAAATCTAAAAGTGTGTGTAACACCTAATTCCATGTTATGTTTAGCCAATGCATTAAACATCGAACCTACCCTAATGTGATACACATGTTCTCTTATGCGTTCTTTCAAAGATCTATTGGTTTTGCCAATATAGAACGCAGGACATGCTCCACATATGGCCATATATACTACATTTGAGCTATTACAGTTGGTATTAGTATGGAATTTAAACAAATGCTTGGTAATAGGATGGAGAAAGCCCACGGTGTTATCAATGTGCATGCATTGATTACACTTCCCACAGGGTGTCGTATTCATGTTGTGCTCATTATTCAGAAAAGGAATAGGTTTTTAATCATGTATAGTTTTATTTTAACAGAGCGAGTTCATAAGGTGCTGATCCAGACACCATATATTACATGTTCTTGTATATTTGTCTATAGCATTTATACACATTCAGATATTTGAAAATATGTTGTTGCTATTTCATACGCATTGTTTGGGCGAATGACATCTGGCCCACAGGTCCGTTAGTATTGTTCTTCAGCAAAGGTCTCACAGCGAACTTCCTGTATGTAGTATTTTCTGTTAGGCAGATTGGATTGTTTTTGTTCTTACAACCTCGTATATGTATGATGTGACCTTGATAGCCTTTATTAATTATTTAGTATGGGGTTCATAGTTAGCGTTCTCTCGATACTCACCTGTGAAATACTTGATATGAATTACTATGCTTTAAGTAAGCTTTTTGTTTTAGCTTAAGTTGTTTACTTTGACGTCTTTCTAAGTGTTAACATTCAATAGGACTTATTATTTTATGCATGTTTATGCACTTGTTTTTTAGGACTGTAGACACGTATATGCATTTAGTTGAAAGGAATGATGTGTCCTTAGATAGAATGTCATCTATTATTGTTTACTAGTTCTTAGTAAATGTACAACGATGTCATGTAGTAAATGGTTTTATCCATATGTTTTTATGAGATAGACACACATTCATTTTTTAGGAAGGAAGGATGTGTCCTTAGAAAAAATGTTTTTAGTAAGAGTACGATTATGTGATGTGATAAATGTTCTGATTCTTTTTAAGAATTTTTAAGAATTTGTATAATGTTTTAAAAAATATGTATAGTGTATTGTAAAAGCTTCATTGACAGATTGACCAATAGGGTCGTACAGAGAAGTATTTAAGTCGTAGATTAGACCATGTTAAATGTCTTAAAGTCTGAAGAAGCCGAATGGCGAAAGCGCTTACTACAAATAAAGGAATTCTCTCCACATTGCTTTTTTAGCGTGGTGGTTTTCATATTTGAACAGATTGTGCTTTATGTGACTTGATATTGGGCCGCCGTTCACCAGCGCACATTTTTTACTTGATCTCACGCTTATTTTATTCCGCTGGTGGTTTGCTCTACGAACTGAAGTGATTTTTGGATTTTGAATGATATAAGGTATGGCAAACAAAAAGGATAGGTAGAAGTAAAGAAAAGTCAGGAAGCTGGAGGGAGGGTAACCAGAACTGCAACAGTGAATACAATTCAAACATCTACATTTATGGTATGTGTACACAACTGTACTATGTTCTTCGTGTTTCACTGTTGCAGTCATCACATTTGGGTTGATTCCCAAAGCTGAGGATGGGTGGAGGCAGTCAAGAAGCATTAGGGATGGCAAGCAGGCCCTGTAAGACTGCTGTGGCAGATGCAGCTCTGGATTTAGAAAAGATAGGTAAGTGGTAATGCTTGGTGAACGTGTGTACAGAGCTCCAGGTTGCAGCTTCCAGGATATCGCTGGTAGGGACTCCCCTGAGAAAGGCTGTAGAGGTAGGTGTAGACCTAGTGGAATGTGCTCTGATCCCCTGTGGGGTAGGTTTCCCATGGTGTTTGTAGAAGAAATGAAGACAGTGTGCTATCCATTTAGAAAGGGTTTGCTTTGAAATGGCCTTGCCCTCTGCCCCTGCAGTAAAGCTGACTAGCAGCTGGTCAGTTTTCCTGAAAGACTTTGTCCTGTCCAGATAGAACCTAAGCTGCCTGTGTACGTCCAGTGAGTGCAGGATCCTTTCCCCTTTATTCTGAGGATTAGGGAAAAAAGTTGGCAAATGAATGGGTTGGTTTAAAGCCACACTAGACACCACCTTGGGCATAAATGATGGGTTAATCCTGAGGGAAACCCTGTCCGAATGGAAGATAATGAAGGGTTCCACGGCCATAAGGGCCTGCAATTCAGACACTCTTCTTGCTGAAGTGATGGCTAGAAGTAAAGCTGTTTTCCATGAGAGGAATTTTAACTCTGTAGTAGCAGCAGGTTCAAAGGGAGGAAGCGTGAGCTTTTCCAATACAAAGTTAAGGTCCCAGGCTGCAGTGGGAGCTCTCCTGGGGGGGGTCTTAAATTTTTGGCTCCCCTCAGGAACTGTTTGACCAGAGAATGAGAGAAGAGGGGTGGCTCAGCATTATAAGGAGCTGAGATGGTAGAGGCATAAATCTTAATTAAAGATAAGGATAGGCCTTTGTGGAGCATTTCTGTTAAGTAATGTAGTATATGGGGTAAGCTGGGCACAGTTGTGTCCATTCCCTGAGACTGGCTCCAAGAACAGTATCTTTTTCCACTTTTCCAAATAGGATTTTCTAGTACTAGGTCTCCTTGCCTCAAGGATGACATCCAGCACCTGTTTACTGAGGGTTGCTGGTGATGAGTTTAGGGGATGAGCCAGGCTGCTAGGTTCAGGGTCTGTAGCTGAGGATGCAAAATCTGGCCCTCCTGCTGGGACAGCAGGGAAGGGGTCTGAGGCAGGTGCCACTGTGGGACTACTGTCAGACTGCACAAAAGAGAGTACCAGTGCTGGCGTGGCCAGTCTTGTGCAATCAGGATTGTCCTTGGCTTGTCCTGTTTAATCTTTAGTAGAACCTCCGAGAGGAGGGGCAGAGGGGGAAAGGCATAGACTGACAGGTTTTCCCATGTAAAGGATAGGACATCCACTTTCCATGCTTGGCTGTGGGGAGTTCTGGAGCAATACTTTCTCAATTGATAGTTCTGAGAGGAAGCAAAGAGGTCCACCTCTGGTGCCCCCCACCTGTGGCTCAGAAGCTTGAATATGTTGGGTTCCAGTTTCCACTCGTGTGGGTCCATTAGATTTCTGCTTAAGTTGACTGCCAGTGAATTTAGTTTGCCTGGCAGCAATTGAGCTTGCAGGTGCACTTGATTGCTCAAGGCTGTGTTCCTCAGAGCCATGGCTAATCTGCAGAGTGGGTAGGAATGGGTTCCCCCTGCTTGTTTGCATACCAAATAACTGTGGTGTTGTCCGTCTTTACCAATAGCTGTCCTGGAAGAATAAGGCCTTTGAAGGCTGTCAGAGCATTCTGTACAGCTAACATTTCTTTTTGATTGATATGCATGTGCATTTGCTTTGGGCTCCATTTGACCTGAATGCATTGTCCTGCCATGTGAGCCCCCCATGCACAGTCTGATGCGTCTGTTGTTAGGGTTTGGACAGCAGGGGGTTGAGTGAAAGGGAGTCCCTTGTTGTGGTAGCAGGCCTCTGCCCACCAAAGGAACTCTGTCCTTAGGCAAGGAATGATAGGAATCATTGTTTCCAGGTCTCGAGAATGTTAACACCAAAGACATTTTAAGTACCACTGAAGTTACCTCATGTGCAGTCTTGCATATGGAATTAGTAGAATGCAAGAGGTCATGAACACAAGGGCTTGCAGTATTTTTCTTGCAGATAGCTGGGTTTTGGTGGCCAGTAGATTGAAGTAGTTTGTCAAATAAATTTGCTTTTCTGGAGTGAGGAATGCCATCTGGGAAACTGTGTTCAAGCTTGCTCCCAGGAATACAATCTGTTGGCTGGGTACCAGATGTGATTTCTTTTCATTGATAGTCTGTTTACAAATGTCAGACGCTAAAGTAGCAATTCCTGACTGTCCGCCTGAATCAGGCAATTCTCCAAGTATGGGTACATTTGAATTCTTCTCTGTCTGCAATATGCAAAGGCTGGAGCTAGGCATTTTGTGAATACCCTGGGCTCACTAGATAAGCCAAAGGGAAGTGCAGAGAACTGATAGTGCATAGAGCCTGCTCTGAAACATAGATATTTCCTGCACTATTCTCTTATAGGGATGTGCAGATAAGCTTCTTTTAGTTTTAGGGTGTCTAGACAGGAGTCCTTGGTTAGCATAGTAAGCATTTTGGAACCACCAGAAAGGTGTTGAGAATAGACAGATCCAGGATAGGGACAGATTGAATGGCCTTGCTATTGAGAAGTGAAAGTACTTGCTTTTGGGCCCCTGCCCACTGGTTTGGGGGGGAAGTCTGGTCATCCGCTTGGGGTTGGCAGTGAGTGGATGTGGAATTAGTATCCCTGGGAAACAATGTTTAAGATCCATCTGTCCTGAAAATGTACTCCCAAGTTTTCTGCATGCAGGGCAAGTTTTCCTCCTAAAAGTGCAAGGCTTGGAAGAGTTAAGGATAAGTCATTGTGAGATTTTACCATAGGATGGCGGCTTACTACTCCCTGTTTTAGAGGTGGGACCACTCCATTGCTTAGATCTGTGCATACCCTGAGACTGTAGTCTTGGTGGTCTGATGCCCCTGGGTTTGGACTGAGAAGGTCTGGGAGGGACTGGAAAAGGCCAGTTTTTTGAAGGCAAATGCCTACTGAATCTAGGTGGCTTTACCTGTATGAAATCTTTAACAGTTTACGTAGATTTAGCTTTTCCTCCATCCTTTTGAAGACTTATTCTGCTTTACTGCCAAAAAGACGTTCTTGGTTTAATGGTGCATCTAGTAATTTTGCTTTGACATGGTCCGGCAAAATTTGTTCCTTAAGTCAAGCATACCTTCTAAGAACAGACCCAGTGACAGCAGCCCTGCAAGATGT
This sequence comes from Protopterus annectens, assembly GCF_019279795.1. NCBI lineage: Eukaryota > Metazoa > Chordata > Ceratodontiformes > Protopteridae > Protopterus > Protopterus annectens. The sequence continues at coordinate 1,398,868,135 of NC_056726.1, forward strand.
TTATAAGGCATCAAAACCACATTGCAAAGTATGTTTTGCAACTTGCTTAGCAGAATGCATTAACTCTTGTAAATCCTTATGTTCTGCACAATCAGGAATCAACATCATTTTCTGTTTAATTAGTTCCATAATATGTTGCTGATACTTTAACATATGAAACTGGCAATTTAAAGCCCTGATGGCAAGAGTAGCAGAGGTGTATACCTTCTTACCCCATCTGCCTAAAGCCCTAGAGTCTCTGTCTGAAGGGACAGGGTTTTTGGCTGTTGTAGCCTTAATGCCTTTAGGTCCCTGGGAAATGGTCTTTGGATCCGCAGTAGGATTTTTAAAGAGAAATTTGTGGGAGTCAGGTACTCTAGTACCTGTCAGATTTCCTGGGAGCTGGGGGCAAAGTATCAGGGGTAAGGCTGGATTCCAGGAAGACATCATCTACAATTTCCAGAACAGGAGGTATAGCTAGAGGCCTGTGCTGAGGCAAGTTTAAAAATTCCCTGAGTGTCTTTTTGGACTGTGAGTAGTCCTGGCACTCCCAGCGGAAATGTTCTCTAAAGGTATGCAGGGTTTCACCAAAGGAAAAGTCTTCTGGTGGGGAAGCAGAGAGAATGTAATCCTCTGCATCAGAATCCCCATAGGTAGATAAGGGTATGTCCTGGTAATCAGAAGGATCAGAATCAACAGACTCATGATCTGAAGAATCAGAAGGAAAATCAATTCTTGGTCTTTTTCAGGAGGAAGGCTGGCTTCCCCTAATTAAAGTAATAAGATCTTCAGCCATTCTAAGCATTTGTTTCTGAGGCATGTGGGCCTGAGAATGCATTTTGGTCGTCGAATCCTAGGCGTAGTGCAAACTCTAGGCCTGAGAAATTCGGAATTTTTGATTTGAAAAGAAGTTGTTGGTTTAATATGAAAATTGAAAGGCTTGAATACACCCTCAGAAGCCGGTGCCGGCTCAGTGGCTCCGGACCCATCCAAAGTAGAGACATCCACAGGTCCCATAGTCGAAGAAGCCTCTTGCAGCATACCAGACTCCGAATGAGTCTCAGTAGAGGCCAGCAAATCTGTAGAAGTGGGTATCAGGGGTTGTGAATGCGCTTCACTAAGTACTGGCCTATGCGGTCTGTCTCTGCATTTATCCTTACCCTTTTTTTGGCAGATCAGTAGTTAGATGGCTTATCAAAGCTATTTCGGAATACAGAGAACGAGAGTGAAAGAATTTAGCAACAAAGATAGCCCAACAACGAACAGTTTGGGAATTAAACAAAGCACAAAACCGACAGCGAGGAACATTGTGGTCTGGGCCTAAACAGGTGATGCAGTAAGAATGAAAATTTCTGTGACGTATTTGGTTTCCACAGGCAAGACAATTGTTAACTTTTTCTGACATCGGTTAGAGCAAAAAAGAAGGATCCCCAATGGGGTACTTATCTTTTAGAAGACTTCAGGTCTGAAACTCGAATTTCAGGAGGCGGCTGACGGGCACTTGCGAACTGCTCCTGCTTCGGACACTGCACGGCAAAAAAAGCTGATGTATTGGCATCGGCTGCATATTTTATACCCCTAACGACCTGACGTCATGGAAGAAGCGACAACATACGATGCAGAAATCCCAAGACTCTGGTATTCAGGCCGACTGAGGGCTACCTGCAGGCAGATAACCCAAATGTGATGACTGCAACAGTGAAACTCGAAGAACATCATCAAATGGGAACTAATAGAAGACTATTGTCCTCAGAGCTGAACCAAATCCCAGAGCTCTGGATACATCAGGACACAGGCTTATAACCCACACACATGGAGATGCAATCCAAAGATAAAAGGGAAATTCATCTGCTCCATTTTCTGTTCTTTTCTACAAAGACTACTTTCCAGGAGCAGAAAAAAGTACAGTTGTGTACAGTTACCATAAATGTAGATGTTCGAGTGTATTCACTTTTGCAGTCATCACATTTGGGTTATCCCTACCAGAGGAGCCCTCGGCTGGCCTAAATACCAGAGACTTAGTATTTCTGCGTCAATTGCTATCGCTTCAGGACTGACATCAGGTCATCAGTAGTATAAGGTAAGGCAGCCGACGCCATTACATCAGTTTTTCTTGCCCTAACCTGTCAGGAGCCCGCAACGAGGAGTTAGGTTCTGGTGGAAGAGTGCCACCAATGGAAAATAAATACCAATATGTCCCTTGTAAGGAAAGAGAATAAAAGGGTAATGGAGGGAGGGAAACCAGGACTGCAACAATGAATACACTCGAACATCTACATTTATGGTAAGTGTACACAACTGTACTATGTTCTTCGTGTTTCACTGTTGCAGTCATCACATTTGGGTTGATTCCCAAAGCTGAGAAAATGGGTGGAGGCAGTCAAGGAAACTAGGGGCTGGCTAGGATGCCTTGCAAGACTGCAGAGGCAAACACTGCCTTGGATTTGGAGAAGAGAGGCAGGTGGTAATGCTTGGTAAAAGTGTGAACTAATGTCCAGGTGGCAGCCTCCAGGATGTCCCTGTTGGGGACTCCTCTGAGGAAAGCTGCAGAGGTGGAGGCTGCTCTGCTGGAGTGTGTCCTGACTCCCTTGGGAGGAGGCTTTCCATGTTGTTTGTAATAGAAGTGGATGCAGTGTACTATCCATTTGGAGCTGGTCTGTTTCAAGATGGCTTTGCCTTCTGCCCCTGTAGCAAAAAGCACAGTTTTGTACCTACCATAAATGTAGATGTTCGAGTGCTCATACAGCTGCAGTCATAACAGATGGGTTATCCTGCCGTCAGGCGGGTCCTCGGTCGGCCGAATTCCAAAGTCTAGGTCCGGCGTCGGTTGTCGTCGCTTCTTCCCTGACGTCAGTGCGACAGGGGTATAAAAGAGGCAGCCGACGCTATTTTCTTCAGTTTTTCTTGCCCCAGATGTCAGGTGGCCCCAGAAGGAAGGCAAACATAATGTTATGCAAAGATGCAATGTTGATAAATCAAAAACAGTAGTTGCAAGCAAATACACCATAAAAGAATACCCCAAAAAGGTTATATGAAAAGTGTATGTCATAAGGCCTGTCCTAAGCGGGGTTGGAGGGAGGGAAACCTGGACTGCAGCTGTATGAGCACTCGAACATCTACATTTATGGTAGGTACAAAACTGTACTATGTTCATCGTGCATACAAGCTGCAGTCATAACAGATGGGTAGAATCCCAAAGCTAAGTAAGGGTGGTAGGCACTAAGTGGAACTAGGAGGGGCTAGGATGCCCTGCAGGACTGCTGTGGCAAAGCCTGCCCTAGATTTTGAGTATAGTGGGAGGTGATATTGCTTGGAGAAAGTGTGCACTGAACTCCAGGTGTCTGCTTCCAAAATGTCCTTGGTAGGGACCCCCCTGAGGAAGGCTGCAGAGGTAGCTGTGGCTCTGGTGGAGTGGGATCTGATGCATGCAGGCACAGTTTTTCCATGAAAAGAGTAACAAAAGCGTATGCAGTGGGCTATCCATTTTGAAATTGTCTGTTTGGAAATAGCCTTTCCCTGAGCACCTACAGCATAGGACATAAAGAGTTGCTCAGATTTCCTGAATGGCTTTGTTCTGTCCAGGTAGTAACGTAGTTGTCTGTGAATGTCCAAGGAATGTAGTAGTCTTTCCCCTTTGTTTTGTGGATTAGGATAAAAGGTAGGTAAGTGGATAGTCTGATTCAAAGCTACACTGGATACTACCTTTGGCATAAAGGTAGGATTGGTTCATAAGGAAACGCTGTCCTGATGGAAAATGATGAATGGCTGCACAGCCATGAGGGCCTGTAGCTCCGAAACCCTGCGTGCTGAGGTGATAGCCAGAAGAAAGGCTGTTTTCCATGACAAGTACTGTAACTCTGTTGAAGAAGCTGGCTCGAAGGGAGGAAGGGTCAGCTTTTCCAATACGTAGTTGAGGTCCCAAGCAGGGACTGGTGGTTTCCTTGGGGGTTTTAAATTCTTTGCCCCTCTGAGGAACTGCCTTAAGAGGGTGAGAGAATAATGGAGGATCTGTGTTGTATTGTGCAGAAATGGCTGAAGCGTGGATCTTGATGGAGGAGAAGGAAAGTCCATTGTTTAACATCTCAGCTAGGTACTGTAAAATTTGAGGTATATTTATTACCTAAGGATTCTGTCCCTTTTCTAGATTCCATGCACAAAATCGTTTCCATTTGGCCGAGTAAGCCTTTCTAGTAGAAGGTCTTCTGGCCTCCAAGATGACATCCTGCACCTCCTTGGAGAGGAGAAACTGTTGGGAAATCAAGGAATTCTCCATGCAGCTAGATTTAGAGTTTTGAGATGGCTGTGAAGGGTTTTGTAGTTGTGCTGGGACAACAGGAGAGGGACGAGAGGTAGGATCCATGGTGGGGAATGTGTCAGGCTCCTCAGGAGCGGATACCAGTGATGTCTTGGCCAGTCTGGAGTGATGAGAATCATTTTCGGCCTCTCTGCTCTGGCTTTTAATAGAACTTTGGGCAGCAGAGGAAGAGGCGGGAAGGCATAGACTGTCAATGTTGCCCAATTGAAGGAAAGTGCGTCCACTTTCCAGGCTTGTGGATGATAGGTCCTTGAACAAAATTTTTTCAACTGGCAATTTCTGTGGGTAGCAAAGAAATCTATGTCTGGCTGTCCCCATGCCTGAGTTATCTTTGTGAAAAGTTGAGGATGCAACTTCCATTCGTGTGGATCTGTCATATTTCTGCTTAGGTTGTCTGCCAGTGTGTTTTCCTTCCCTGGCAGGAATTGTGCCTGCAGTTGAATTTGCAATTCAAGTGCTGTGTTCCATAGGGTCATGGCTTGCCTGCACAGGGGGTATGAATGAGTTCCCCCCTGTTTGTTTATGTACCACATCACTGTGGTGTTGTCTGTCCTTATCAATAACTGGCCTGGATGCAGTAGGTCTTTGAAGGTCATAATAGCCTTTTGCATGGCTAGCATTTCCTTTTGGTTGATGTGGAGGTGCTTCTCTTTTCAGGTCCATTTTCCCTGAATGCACTGATCTGTCACGTGTGCTCCCCAGGCGTAGTCTGAGGCATCTGTTGTGATGATTTGAGTTGCTTAAGGTACACAGAAAGGAAGACCTGTGTTTCTTTGGCAAGCTTGAATCCACCACAAAAATTCCTTTTGAACGCATGGAATGAGTGGGATAATTGTTTCCAAGCTGTTGCTGTGTTGAGACCATAAGTTTTTCAGGTACCATTGAAGTTTCCTCATATGCAGCTTTGCACATGGGATTAGTAGGATGCAAGATGCCATGAATCCCAGAGCCTGCAGGATTTTCCTTGCAGTTAGCCTAGTGTAAGTTGCTATTTTTCTGAAGTATTGAGACAGTTGCCCTTGCTTGTCTGGCGTGAGGTAGGCCATCTGGGTGGTTGTATCCAAGCTGACACCCAGGACAATTATTTGTTGAGAGGGTATTAGTTTTGATTTCTTTTTGTTGACTGTGTATCCCAGGAAGTTCAACAGTTTTATTACAAACGCCAGGTGCTGCAGTAGTATGTCCTTGCTGTCCGCTTGAATCAGGCAGTCGTCCAGATATGGGTAGATTTGTATCCCTTGTAGTCCGCAGAAGGCGATTACTGATGCCAGGCATTTCATAAACACTCTGGGCGCAGTAGATAAGCCAAAGGGCAATGCAGAGAATTGGTAATGGGTTGAACCTGCAAGAAATTTGAGGTATCTTCTGCAATCTTGTCTGACAGGGACATGCAGGAATGCCTCCTTGAGGTCCAATGTTACCAGCCAAGACTCCTTGCCCAGCATGGGAAGAAGCTGCTGTAATGTGAGCATCTTGAATTTTGGCACCTGTAGATATGTGTTTAGCATGGATAGGTCTAAGATAGGTCTCCAATCTTTGTCTTTCCTCGGTACCAGGAATAGTCTGGAATAAAACCCTTGACCCTGTTCTTTTGCAGGTACCTCTTGAATTGCTTTCATGTCTATGAGAGCTGAAACTTGTTTTTGTGCCTCTGCCCTTTGATTTTGTGGCAGGTTTGGCATGCCTCTCATTTTTGGAAGGGTGTGAAAGTGGAACCTGTAGCCTCTGTCTATAATGTCCAGAATCCATTTGTCTTTTGTAACAATATGCCAATTTTTTGAGAATAATGTAAATTTTCCGCCCAAAGGTGCTGCCATTAAAGCTTTGCTTGGCAGATGTAGGGGGAAGTCATTGTGTCTGTTTTCTAAAGGACTGTGATCTATCTTCTCCACCTCTTGGGGTTGGTGCTTGCCACTGTCTGGCTCTGAAGGATCCTTGAGGTTGCCCTCTGCCCCTTGGGTGCCTGTATCTGCCCCTTTGAGGTCTGTCCTTGGCTGGAAAGGACCAATTTTTTGAAGGCCAGTTTCTGCTGAAACGTGGAGGCTGTACCTGCAGGAAATCTTTCACTATTTGCATTGATTTCGCTTTTTCCTCCATTTTCTTTAGCACCTCCTCAGTTTGAACACCAAACAATACATCATTTTGAAGAGGTGCATCTAATAATTTAGCTTTGACATGATCTGGTAAAGTTTGCTCTTTGAGCCAAGCATGCCTACGTATAACAGACCCCGTAACAGCAGCTCTACATGAGGCCTCTAAAGCATCAAAAAGTACAGTTGTGTACACCTACCATAAATGTAGTTGTTCGATTGTCTTCACTGTTGCAGTCATGACTGTAGGGTTCTCCCCTGCCGGCAGGCAGCCCTCGGTCGGCCAGAATCCCAAATTCTGGGTTCGGCGTCAGCTGTTCAACCACGCTCCCTGACGTCAGAGCGCCAGGAGTACAAAGCTGACAGCCGACGCCATCTTCTCCAGTTTTTCTTGCCCCAGATGTCAGGAGTCCCAAAATGAAAAAGGCCCCATAACCTTTGCAAATACACCTCAGAATAAAGGTGAAAAAAGGAACTACACAAAAGTAAAAATAAGAGGGGACAGGAGGGAGGGAAACCCAGACTGCAACAGTGAAGACACTCGAACATCTACATTTATGGTAGGTGTACACAACTGTATTATGTTCATTGTGTTTCACTGTTGCAGTCATGACTGTAGGGTAGAATCCCAAAGATGAAAGAAAGGGAGGTGGTCATAAAGAAGAAGGGGCGGCTAAAAGGCCCTGCAAGACTGCAGAGGCAAAGCCTGCCCTAGACTTAGAGTAGAGAGGTAGATTGTAGTGCTTAAAAAAAGTATGCACTGAACTCCAAGTTGCAGCTTCCAAAATGTCTTTGGTAGGAACTCCCCTGAGGAAGGCCGCAGAAGTGGCAGCAGCTCTGGTGGAATGAGTCCGTATACTCCCTGGGATTTGCTTTCCATGGTGTAATTAACAAAATCTGATTCCATGAGCAATCCATTTAGAAATGGTCTGTTTTGAAATGGCTTTACCTTGGGAACTTGAAGCATAAGAAACAAACAATTGTTCTGATTTTCTGATGTCCTTGGTTCTGTCCAGGTAAAAACGTAGTTGTCTGTGTACATCCAAGGAATGTAAGGTCCTTTCCCCTTTATTTTGAGGAGTGGGGAAAAAGGTTGGCAAGTGGATAGCTTGATTTAAAGCCACTTTGGAAACCACCTTAGGCATGAAGGTAGGATTAGTCCTCAAAGATACCCCGTCTTGATGAGAAATAATATAAGGTTCCACAGCCATAAGAGCTTGTAACTCATAGTTGAGATCCCAAGCAGGAATGGGAGGAGATCTAGGAGGTCTTAAATTCTTAGCTCCTCTGAGAAACTGTCTTATGAGCTGGTGGGAAAAGATGGGAGGGTCTGTATTATAATGAGCAGAAATACCAGAGGCATGTATCTTAATGGAAGAGAAAGAGAGACCCTTATGTAAGAGATCTGTCAAGTAAAGTAAAATTAAGGTAATGTTAGGAAGAAGAGGATCAGAATCCTGAGCCTGCATCCAGGAACAAAATCTTTTCCATTTTCCTGCATAAGATTTTCTAGTGCTAGGACGTCTGGCTTCTAAAATGACATCCATAACCTGCTTGGGTAGGAAAGAAAAAAATCAAAGGCCCTGGATTAACCAGGTCGCCAAGCTGAGAGTTCTGACATGAGAGTGCAGAACCTGACCCTGATGTTGGGACAGAAGGTTCGGAGACTGAGGTAAAACCCAAGGGGGCTTCAGACATAGGTTTTTTTAGAGTTGGATACCAAAACTGCCGAGGCCAATTTGGAGCCAGCAAGATTATCATCTTGGGCTTGTCCTGTTTTATCTTCAATAAGACCTGTGGAAGAAGAGGAAGAGGTGGAAAGGCATATCCCGAGAGGTTCCTCCAACTGAATGACAGGACATCCACTTTCCAAGCTTCTCTGTGGAAAGTCCTGGTGCAAAAATTCTGTAGTTGACGATTGAGATGGGATGCAAAGAGGTCAATGTGAGGACATCCCCAGACTGCTGTTATCATCCTGAATATTTTGGTGTCCAGCATCCACTCGTGTGAATCCGAAAGGTTTCTGCTCAGACTGTCTGCCAGGAAGTTTTGTTTGCCTGGTATAAACTGAGCTTGAAGATCCAGATTGCAAGCTAGAGCTGTGTTCCATAGATCCATGGCTAGTCTGCAAAGGGGGTAAGAATGAGATCCCCCTTGCTTGTTTATGTACCACATAACTGTGGTGTTGTCTGTCCGTATTAGTAGTTGTCCTGGTTGTAAAAGATTCCTGAAGGCCAATAGAGCTTTCTGAACGGCTAACATTTCCTTTAAATTGATATGCAGGTGCTTCTGATCCTTTGTCCAAAGGCCCTGCAGACAGTTGCCCTGAAAATGGGCTCCCCAAGCATAATCCGAGGCATCCGTGGTTAGAATCTGAGTGGCAGGAGGCAGACGGAAGGGTTTCCCTTTGTTTAGAGCACATGCCCTGGACCACCAAAGAAATTCCTTTTGAAGGCAAGGAAGGACGGAGATCAGTATGTCTAAACTGTGGCAATGCTGAAACCATACACTTTTTAGGTACCACTGTATTTTCCTCATGTGTAGTCTTGCATATGGTACGAGAAGGATGCAAGAGGCCATGTAACCCAAAGCCTGCAGGAATTTCCTTGCAGATAGTTGAGTTAAAGTTGCCAAGGTTTTGAAAGTTGAAGCCAGCTGTAATTGTTTTTCGGATGTCAGAAATGCCATCTGGGTTGTGGTGTTTAGAAGAGCACCCAGGAAAGTTATCTGTTGTGATGGTGTCAAATTTGACTTTTTTATGTTTACAGAGAATCCCAGGAACTTGAGGAGGTTCTGTACAAATTCTAGATGCTGGAGTAAGACATCCTTGCTGTCTGCCTGAATTAGACAATCATCCAGATAAGGGTAAATTTGAATTCCCTTGAGTCTGCAGTAAGCTACTACTGGAGCCAGGCATTTGGTGAAGACCCTGAGCGCAGTAGACAATCCAAAGGGCAGCGCAGAGAATTGAAAGTGCCTCGATCCGGCCTTGAACCTGAGGTATTTTCTGCGATCCTGCCTGATTGGAATGTATAAATATGCCTCCTTTAAATCCAAAGTTACCATCCATGCATCTTTGGACAGCATTGGAAGTAGCTGCTGTAGAGTAAGCATCTTGAATTTTGGAATCTCTAGAAAGGTGTTCAAGACCGACAGATCCAGAATGGATCTCCATGAGTTTTGCTTCCTGGGAACTAGAAAGAGCCTTGAGTAAAAACCTTTTCCCATCTCTGAAAGTGGAACCAGTTCTGTGGCATTCATAGCCAAAAGAGCTTCCACCTGGTTTAAGGCCTCCATCCATTGATGTTTTGGAAGGTCTGGCCATCCGCTTGGCCTTGGCAAGGTATGAAAATGGAATTTGTAACCTCTTAAAACCACATCCAAAACCCACTTGTCTTGGTTTATTTGAGTCCAATTTTGATAAAAAAGAGAGAGTTTTCCTCCGAGAGGGGATTCCAGGCAAGAAGTTCCTGTAGCCCAACAGAGGGAGTCATTGAGTTTGTTTCCTTTGAGTTTGTGACCTGTCCTCTCCTCCCCTAGGGGTGGAAGCAGTCCACTGTCTTGGTCTATAAGAAGCTTGTGTTTGAGGCCTTCCCCTGGAGCGTCTATATCTACCCCTCTGAGGCCTGTCTGAAGTGGGAAAGGACCAATTTTTTGAAGGCCAATTCCTGCTAAATCTAGGTGGCTGTACTTGTAAGAAATCTTTAACTGTTTGCATGGATTTCGCCTTATCCTCCATCTTTTTAATCACCTCTTCACCTTTTGATCCAAACAAAACATTATGCTGAACAGGAGCATCCAATAATTTAGCCTGTAGTTGTTCCGGCAAATTTTGTTCCTTTAGCCATGCATGCCTTCTAATGACTGTGCCGGAGGCAGCAGCCCTACAAGAAGCCTCCAAGGCATCAAATCCACAGTGTAAACCATGCTTCCCAACTTGTTCAGTGGCATGCAATAAGTCATGTAATTCCTTATCATCTGCACAGGCAGAAATGGAAGTAAGCTTTTGTTTTAAAACAGACAAGAGAAATTGCTGGTATTTCAGCATATGAAACTGACAGTTTAAAGCCCTAATGGACAAAGTAGCAGAAGTGTACACTTTTTTGCCCCATCTTTCTAAGGATCGAGAATTCTTTTCAGTAGGAATGGGATTTTTGGCAGAAGCGGCCTTAACTCCCTTAGGACCCTGAGAAATGGTTTCAGGGTCAGCAGAAGGGTTCTTGTATAAAACTGGTGGGAATCAGGAACCCTGTAATATCTATCAGGCTTAACAGGAGCAGGAGGAAAAGAGTCAGGGGTTAAGTTAGCCTCCGAAAAGGCATCATCCACAATATCCAAAACAGGAGGAATAGCCAGGGGTCTATGTTGGGAAGAAGAAGAAAATCCTCAGTCTTTTCTTAGATTCCGAATACTCCTGTCCTTCCCAGTGGAAATGTTCCCTCATTTCATGCAAAGTTTCCCCAAAAGAGAAATCCTCAGGGGTAGAAGCTGAAGGAATGGATTCCTCAGCATCAGAATCCTCATAAGGAGGGAAAGAATATTCCTGGTCAGAAGAAGAAACTGAGGAAACAGAAGCCTGATCAGAGGAATCATAATAAACATCCTGCCTTGGCCTTTTATCTGGAGGGGGATGTGAACCCCTAATCATAGTAAGTAAATCCTCCGCCATCTTGAGTAACTGTTTCTGTGACTTGGAAGCCGGTTCAGAAGAGGCCTGTGTTGCAGTCTTTGATTTAGAAGGAGTCTTTGCCTTTGCCTTTGGCTTTGCCTTTATTAGAAGCTGAGTAGGCCTGAAAACCCCTTCGGAAGCCGGTACCTGCACAGTGGCTCCAGACCCATCCGAAGGAGCATTGTCTGAAGGTCCTGCAATAGAAATATTTAAAGGCCTGGTTGGCTCCTCATGAGAGTCCGTTTCGGCCATCGGTTCTGAAATGGCCGACGACAGGGGCTGCAAAAGCGCCTCACTGACGATGGCCGAACCTGAAGCTGGCTCCGCTTGTGCACTATCATCAGATTTGGACCACGGAGGCCTGTCTTTATCCTTGCGACGTTTGTGAACTCCAGTAGCCGGAACCGTATCCGATGACATTTTGTAGTTAAAGCGCCTACCGAAGTAATGAAAAGCAAAATCGTACCTTCGCTTAATTGTACGTTGATTGAATCTAGCACAAAACCGACAACTAGCTACGTCGTGGTCAGGGCCTAAGCAAGGAATACAGTAAGAATGAAAATCCTTATGAGGTATTTGCTTCCCACATGAAATACAATTATTAACTTTTTCTGACATCGGAGTGGAGTAAGAAAAAAGTTTCCCCAACGGGGTACTTAGCTTTGAGTGGAGAAGAAAATCTTCGGACTGAAGTTTATCAGAAAAAATCGTCAGGAGTCAGCCAACCGGCACTTGCGAACTGCTATCACCGCACGGCAAGAAAGACTGGAGAAGATGGCGTCGGCTGTCAGCTTTGTACTCCTGGCGCTCTGATGTCAGGGAGCGTGGTTGAACAGCCGACGCCAGATCCAGACTTTGGGATTCTGGCAGACCGAGGGCTGCCTGCCAGCAGGGGAGAACCCTACAGTCATGACTGCAACAGTGAAACACGATGAACATCCACACTGCAAGGTATGCTTACCCACTTGCTCTGCACCATGCAACAAATCCTGCAACTCTTTTAAATCTGGCTGTTCTGGTTGTGTCATCTTGCTTTTCAGCTGAGATATCAAAAACTGTTGATACTTTAACATATGGAACTGACAGTTTAATGCCCTCATGGTTAAAGTGGCCGAGGTGTACACCTTTTCCCCCCACCTTTCTAAAGCTCTGGAATCTCTCTCTGAAGGCAATGGATTTTTAGCAGTAGAGGCCTTAATTCCCTTGGGACCCTGTGAAATTGTTTCTGGGTCAGCAGTATGGCTTTTATATAGGAACTGGTGAGAATCAGGAACCCGGTAATAACTGTCTGGTTTAACAGGAGCTGGAGGCAAAGGATCAGGATTAAGGCTGGCTTCTGTGTACACATCATCCAATATATCCAAAACAGGAGGGATAGCCAGAGGCCTATGCTGGGGGAGCAGAAGAAATTCCCTGAGCCTTTTCTTGGAATCTGAGTAATCTTGGCCTTCCCAGTGAAAGTGTTCGCTCAATGTATGCAGGGTTTCCCCAAAAGAGAAGTCCTCAGGGGGGGAGACCGAGGGAATAGACTCCTCTGCATCAGAGTCTTCGAATGGAGAATAGGCACAATCCTGGTCCTCAGATAGTTCTGAGGTAATAGAAGCTTGATCTGAGGAAGGGTAGTCTTCCTCTAATCTGGGGCTTTTTTCAGAGGGGGGATGAAAACCCCTGATAAGAGTAATCAAATCCTCAGCCATTTTAAGCATCTGTTTTTTAGGCATGGTGCCTTGAGAGGGGGTCTGAGGAACCTGTTTTTTGGTTTTCATGGCTGCTTTAGATTTAGTGAAGGCTTTAATAGAGAAGGAGGAAGGCCTGAAGACCCCTTGAGAAATGGCAGGCCTGTCACCGCCTGACACCGGTAATGCATTGTCTTGGGTACTCAGGGGTTGCGTAGGCGCCTCGCTGAGTACCGGAAAACCGGTAGTCGGCCTTAGCGTGGTTTCAGTAAGTGGCGCGGACCTCGTAAGTCGGTCCTTATCTTTGCGTTTTTTGCTCAAAACTGGAGTCGGAGTATCTGACGACATAATATAATTGAATTTTTTGCCAAAAAAGTGAAGGGCGAACTCCGCCCGACGCTTAATAGTGCGCTTATTGAATCTAGCACAAAAACGGCAGGCCGAGACGTTGTGGTCTGGGCCTAAGCAAGGTATACAGAAAGAGTGGAAATCCTTATGCGATATTTGCTTCCCACATGAAATGCAATTAACTTTGTCTGACATCGGTCTGAGGCAAGAAAAGTTTTCCCAATGGGGTACTTAGACTTCGGCTGAAATACTTTCGTAAATCTCAGGAGCTGGCCAACCGGCACTTGCGAACTGCTTCTGCTTCGGGCACCGCGCGGCAAGAAAGACTGAAGAAAATGGCGTCGGCTGCCTCTTTTATACCCCTGTCGCACTGATGTCAGGGAAGAAGCGACGACAACCGACGCCGGACCTAGACTTTGGAATTCGGCCGACCGAGGACCCGCCTGACGGCAGGATAACCCATCTGTTATGACTGCAGCTGTATGCACGATGAACATCTAACCAGTAATTGATCAGACTTTCTGAAGGATTTAGTCCTGTCTAGACAGAATCTGAGCTGTCAGTGCACATCCAGCGAGTGCAGAATCCTTTCCCCCTTGTTCTGTGGATTACGAAAAAAGATGGGCAAATGAATGGACTGGTTGAGAGCCACACTGGACACCACCTTGGACATGAAGGATGGGTTAGTTCTGAGGGATACCCTGTCAGCATGGAAGATTATGAAGGGTGCCACAGCCTTGAGCGCTTGTAGCTCAGAGACTCTTCTAGCTGAAGTGATGGCCAGAAGGAATGCTGTTTTCCAGGAGAGAAATTTTAGCTCTGCAGAAGAAGCTGGTTCGAAAGGGGGCAGGGTGAGCTTTTGCAGTACAAAGTTGAGGTCCCGAGCTGGTGTTGGTGCCCTTCTGGGTGGTCTCAAGTTGCTGGCCCCTCTTAGAAACTGTTTGATCAAGGGGTGTGAGAAAAAGGGCTGCTCAGTGGGAAAATGAGCAGAAATAGCAGAGGCATGAAGTTTTATAGAGGAGAAACAGAGGCCACTGTGTAGTAGGTCAGCTAAGTAATCCAAGATGAGAGGGCTATGCCATATTGGATCCTTTAGCCTGGATCCAGGTGCAGAACCTTTTCCATTTGTCAGCATAGGGTGCTAGGGTGTCTGGCCTCACAGATAACATCTAGAACCTGTTTACTGAGGTTGGCAGATTGGTTGGGGGTTAGGGAATAAGCCAAGTTGCCAAACTGAGTGTCTGCAACTGGGGATGCATGAATTCCCCTTCCCTCTGGGTCAGGAGGTTTGGAATCTGAGGAAGATGCCATTGCCAGTGGGGACAGGCTGTGCAAAAGGGGTACCAGTGCTGTCGGGGCCAGTCTGAAGCTATAAGAATGGTCCTTGTTTTTTCCTCCTTTATTTTGAGCAGTACTCTGGAGATGAGAGGTAGTGGAGCAAAGGCATAGACCAATAGATTGACCCAGAGGAAGGACAAGGCATCCACTTTCCAAGCCATGCAGTGATTCTTCCTGGTGCAGAATTTGCTGAGCTGATGGTTGGTGTGGGAGGCAAAGAGGTCGACCTTTGGTGTGCCCCATTTCTGAGTTATTAGAGTGAAGGTTCTTCTGTTGAGCTGCCACTCGTGTGGGTCCAGAAGATTTTTGCTTAATTGGTCTGCCAGAGAGTTGAGAGAGCCTGGTAGGAATTGTGCCAACAGGTGTAGTTGCATGGCAGAGGCTGTGTGCCAAAGGGTCATGGCCAGCCTGCATAGACGTTAGGAGTGTGTCCCTTCTTGTCTGATGATATACCACATCACAGTGGTGCTGTCTGTTTTGATCAGCAGAGCCCCTGGAGAGAGAAGGGGCTTAAAGGCTATCAAGGCATGCTTCACAGTCTTCATCTCTTTTTGACTGATGTGTAGAGGGATTTGCTGCGGGCTCCATTGGCCCTGTATACACCTGCCATCCAGGTGTGCACCTCAAGCATAGTCTGATGCGTCTGTGGTGAGGGTCTGGGTGGCGGGGGAGGGGGTGGTTGTGGTGAGAAAGGCAGTCCCTTGTTGTGGGAGCATGCTGTTGCCCACCAAAGAAAATCTTTTCTGAGGCAAGGAATTATAGGTAGAAGGGTTTCCAGATCTTGAGAGGGTTGACACCAAAGGCTTTTTAGGTACCATTGAAGTTTCCTCTTATGCAGTTTGGCATATGGAATGAGTAGTATGCAAAATGCCATGAACCCCAAACCTTGCAGGACCTTCCTTGCAGATAGCTGGGGCCTGGTGGCTAGCTGAGAGAAGTAGGTTGCCAGGAAAATTTGTTTCTCTGGTGTAAGGTATGCCATCTGGGATGCTGTGTCCAGGCTTGCTCCCAGGAAGATAATTCTTTGGGTGGGTACCTGTTTGGATTTCTTTTCGCTGATTGTGTACCCTAGGGAGGTTAGTAGTGTCTTTACAAAGGCCAGGTATTTGAGTAGCTTTTCCTGGCTGTCTGCCTGGATAATGCAGTCGTCTAAGTATGGATAAATCTGAATATTTCTTTGTCTGCAAAAGGCAATGGCTGGAGCTAGACATTTTGTGAAAACTCTTGGAGGAGTAGATAAGCCAAAGGGAAGTGCAGCGAACTGAAAGTGTTGAGATAATCCCTGAAACTGAGATATTTCCTGCATGATTCCCTGATAGGAATGTGGAGGCCTCTTTTAGATCTAGGGTGGATAGCCAAGCATCCTTGGAGAGCATGAGAAGCAGCTGTTGGAGGATGAGCATTTTGAATTTTGGGATCACCAGGAAGGTGTTTAGAATAGATAGATCGAGGATGGGGCACCAGGTACCCTCTTTTCTGGGCACCAAAAAAAGTCTGGAGTAGAAACCTTGGCCTATCTGTTCTGCAGGAATGTGCTCTACTGCCCTCATAGAGAGCAGGGAAATGATTTGCTTTTGAGCCTCTGCGCACTGGTTTGGTGGTAGATCTGTGAACCCTTTTGGGGTTGGAAGGGTGTGGAAGGAAAATTTGTATCCCTGAGACACTATGTTCAGTACCCAGTGGCTGTTGGCAATGGTGGCCCAGATGCTTGTGTGAAAGGAGAGTTTTCCTCCTAGGGGTAAGAGAAGGTGGG
Source organism: Protopterus annectens (assembly GCF_019279795.1). Taxonomy (NCBI): domain Eukaryota; kingdom Metazoa; phylum Chordata; order Ceratodontiformes; family Protopteridae; genus Protopterus; species Protopterus annectens. Next base: position 1,398,884,303 of record NC_056726.1, read on the forward strand.
CAGAAGTAGGAGGTCATTGTGAATTCTTACCATAAGGGGGTGGCTTAGAACTCCCTGGTTTTGAAGTGGAGGAAGTCCACTGCTTAGATCTCTGCATTCCCTGTAGCTGCTGTCGGGGGGGGGGGGTCTGGTTCCCCCAGGGTCTAGGCTGCACTGGCTTACTGGGAGCAGGAAAGGAACAATGTTTGGTGAGAAAATGCCTGCTGAACCTAGGGGGCTGGACCTGTAAGATATCTTTAACTGTTTGCATAGATTTTGCTTTTCTTCCATCTTTTTTAAGACCCCTTCTGCCTTAGTGCCAAATACGTTATCTTTGTGCAAGGGGTCATCCAACAATTTATATTTGACATGGTCTGGCAGGGGCTGTTCCTTAAGCCATGCATGCCTTCTAAATACAGATCCAGTGACTGCTGCCCCGCAAGAAGCTTCTAGGGCGTCAAAACCACAGTGTAAGGTGTGTTTAGTTACTTGACTTGCAGAATGCATTAACTCTTGTAATTCTTTTGATACTGCCCAAGCAGGAACGGAAGACATTTTTTGTTTAGGGAGTTCCAGGGTATGTTGCTGAAATTTCAGCATATGGAACTGACAATTTAGTGCCCTGACAGCAAGAGTAGCTGAGATGCATACTTTTTTACCCCATCTGTCCAGTGCTCGGGAATCCTTATCTGAGGGGGTGGGATTCTTAGCAGAGGTTGCTTTAATTCCTTTAGGCCCTTGAGAAATTACCTCAGGGTCAGCAGTAGGATTTTTAAAAAGAAATTTGTGCGAGTCAGGGACTCTACAGTACCTGTCTGGTTTTCTAGGTGCAGGAGGGAGGGTGTCAGGAGTCAAGCTGGATTCCAGGAAAACTTCCTCCACAATAACCAGGACTAGAGGGATGGCCAAGGGTCTGTGATGTGGAAGATCTAGGAATTCCCTGAGTCTCTTTTTAGACTGAAGGTAATCTTGACTCTCCCATTGGAAATGCTCCCTTAAGGTATGCAGGGTTTCACCAAAGGAAAAATCCTCTGGGGGGAGAGGCTGAAGGAATGGAATCCTATGCATCAGAATCCTCATAAGTAGAGAGGGGTTGCATGTCCTCACATTCAGATGCATCAGATTCATCTAACTCTTGTTCAGACAAAACTACAGGGGACAGATCTCTTTTCCTTTTGGAGGGAGTAGCTTGACTTCCCCTGATCAGCATTGATAAGGTCTTCTGCCATTTATGCATTTGAGACTGAGGCAAGGAAGCAGGTGCCTGAGAGTGGGTCATCAGTTTCTTGGGTGTGATTCGTACCCTAGGCCTTAAAAACTCGGTTGTTTTAGAAAGAAAGGTAGTCGCGAAAGAAGACTTTGGTTTGTCTCGAGAATCGGTAGTGTAAAGGACTTCCTCGAAGTTAGTGCCTGCTCAGTGGCTGCGGACCCATCCAAGGTACAGATGACCGCAGGTTCCTTAGTTGAAGAAGAGTTTTGCGGCATACCAGACTCTGAAAGGGTCTCGGTTGCGGCCTGTGAATCCACAGAAGCGGGCATCAGGAGCTGTGAAAGCACCTCACTGAGAACCGGAGAACTGACGACTAGCTTAACGGAAGCATCGTCGGTAGGTCTGGACTTGTGCAGTCTGTATCTGTCTTTATCTTTACGTTTTTTCGGTAGATCTGCTGACGGATGGCTTACTGAAGCCATATCGAAATTGGAGAACTGTAAGCGAAAATATCTAGCTACAGTAAGGGCCCGACGATGGATAGTTCTGGCGTTGAACAAAGCACAGAAGTCATAACAGGGGATGTCCTGGTCTGGGCCTAAACAAGTGACGCAGTAAGAATGAAAGTCTCTGTGTGGTATTTGCTTTCCACAGCCGAGACAATTATTAACTTTTTCTGACATCGGTTAGTGCAAGAAAAAAGGATCCCTGACGGGGTACTTAGCTTTAGAAGACTTCAACTTAAATTCAGAAGACGAAAACTCAAGTAGCGGCCGATCGGCACTCATGCGAACTGCTTCCGTTTCAGGCTCCATGGCAAGAAAAACTGCTGTAATGGCATTGGCTGCCTTACCTTATACTACTGACTACCTGACGTCAGTCCTGAAGCGACGGCAACTGACGCAGAAATACTAAGTCTCTGGTATTCAGGCCGGCCAAGGGCTACCCTGGCAGGATAATCCAAATCTGATCACTGCAACAGTGAAACACGAAGAACATCTTACTTTCTTACATACTTCAGAATGAAAATCCCTCTCCTTTGCAATTTCTTACTTTGAGGTGCTATCTTTTTAGTTTGGAGGTGGTGACTGGGAGTATATACTGCAACAGGGACCCTCCTCAAACATCTACTGCTACGGTGAATTCTCACACAACTGTACTGTGGTTATTGTCAGGTCACTGTTGCAGCATTACTCATAACAAATGGGAAATGGATTCTCATAGCTCCTCAGAGAAGGTGGGAGGAACACATTTCCTTGTTCCTGGTGTGCTCTGTTGTAGGATATCATGGAGCATTGCTATTTCCAACCCTACTCTACCTGTACACTGGACATCTTGCTCCAAATGCTTGAACAGCACAGACTGATGATCAGGTGGTTACAAATGGCTTGGACCCTGTCTAAATAGGCTGCAGAGCTGGAGGCTGCCCTACTGTAAGTTCCTACAGAGGCTTGCCTTTTCTGTCATAGTAAAAGACAATGGTGTTCACTAAACAGCGTCAGGTTTCTTGGTCTGATTGTCTTCATCTTACCAAGTCAATGCCACGATAGCATGTGGATGTTTTACATACAATGAATCCACTCCCCTTTGTTCTGGGGTTTCAGGAAGAATATCGGCAGTTGTACTGACTGATTTAAGGGCATCTCTACTGCAACACTTTTTTTTTCTCAAGAAGGCTTTTTTAACACCTTTATTAAATTATCACTTGTGACATAGGCAAATTTACATTTATATAAAAGTAATCAAATTGTATTAACAAGTTCACATTTACAAATATTATACTTCACATATATATCATATAACCTAACAACATTACATAAATTATTCAATTCCTGCCTTTTTTTTTTTTTTTAAAGAGGAAACATCTTTATTAAATCATCACTTACAACACAGGCAATCATACATTTATTTCAATGAAACAAACCACACTGACACACTCCCAGTTGCAAACATTATGCATCACTTACAATCTACCCAATCATTTTTAGTGAAACATTGCCTGCTTTGAAACCCCATTCCTCCCCTGTATGTATTGTTCCAATTCACATTTTTTCCTATGTAGTTTGCTCCTACCCATTCCTAAAGATCTCACTTACAGTTGTTTTACCTCAATTACTATATTCACTACTTCTAGTATACTTGGTTTAGATTCTGATTTCCATTTTCTAGTAATTGTTTTTTTTGGCAACCACCACAATTAGACACAGCAAGGCCTTATCATGTCTAGGCAATTTTAATTCTGTATCATACCACAGAAAAATCCTCTCCATTGACACACTAACCTGCCCACCCAGCATATCCGACAGTGCATCCTGCAGGGAACCCTTAAGAGCCGACAAATCACCGCACTCCCAGAAAATGTGTTCCCAATTACCTCTATCTTCCCCATCACACCTCCAACATTTGCTCTCTACCTGAGGAAAAATTCTCTGGAGTCTACTTGGGATATAAAAATATCTGTGTAAACATTTCCCATCAAAATCCTACATCTTCTACATTTTGTTGCATATTTAGGACACGTACACATATCCTTCCATTCTATATTTGCGAACTGCTTATCCAGTCTCTCTTTCCAATCCTTTCTAACCTCCTCTGATTGAATCTTACAATTATCATGCAATATTGTATATGCTCTACTAATTATTCATTTTTTTAATGGCAGCTTCTTTCCATTCTTCATCTTTTCCTCTCAAGTTAATTGTTCCCAATACCCTGGTTCCTTTGCCAATTTTCTCCAATAAATTCCAGTCACCTCTTGCTTGCTGTCTATATCCCTAATTGCAGTCATCCCTATTGGCAGAATCTCCTTTCTCCATTCCCATGTAGGTTTCGTTCTTAGGATGCTTTCTACTACTTTACAGATGTAACATTCTGTATGATTACTGTTATTCTCCTTAAAAGCCTGCATCCAAAATCCCAGTTTCTGCTTGTTTCTTGAGATTCCCCCATTTTGTCATCATACCTTTCCACTTTGAATTATAGATTTCTGCTTGTGTACGTATAGGAGCCTTAACTGTGTAGCTCTGAAATACCCCTTCAAATCATATCCCACTTGACTCCTGCCATCTTCCCCTCCCAGATAAAGTCCTTCAGCTCTTTATTAATTACTATCCACAACTTCTCCTCTGGTTGAAAAAAGTATGCCTGACCTGTGTATAAGACTAATAGGACTAAAAACATTTTAACTGTTTGTATCTTACTACCCATATCCATATAACAAAGCTTCAATTTTCTCAGTTTTTGTATTATCTTTTGTTTAGTCTCTACCCACATATCCTTAGCTGCCACTCCAGAATAATTTTTAATCCATACTCCTAAATACTTCATTTTATCATGTCCTCACAACTATGGATATTGCTGAACCAGTTCACGGAGGTACATAATTTACCACTACTGCCTTTGTTTTAGCTTCATTAATTTTGTATGCCCAAAAGATCTGAAACTGTCTCAAAATGTTCCACAACACTGTAGTGTCTCTTTCTGGTTTTGTCAGGTATAAAATAATATCATATGCAAATAAGGCTAGCTTTTCTGGACTACCATACCAATTATATCCTTCAGTTTCTGAGCCCCTTATCTTCTTTGCTAGTGCTTCTAAATATAATGCAAATAATAAATGGGAAACAGGACACCAGTGCCTGGTTACTCTGCTCTAGCAGAAATTATTAGAGTGGACCCCACCCACTTACATTTTCACCTCCGATCCCTCATATATCTTACTAATCAACCTTAGAATCTTTTCAGGAAATGCAAATGCTTCCAATGCCCTGCACATAAATTCCTAGCTTGTTCTATCAAATGTTTTCTCTGCATCAAGACCCACCAACAACAATAGTATTTTCTTACATTCTGCTTCCCTCAAGATCATCAAAGTTCTGTTAATATATCAAATGTTTGCCTCCCCTCCACAAAATCACAGTGATCCATAGCTATCAATTTTGGAATTACATTTGTCATTCTTTTAGCTGTTATAGACATAAACACTTTATAATCATGGTTTAGTATTGAAATGGGCCTGTATGAAGCTGGATCTGATGGATCATTACCTGTTTTTAAGTATTACAGCTACCACTGCTTTCCTCCAGGATGTTGGTACTCCTCCTCTTCTTAAGATACTGTTAAAAAATATATCAGTCTTTTCCCCTCCTAGCTTCCAAACTTTCACATGAATACCATATATTCCTGGGGACTTTCCTGTAGATTGGTTATACAACACAATTTTTATCTCATCTCCTCCTACCATAACTGTTAGTAATTGAGCCTCATCTACTTTTAACAATGGTATATTTAATTCTACCTAAAACATTTCCATTTGTACCTTTTCTTGATTTCCATATTTTTCTGCTTTATACACACTTTCACAGAATTTTCAAAATATTTCTAATACCTCTACACTACCTCTTGTTACTTTCCTTGTTATAAGCTCCCAACGTCTGGCGACAGCCCTTTCTACTTTCTGTTGCCTGAGTCGTTATGCTAAAAGATTTTGAGCTCTAGTGTTGTTATCAAAAAATAGTTGGTTAACAGCAATCTTTCTAAACTCGTGTATATTACTGAGGTAATCCTTTATTTTCTGCTTAGCATTCTGCAATACTTAAACATTTGCCAGTCCCTCTACATAATTCTTTTTACTTTTTAGCCATAGTTCCCATTCTTTTATTTCCACCCTATTTTTAAACTCCACCTTAATTTTATCCCACTCCAAAGCTACATTTTCCTAAGTAATTTCTGTCCTATCAAATAGCTCCCGAATAATCTCCACTACCCATTCCTTAAATTCTTCTCTTTTCAACAGACAGGTAAAAAAGCACCAGTGTCATTTTTATTTCATTACCCTGTGTTTTTATTTTAGTTATTATTGGCGCATGATTTGAAAAGTTATTCAATGTGTATCAAGACCTTCAATTAAATGCACATGCTCCTGTGAAATGTAAATTCTCTCTAGCCTAGCCCAGTTTTTATATCTTGGGGAGTAATATGTAAATTCTCTCTGAGCTCCAATTACTGAATTCACATCTTCCATGTCAAACATTTTTATAAACGTCTTCAAAAATCTACCCTTCTTTGTTATACTTCCCCTTATGGGACCCCAGACACATCTTCACTGTTGCAAATCAAATTCCAGTCCCCACCTATAAGCAGTATTCATTGCTGAAAATTGATTATTTTTCTCAATTTTCTTAAGCTCCATTATAGTAGTTTTAGGTGGTATATAAATACGCCAGTGTAATTCTCTTCCCTTGCCAGTAGCCCCTTAGCACTACAAATCTGCCATTACTATTCTTTTTATCATCTTCTATCACTATTGGACCTTCTCTTGCAATTAATATAAGTACTCCTCTTTTTCTTTGTCCCACATATTCCACAAAATAACCACCCTGAAAACCTTTCTTTATCAAATTCACATGCTCAGTTTTTTCCAAGTGTGTTTCCTGTAACATAGCTATTTGCACTCCACGTTTTTAATATAGTCCACTATTCTTTCCTTTTTGTATTTATCTGTGAGACCATTAACATTTAATAACATTACAGAAAGCATCACTATATCTTAAAAAGTTATTATTCCCACCTTTTACGTATAACACCTTTTTGTTAAATGTCTAGTTCCAGCTTTTGTGTTACATGCATACACCATTTGGCATGTTGAATTTTTATACAGCTGTTTCTTGTCATATCCATTTGGGCCTATATCACATCTTACAAAACCTTTTGTTTTATTGAAAGCCCTCAAAAAAAATAAAACAATACTCCCAAAACCTGTTAATTTAATACTAACACACAAAACTACATACAACTTCAAATATTGAAGTTTTACCCTCCTAATAGGAACAAATGTCCCAAACTAACAGCCACTCACAGAGTTGAATTAACCTAAAAGAAAGATTACCCATGCTAAGACACAAGGTGCAGCCTGTGCTTCTACTAAGTGCTAACTGGTTTTGTCTTATCTTTATAGCTCTCCCAGCTGGGAAAACCCCTGATGTTTTCAGAAAACATAATTTCCTAACCAGTTTCTCTTTTCTTTTTCCCAGCCAATCATTCTCCAACAAACGATAACCAATTTCTCTTTACCAGGTTGTCTCAATGGAGACATGAGAACCAGACAGCCAATTTCTTATTATCAGATTGTCTCCATGGAGAGATGAGAACCAGAGAGTCAATGTCTCTTTATCAGACTGTTTCCATGTAGACACGGGGGCCAAATACAATATTTTCATTTACTTGCTTTCAGGGCAGGCTTTAAAACATTCACATTAATACCTGGATAACTCTCAGCTTGTAATCTTAGTATCCACTTAAGCTCTAAAGTTTCTGTGTAGCTGTTTAAGTCACCACCCCTAGAGTTTGATCTAACACACTGCAGAACTCTAAAAGGATAATGTATGCCCTGGATTCTCTTCAATATGTTTGGCCAAAGCATCCCTATCATCATGAACTCTAATATCATATAAGTGTTTTAAAACTCTGTCCTTTAATTTACTGGCAGTCTTCCCTACATAGAAATATAAACAGACATCACATGTAGCTAAATATACAAGTCGTGTTGTCTGACAATCAGCAAAAAACTTAGGGAGAAAATTGAACTCAGTGTGATAGGTCATTGTTTATTGAGTTGGTATAGTCTCAAAAGACAGGCACAGCAGATCAGCAAGAGATGTTTATTTTCACTCCACGAACAAACCTCACAGAACAGAAACAAAAACAATAACGCTGCTACAGTTCTCAGCGTGTTTTCGTCGACATGCACTTCATCAGAAAAGCTAAACAGTGCTCAGTGTGCTAAATTTATAAGTCAGATGTTATTTGAATCTACCAATGGTGTCTCCTAACTAATTAAAATGTTAATACATTCAATTAACATCCTTGTTGTTGAAATTGCAGATTTCTTAACAAAATCAAAGAAACAATATCACCATCTAGTGGTGAAATAAAAACTATACAGACAGAAATACATAGTAAAAATGTACATAAATATTGTATGCTCTAAAAACCATTTTAATTAATACATAAAAAATATACGTGTGTGCAAAATATATTCCTATTCTTCGGCATAGAGGTATTACCCCCTGATCCCAGGGGTGGTCTTTGGGAGGCCTCTTTAGAATACAGAGAGTTATTTTGGCAATTAATGCTTGAGGCTAGTAGTCACCCAGGTTTAAATGAAATGATCTCTCTAAAACCTGTATTAAAGTTGAGATCAGCCAAGTTATAACCACTCACCCATATATCAGTTGTACTTATATATATATATATATATATATATATATATATATATATATATATATATATATATATATTTTTTTTTTACACACATTTTAATATTTTTCATACATACATTTTTATGTTTTTCAAATATTTTGCACACAGGTACATTTTTTATGTATCAATTAGAATGGTTTTTAGAGCATACAATAGTTATATACATTTTTACTATGTATTTCTGTCTGTAAAGTTTTTATTTCCCCACTAGATGGTGATATTGTTTCTTTGATTTTATTAAGAAATCTACAATTTCAACAACAAGGATGTTAACTGAATGTATTAACATTTTAATTAGCTAGGAGACAACATAGGTAGATTCAAATAACATCTGACTTATAAATTTAGCACACTGAGAACTGCTTAGCTTTTCTGATGATGTTCATGTTGACGAAAATGCGCTGAGAACTGTAGCAGCGTTATTGTTTTTGTTTCTGTTCTGTGAGGTTTGTTCGTGAAGTGAAAATAAACATCTCTTGCTGATCTGCTGTGCCTGTCTTTTGAGTTTACCAGTGTGAGTTTGGGCACATTGACCACTTATTTTTATTTGAGTTGGTATAGTGATTGGTTAACACTTCTGTTTAAATGTGACTGTCTCCTTTGGTTTTCTAAACTGGATCTGATGAAGCATTAAGTTAATGCGAAAGCACTTATCCTACCTAATAAAAGTTTTATGGTCATAGTAAAAAAATCCTACCCAATAAAGATTTTATGGTTGTGGTAACCTTGCTGGTCTTTCTTCATTTTGTACTTTGGGGTTTTCTCCAGCATCGGTTTTCAAGTGTTGTTGGATTATTCTTTACTGTTATTGGTTTGTAAAACTTTACTTTATAGCATGCAAAGAAAACCATACACCATAAAAATAGTACTATTAAGAAAAAAATGTTTTCTTTACTTACAATTAACTTTCTCACTCTCTTCTCCTCCCCAAGGCACTGTAAAAAACATGTATGACATGATGTAGGGCATATACTTTATATAATTATTTTTGTTTTATTTTATTTTAACATTTGTTTCCTGGGAAAGTCCGACTTGAAACAAGCCAATTTTCAGTGAGGCCTGGGGAGAAATGCACCAGATGCATGTCTTTGTAATGTGGGAGGAAACTGGAGCACCAGGAGGAAACCCACATGAATGCAGGGGAGAACATGCAAACTCTGCACAGAAGGTGCCCCAGCCGAGAATTGAACCAAGAACCTCTTGCTGTGAGAAAACAATGCAAACCTCTGCACCACAGTGCTGTCTGTCCTGTTGCACCTTACTGCACTGTAATCCCACATTAAGTTATTGGTTTTATTACTGTTCATCTCCATCTCCCAAATCCTGTCTCTGTTTCATTCTCAACATACTCTTGATTCTTCTAGTCAACTCTCATGTTCCCTTCCTTCTCTCCAACATTTTCCATTGAAAGAGTGGAAAAAGGTTTCACAGGTACAGTCTTCTCTGTGGTCTTTATTACCAGAAGAACAAGAAGCAGAATCTCCTTTGGTTTCATAGCTCACTTTTTGTTGGTCAAATATATGTATTTCCTCCTTAGCATGTACTTCAAAATGATTTAGTCGCTCAAGGGAAGAACACCTTGAAGACAGCTGGGTATAACAGTTTGAATCTCACACCTACATCATGACATTCCCTGAATAGTGGAATGAATTTACAACTCTTCTGCCTGGTGTACAATGAGTAATCATTCTCCACAAACACTCTGCCACCTCCCACTTTTACTAATTTTTCTTTCTGCTACAGTTTTGTCAGAATCAACTCCTTCTGTTGGTAGGACTGCATCTTTACTATTAAAGGTCTAGGTTGCTTTCTCATAGAGGTTTGGAACATACACATGATGTGCTCTTTCACTAAGAACTTCTGCTGTGGAATACCAGTCCAGCTGCTTCTTTGTGCTTTCATACAATTAAAGCAGTTTGTTCCTTCCAGCTTCTCTGGTATAGCTGAACATCTCAGGTTTTCCCTGTGTGCTCTGTCCTCTAAATCTATTATTTTTTTAAACATCTCTTCCTGAGCAGTCTCATATTCAACCAACTTTTTCTTAAGTCCAACTTCTGACTTTTGCAGCTTTATCACCTCATCCGTATATCTGTTTAAAGCTTCTTCCATTTTTCCAGCCTTTTGTTGTTTGTGTTGATATATTCCATCTGTGTTCTCTTTATTTTAACCAGGTCTGTGTGCAGTTGTCTTGTATCTTCCTGTATGTTACTGGAAGTCATGTCTGGAGATTGCACTGCTTTTTTGCTGAACAGCTGCAGAACTTTCCCCAGTCAGTCCTTCTACCTGAATTTTTACACTAGCTGATTTTTTTCCAGGTGCATTGTATTTCTTTATTCCTGGCATCCAGGCAGTACACTTACTAGCCAGTTACTGAAATTTACCCATAAACTCAAATGTCTACTGCCCTTCTCTGTTGAGTTTCTTTTTTCACACAGAGAGCTAGAATCAAGCTGTTACTCAATGTGCAGCCATCTTGGAAGTCATCTCTACTGCAGCCTTTGGTACATAGATATGATTCATCCTAAGGCAAACTTTACCAGTGTTGAAAATGGTGAAAGACTGCTCTGTCATCAGAGCCTGCAACTAAAAACAAGAATAAGGAGTGTCTCTGCTTTCAATGGATTCTTGTTCTTCCTTTTCCACCACATTAAAAAAAATCCATTTTCCAAGTGGTTTCCTTGCATTTGGTAGTGTCTAGGAAGAATAAGCATCAGATCCTTCAGGTTGTTAGCCTGACATCTTTCAGGTTTGACTGCACCAGGGTGCTGCTCCTCTGGGTGAGCAAGTTTACCCCCTGCAGTAGAAAAAACAGACGTGCCTTATCCATCTGCACCAACATGGAGAACCAGTTCTGCCTGAGCCAAAGCAAAGCAGTAAAGACTATACTGAGATACTCCCTATGCTCCTTCCCCACCACTTGAGGGATGAGGGAAATTGGGAGGGAGGCACATATGAATTGATGTCAACACTGGAAGGAAAAGGCATCTATCCAACCCCACTGCAATGTAGTTTCATGCAGTAAACTAAGGGATAATATGTTAACACAGAAGCAACAAATTCCACCTCAGGAAGACCCCAATTGTTTGTCAACTTTTTGAAGACCTTGTCAATCTGGTGACATAGAGGGGTAAATCCCTCACTACAGCCCAGCTGACCCAGGTTCAATTAGCAGCTCAAGCAACTTATAAACGCATGCCCGTCCCGGTGGTATGATTATATGGGCATCCCCTGTGGCGATACCTAGTGGAGGCTGGGGACTTTGTGATAAAGTAGCATGATCTATGGAGGGGAAAAGATGGTGGGTGTGGCAAAACACCACATGCTCACACTACACAACCACTCCTCGGTTGTACCACAGACACTGCAAAAGGGAGGGGGAGTAACCATGGTAAGTCACACAATAAGAAAAACAAAAACAGCCAAAGGACTGACAGGATGACCCTCCAAGGACACCCTTAGATTCTGCTTTGGCCACTGTAAAAATATAGGTGTTAGTCCAGGGATAGATGGCAGCAGCTGGCAGATCCATCAATGGACATGGGGTATGGTGACAGCTGTTCAGATGACGTAAGGGGAGACAAAAAAAAACTTTCAGAAGACCCTTCTGCACAACCTCCACTTGTGGTCCACTGGCAGTGTTCTACTCAGGTTGTCAGCTACACTGTTGCAATGTGAAGTCAAATGCTCTTCCCTGAGCAACAGACTGGACTGAGTTGCTACCTTATACACTAACACTCTGCATAGGAGGTAAGTCATTATGCTTCCTTCATTATTTATGCACTACATTATCACTGTGTAGCCTATGTTGAGCAGTAGGACACCTGCTTTCCAATGATTCTTGTATGCTTTGAGGGTTAAATGACTGCTAACATTGTCTCCCAGAGAAATGTCAGCACTCGAAATGCCAAGTGCTGACAAGCTGAAAAAAAAAAGACTGAAAACACAGGAGAAGAGCGAATCTTGAAAATCACTCTTCTCTTTAAAACTTCTTTGGGGAAAAGCACCCCTTGCACCAAACTTATATAGATATATGCCAACTCTGAGATCGCCATACCTCGGAGAAAAGGAAGCATTTCAGGAAATGGCACCTTGAACTTAGTGTATGCAAGTCTGTTCTTTTGGCCATTCAATCTCTGTATTTCGGAACTTGCCCTAGAGGGTCTTGACATATCAAATGGCTAACGCTACCATCTCTTTAAGGCTGATATACAGACCTCTTTGTGAGGAGTCCAAGATCTATAAGTGAAGAAGATTCTATGTGAGTAGCCCATGCAGAATCCAAGGCATCTGTTATGACATACTAAGTAGGGACTGCTAGCCAAAATGGTCTGCATTAATTCCTGTACACCTGATCTGCTTCCCATATGAACTATCTCTGTATACAAGGCAACACCAGGAGCGCCACATCCAAAGGTCGCTAGTGCTATCTCCAAGAGGCCTTCAGCAATCAATTGCATGTGCAATCTGTCTTGCGGAACCACTAAGATGGTCAAAGCCATTTAGCCCAATACCTTCAAGAAAGCCCTGGCCATCATGTGGTCCTTGCAGGCATGCAAAAACATGACACTAAGGTGATGAGTTTCTCCTTCAGGAGGCTAATCTTGCACTCCTCTATGTTCAGGGTAGTCTCCAAGAATGTCTTGGTCTTGTCCAGAGTGAGGCTTGATTTGGAAGCCTGACAGAAACCCCCAAATGTTGGAGAGAGTCTATTATAATACTGAGTCTGTGTGGCATTTGGCATTGTGACTGGGCCTGTAGCAGGCAATCATCTACATATGGATGGATGTAGACACCTTTCAGTTTACTCTGGGTGTGGCAGAGCCCAAAGTAAAAGGAAGTAAACTATTAATGTTGATGTCTGACCCTGAACCTTACACATTTCTTGTGGTCCTTGTGAATAGGTATGTGCAAGTAAGAATCTTTCACATTTCAAGTAATCAAGAATGTACATGGGAAATATACTAGAATTAGTGACTGCAAGTTAAGCATTCAGAAGTTACATACCGGAAGGTGAGAGTAGAAACCTAACCATTTTTCCCACATGATAGTACCCATTCTACGGCATTCTAGTACCTCTTGACTTAGTAACTGCTGAAAGACAGTATCAACAGATGCAGCTGATCTAGTAGTAGAAGGAGGGCATTCCCACGAAGGGGATAGACTTGAATCCTATTAGTTCTTTCTTTATTTGTCATTTGTTAACCGGGTTAGTCCAACTGAGCCAAAGGTTCATTTTCAGCAGAGACCTTTCTTTGTTTATTTTTTTTTTTTGCTTTCTTTTTTCACCCTGCTTCAGTGAGCATCAAGCTGTCCTCCTTGCACTATCCCATACAGCTTATTAGTCACCACAGGAGATGAAAGCAAAGAAGCAGACAGCAGAGTCATTACCCCTATGGGTATTTTTTTTTTTTTTAAGTTTTAAGGTCCTAGCCCTAAAGCAAATGCCTGTAGCTGCCTCAAGGTTCGGCATGCAATAGGTGTTAACAACAATGTGACTCACTTCCATGTGCAATATAACCCATCCCTCAAGACTGCCCTGCCTTTCTTGAAGGCAACACTCATACTGAATCACTGGTCTCCACCAGGGATTCTACAGTGGAAAACAGCACTCAGCCATATGCCTCAATCCCTTCCCCTGAAGAAAGGCAAGCTGGCAAAATTTGTCACTCCTCCCTTCCTCCAAACCAGGTCCAAAAGCCACCACAACCACCACTCAAACTTGTGTCACTGGGGTCGCAGTCAGGGCTTTAACCCTGTATGCCAGTACAGCTAACTGTACCCATCCTTTATTACAATCAGTACACAGATATCTGATTTTATGTTTGTCCATATCTCTGCAATGTGGCTCAATCTGTCTCCACATCAAGCTAAATGTGGGGGATGACAGACATGAAGGGAAGGGGAGGGAGGATACATGAGTCATAACCACTTGGGGGACTGACTGAGGGGTTAAAGTTCTCTGATGTCATTAGGTAATATGTGGATCCTAATCAAAACATGGTATCTGATGGCTGACTCAATAGCTGCCACAACAGAGACTGCATTGTTTGTGTTATAACTGCATCACTTGTACCATAACTGCATTTAATCATACACTTAACAATACTTCTGGGAGAGCCGAATAAGTTTCAGGATGTGAGACTTCCACAGAGAAGTCTCCTATTTGTGTCAAGATTTCTAACTGGGATACTGAATAATGTGCTTCTGGAAATGTATTCCCTTCATGCCAGGGCAGCTAATATATAAACTTTTTTTTCTTAATTTATTAAGAACCTTGTCAGCAACATACTCAGACCTAGTCAAAGCTTACTGTTCTTGTATGCCTACAGGGAAATAACCAGAGTCTGCTATCAGACTTCTGTAGTGGCAGTGAAAAATCTGCTGCACCCTATGGGAACTATTCAATTTCTTGGGAGTGTGTGTGTGTGTGTGTGGGGGGGGGGGGGGGAGTTTAGCCATAGTGACAATTCTAAGAATTCATTCTCAAAAATCTCAACAAATGAAAAAATTGCCAAGGGCTTAGGCTACTCCAGGCCTAGGAGATAAAAGCATTTATTTCCGCCATTAGACATCTCATTTGTTTCCCACTTAAAATTTTCCTTCAACATTCACATGTGTATCCTAAAAGGATAGGCTGTCATTTGACTTGTTTTAGGAGGCCATCTGAGATGTATAGGCAAAATTGCCGTCTTATTCCTCACTGCAGGAAGAACTGGAATCTGTGACATATCCCACTTCCTCTTAATCAGATCTAAGTGAAAGAGAAACAGATATTTGTTCACAACTGCTGGAAATGTTTCCTGGCTAAGCATTTTAAATCCTGGATGAAAATGGAGTGGTGGCCTACTTCTTGCAAGGCAGGTGATACAGGAGCCTCAGCTTGTTCAGGGAGATTGCTCTTCATGGTCCCGAGAAGAAAACTCTTTGAAGTCCTTTGGTTCAATGGTTCAACACCCTGTGCTCCTCTACCTGTCTGTCTCTGTCTTACTGCCGAGGTGTTACAGATGGAAAGAATTCTTCCTTTTAAGAAAGCGCCAAAGTGTATGGTCAAAGATTTCTGTTTTTTTCAGAAACGCTGAGTGTAATGTTACCTTCTTCCTGGTACATGGCCTAGGAAGACATGTTAGCAACTAGCATCTAGAAATATTAAACACCTGTACCACGCACTTGAAAACTAACTTGCTGGTAGAGGTATACTCAGACTTTTGTGATGCAATTACAGTACCTCTCTTGAGGGTTCAATCTCCCTTCTCTCTCCCTCAACCTCCTTATGTAAGTACTCCTTTTGTAAACCTTCTGGGGGTGTCTTCCAATGAGGTAAATGAGTGCTCTGATAACTGTAGCATGGTGTCTAATTTCTTCTGTGTCAAGAGAAATCTTGATGAGTGGATGGGAAACAGAAAAGTCACCCCGGGGATAACTCCAGTGGCTCTACTCGACAGTGGCACTGGGAACTAAGGTCAGGTGGCACTATGGCAGGGTACTCCTATGGCTACGCTTGTAAAGGCCCCAGGACCACTAGCCTAGTACACACCTATGAACCTATGATCTAAGTGTGGCTTTTCTGCTTTTACAATTTTTCCTTATAAACCCTGCACAGATCTGGTAACCAACCAAGAAGTTGGCCTCTGCCAAACAACAAAGACACTTACAATGACAACTTCTATACAATATTTGGTGCTCCGCTCTCAGTGGCCTTTAAGGCTTGCATCAGGCATACATCAGGAATCCCATTGGTTTCCCAACAAAGTTTCACTGACAAATCTACAATATGATTTCAGAACAATGCTATTAAGAAATAACAAGAACTTTTCCTCAACAAGGCACTTATCTTTTGAATAGCTTTAGCAGGAGCTCCGGGACCATAAGGCAGAATGAGTGACTAAGACTTACATGCTGACATGTACATGACTACATTTAAAAAGAGAACTGAAGACAGCATGGGCTAATGATTTTTTTTATCCATGATATATGGGGGATGTAGGCCTATATGCAGAGCTTTGGGAGTCAGGGCACTCAGGCAAACATCAACCTGCAGCTACTTCCCATATGTTATGAACAAGTTTGCAGCAGTGTCCTTACAATGAGTATCAGCAAGAATTATTTTATTTAAAATGCAATAAAATACTTAACTTTCTCAAGGATCTTCCAGAAAATACAAAAACATTCTACCTAGAATGCACTGAACTAAAATCAGGTATGTCCAAATGTGTATTCTGTGTCAGGAGTAAAATCTTGTGTCCCTCCATGTGAAAGGATGCACCCCTGCTCCTTGTCAAAATCACTTCCAAGATCACTACTACTTCAATACCAAAAATTTTTTGCACATAAAGGCAAGCATTTGCCTATCTGTTATCTTCGGGGAATGAAAAGAAAACTGCTGCTTTCACAAAAAAGTGTGAAGTCAGATGATTCAAGATGTGTTTTGTAAGGACTCTATCCTCTTTCATCATCAACTGCACAGGACTTGCAGGAAGGAAAAATACAGCTTTACGTTACTTTGGATAATTGTATTCCTTTCTCTTATCATGTCATATTATACAGCTATACTTTAATACTTACTAAACACCTTGCTTACATTTTTTGATTTGTTCAGAATTATGTTGCACAATTTTATTAATTCATTTGTCTGTTTTTTACTTTAACACAAAATACATATGGTAGTCCAAAAACACCAGTTTGTCACCAATAATACTACCCTCCAAGTATCCTTGACTTGCCTAAATAAAGTTTTCTTATTATACATCTTAAATATGTTACAATTATTTACATGAAGATTTTCCACTAGACAGAGAGACATAATAAATTGTTTTTAGAGGAGAATTTGTCTCCTGCAACAATATATATCTGTTGGTAATTTACTTCTGGGGCATCATTAGCTATCATAAGAAATTGTAAAATAGTCAAGAAAGATAACAGTCAGAACAGTAAATAGATTTAACAAATACTACATTGTGAAAAATCCAAATAAAAAATGCAAAAAAAAAAAATGTAGCCAGCTGTGGTGGCCTGTGCACGGAAAGGAGTATGTTAGCAGATGAACAAAGGCTGGCTAACAGAAAACTGCAATGCATGTAGTACTGGGGGGGATGGTGATTGCGTGCAAAGCAAAAACAAGATAGAAGACAAAAAACAAATGGAAGAAGGAGAAGAAAAATATTAATAGCACAGGATGAAGAAAGATACAATATAAGAGAAAGTAAAAGCATAATGTCTGGCATGCTTAATTACAAGGCAACCCTTTCTATGAATTTGAGAGAGAAAAAAAAAACAGGTAAAACCAATATACTGAGGTTACATGCATAAATAGAATGGTGACATGTAAGGAGTACTTTTTAATTTTATTTTCATGTTACTCATTCATTAACCAGGTAAGTCCACAGATGCAAGTAACTCTTTTAAAGGGGCTCTCTTACTGTCCTTATTTTCTATTATGTATAACCATCAGCGGATGTTGTAATATTTGGTAAACTTAGGATCTTCAATAATAAAACTAGCATTTAGAAGTAAGCTACAAGTCCACCAGCTCCATGGCATACAGAGATAAAGTCCTGACTATGATCCAGATGTCGACAGTTCAGTTAGTACACTCAGGTACTAGAAGACCGTGTGGCAGGAAGACCACGTGTGATGAGCCAACACCTACTTATCTCTTTTACAGAGATTGTAAAGTACACTTGCCATGGGTGCACACTCTGTGCTAAAATAAAAGCCCCAGTGAGGACCAGAGATCACATGAAGGTGCTTTCTTCTAAGGGAGGCAGGGTCTTTTGAGGCTCCATCACTCATAGAAATAGATAAAATGCCCTCACTAAGGCCTACTGCATTCTGAATCACTAAGTGTGTATAGGCATGCACAGTGGAAAAGGAAGGGAACATCACAACAATTCACTGATGTCTCTTTGCAGAACAGTTGTGCTATGAAAGCTTTAAACTTTATTTATTCACATTTCAATCAGTGCAATACTTTTCCATCTACTGCATCAATTCTAGAAGCATCTAAATGATTTTCTGTCTTCTCTAACAGCCTACCACACCTCAAATATGACTCCGTTTCTGAAATGTTAGACCTAGTACTGCAAGTCCCAACACTTTCAAAAAAATAAACTATGGTTTACACAAAAACATAAATACATTTGAAAATTGCTGTTGTATCTTTCAATCATTTTTGTTCACATACCCTACTGCTTATATGCACTAACTCTGAGACTACTGCACCTTAGGGTATGGAAAAATGCACTCAAGATACTGCAGTCTCACGTTTAGTACTGTATGTACTAACTCTAAGACTACTACACACTGGAGTACAAGAAATACACCAATATACTAGAAGATCAAGTTTACTATTTTATGTACAAACTCTGAGATTGTTGCACCCAGGGGTAAAGTAAATACTTCAAGATGCTGCAACTTCAGACTTGGTATTATATGTGCTAACACTGAGATTGCTGCAAGCTGGGGTACATGAAGTACTACATGATGCTACAACCTTTGACTTAGTATTATATGTACTGCTATCTTCTCTTAAACCTCATTCTTCTTATGAAACATTTTTTTTCAGAATGTATTATTCCAACAATATCCATTTTTTCTATGTAATTTACTCCTACCTTTCTCTAAAGATCCCACTTCCTGTTCCTTAACATCTGTTACAATATTCACCACTTCAGGTATAGTTGGTTTAGATTTTGATTTCCATTTTCTAGTAAATGCTATTTTGGCAGCCACCAGAATTAAACTTAACAAGGGCTTACTATGTCTAGGCAAATCAGATAGTGCATCCCAGCTCACAATTCATTTCCTTAGTTACACTCATTTGCTCACCCTGTATTCTTTACCGAGTACTCTTTAGAGATCTTTTAAAGTCTGCCAACTCATTACACTCCCAAAACATATGTTCCCAGTTATTGATTTCTTCCCCATCACACCTCCATTTACCACCTATCTGAGGAAAAACATTTTTGGAGTCTGTTTGGGGTATAAAATTATCTATGCAAACACTGGCAGGCAAAATTCCTAAATTTTCTAGATTTTGTTGCATACTTGGGGGCCATATATGTGCCCTCCCATTGTTTCTTTGCGAGTTTTATATGTAATCTCTCTTCCCAATCTTTTCTGACCTCTTTTGATTGATTCCCACAGTTACTATTCAATATTTTATATGCCCAGTATGCTAATTATCTTTTTTTAACAGCAGCTTTTGTTCTAGATTCAATTGAAAACGCAACCAGTGCAGTTCTTTCATTTAGGATTCCTATGTTTCTCTATACTCTGATATTAATCCCTGACAGGGAAGGCCTGCAATCCAAATATCTTTTTGGCCTCTTCCCATTCTATTACCTTTCCTTCTATAATTATTTGTTCCAAATACATTGGTTCCTTTGCCATCTTCCTCCAGTAAATTCGAACCCTCTCTTGTCTATTCACTGTACCCCTAACTGCAGTCATTCCTATTGGCAGAATCTCCTTTCTCCATTTCCTTGTTGGTTTAGTTCTTTGTATACTTTCTGCTACTTTAAGAATATAATATCCTGTATGGCTATTATTAGTCTACTTAAGGATCTGCATCCAAAATCCCACTCTTTCCTTATTTCTTGAGCTTCCATTCGGTTTCACCATCATCATCCCTTTCCACTTTGAATGGTAGCTTTTTGCTTGTGCTATGTATAAGAGCCTTAAGTGTGTCACTCTAAATATCTCTTCAAATCAGATAATCCTAAACCTCCTTGTTCTATTGGGAGGATCAACTTACCCACTTCACTATTGCACTTTCCCCTCCCAAATAAAATCCTTCAACTCTTTATTAATTACTATTCACAACTTATTGTCTGGTTAAGAAAAAAATGCCTGACCTATGCATAAAACTAAAGGGACTAAAATCATATTTGCTGCTTGGATCTTGCTATCCATATCCATGGATAAGAGCTTCTAGTTTTTCAGTTTTTGTACTATCTTTTGCTTAGTCTATTCCCACATATCCTTAGTTGCCATAACTGAATCCCTTTTAATCCATGCTCCTAAATATTTCATTTTATCATGTCCTCATAAATATGGGCATTGCTAAACCAATTCATGTGTGGGTTCATAGTTTATAGCTATAGCCTTTGTTTTGTCTTCATTAATTTTATATCCAGAAAAAAACTCTCAGAATATTCCACAAAACTCAGATGTCCTTTTCTGGTTTTACTGGGTACAAAATATCATCTGCAAATAAAGCCAACTTTTCTTGAACTTCATGCTAATTATATGCTTGAATTTCTGAGTCCCTTATTTTCTTTGTCAATGGTTCTAAATGTAATGCACATAACAAAGGGGAAAGAGGACACCCCTGCTGGCATACCTCTCAGGAAATTTGGACAAAGCCAAAAACAATGGGGAGACATGGTCCTCAAAACAGAGACAGACTTTAAATATTGCTCTTATAAACTTTGCTTTGTGTTAGCATGCATTTAAGAATATGAGGTCTGAAACTTAAATGTTGGTCATTATTCAATTACTTCAGTCCTCAGTGATTTGTCAGAAATCCACACATTTTATGATGAACAGACCAAAAATATTAGGCAAAAATGTGGACATTCTGTGAGAATCTGGACAGCTGAGAGGTATGCCGCCTGGTTCCTCTGTTCAGACAAGACTTATCAGACGGGAACACACTTTGATTTTTGCCTCTGATCGCTCATATATCTTTTTAATTAATCCTATTACTCTACCAGAAAATGCAAATGCATCCATTGCCCTACTCATAAAATCCCAGTTTACTCTGTCAAATGTTTTCTCTGTATCACAGCCCTCCAATAACAGCAGTATTTTCTTACATTCTGCTATTCTCTGGATCATCATTGTTCAATTAATTTTGTCAAATGTTTGCTTCGCCTCTATAAAACTACACTGGTCCACATCTATCAATATTGGCATCACCTTTGCCAATCTTTTAGCTATTACAGACATAAACACTTTATAATTATGGTTTAAAATTGAAATGAGCAGATGAATTTGGATCAGATGGATCTTTACTGTTTTTAGGTATTACAGTCACCATAGCTTTTTTCCAGGATGCAGGTGCCTCCTCTCCTTTTAAAATACTGTGAAACAAAACCTTCTAGGTCTTTACCACTTTCTTCCATCCTAGCTTCCAAACTTCCACATGAACAGATGCCTTTCCATAAAATTAGGAGGGAAGAAAAGTAATTTAAAAGTAGGGGAAGCACCAATATCTTGAAAGAAAGCGGTGGTGGCTTGTATTACCTGAAGACTGTTAAGATCCATTAGAGTCAGATTCACATAAATCCATTTCAATTTTAAACCATGATTATACAGTGTTTATGTCTTTACTAGCTAAAAGAATGGCAAAGGTGTTGCCAGAATTGACAGATATGGATCAATGTGGTTTTGTGGAGGGGAGGCAAACACTGAACAACATTAATAGAACAATGATGATTTAGAAGGAAACAATGTTGTTGGTGGGTCTTGATGCAGAGAAAGCATTAAACAGAGTAAGATGGGATTTTACGAGTAGGGAAATGGAAACACTTGCATTCCCTGATACAATAATAAGGTTAATTAGGAGAATATAAGAAAGATTAGAGGCAAGAATTAAAGTGAGGGGGTATTCTCTGATAAGCTGAGTTTGAACAAAGGAACCAGGCTGGGATGTCATCTTTCCACTTTGCTATTTGTGTTACATTTATAGACACTGGTAAAGAAAATAAAGGACTCAGAAATGCAAGGATATAATTGGCATGGTAATCAAGAAAAGTTGGCTTTATCTGTAGATTACATTATTTTGTACCTGATAAATCCAGAAAGGACAGCTCAGTATTCCGGGACATTCTGAGACAGTTTCATGTCTTTTTGGGATATAAAATTAATGAAGATACAACAAAACCTATAGCCGTAAATTATGTACCCACACACAAATTGGTTCTGCAATACCCATGTTTACAGGGACATGATAAGATGAAGTATTTAGGAGTATGGATTAAAAAGGCTTCTGTTATGGCAGCTAACGATATGTGGGAAGAGACTAAACAAAAACTAAGAAACTTAAAGCTGTTGTTTACAGACATGGATAGTAAGATACAAGCAGTGAAAATGTTTTTACTGCCTTTACTTTTACACATGGGTCAGGCACATTTGGGTCTATACTAGTTCACTGAAATGCGACTTTGGAGGACACCTAAACACTTCAGTGAAAATCATTTCAGTGATTTGCTGAATTTACCAAGGGCAAAGAAGTAGTTGGCCAGCTACACAACTTTGACCTTTTCTCCAGTGTAGTGCGATCTCAGAGTTGGTATATATAGTGGGGGGTGGGTGGAGGGCAAAGTCTCCCACTTGGGTGGGTTCAACTTACTAACATGTCGGTCCGTTGTACTGCAGACTAGCCCTTGGTGAATTCAATGAATCATTGAAATGATTTTCACTGAAGTGCGGTCAATGTTTAGATGTTCACCGAAATCGCATTTCGGCGAACTAATATAGACCCAAATATTTTTATCAACCAGAGGGGAAGTTGTGGACAATAATTAATAAAGAGTTGAAAAAAATCTATCTGGGAGGGGAAGAAGGCAAGAGTTAAGTGGGTTAAGTTGATCCTTCCTATAGAACAAAGTAGTTTAGGATTACCTGATTTGAAGGAATGTTTTAGAGCTACACAGTTAAGGTTCATATACTTCACATAACACAAGCAGAAGGTCATAATTCAAAATGGAAAGGGATGATAATGATGATGAAGCGGGGGGGGGGTTCAATAAATAAAGAGAGAGTGAGATTTGTGATGCAGAACCTTAAGGAAAATAATAACCATACATTGTATTATACTCAAAAAATAGCAGAAAGTATTCTAAGAACTAAGCCAACACAGGAATACAGAAAGGAGATTTTTGCCAATAGGGATGACTGCAAGTAGGAGTACAGAAAAAAGCCAAGGCAGGGCTGGAATTTACTGAGGAAAACTGGAAAAGGAACAAAGATTCTGGGAGCAAATAACTACAGCAGGAAAGGTAACAGAGTGGAACAATGCCAAGAAGAAATTTGAACTGAAGGCTAAAGACTGCCCTCCCTACCAGGGATTAATATCCGAGTATAGGCAAAGAGAAAAGGATAGGGTATACTTAAGAAGTGAAAGACCTGCTTTCTTAGAGTTGCTGTTAAAAAATTAGTAGGGCATATAAAATATTGCATGATAACTATAAAAATCAATTATAGGAGGTTAGAAAAGATTGGTTATAGAGACTGGAGAGATTTTATTTATTTATTTTTTGATATTTGATTACCAGGAAAGTCTGACTGGATATTAGCCTATTTTCAGCAGAGGTCTGGGAAGAAAAACTCCAAATTATTACAAAACATTTTAAGAACAATGATTTTGCAGTCTTCAAAAATAAAACAAAAACATTTGCAGTTTAAATAATTGTAACAAATTAGACATAATATAAAAAAAGAAGTTATGTTCTTACCATAACATTCCATGTTTGTTGTCCTTCATCTCGCCTTCCTTCTTTCTCTTTGGGTTCAGAGCTGAACTCTGCTCTGACTCGGCCACATACTATAGCTCAAAAAGTCTTTACTGGCTCGAGGCTAACCCCTATCCCAACATTTTTAGCGGTAACTACCCAGATCTTGTTTGTGATAACCAACTACCAGACAAAAGCAGGTAAAACAATAATCAATTTACCAAAAAGTTACCATAGCAGATAATCCCCTTGTAACAGGAAGGAGGCATAACATGGGAGGGGACAAAGACTATATCTAAGCAACTGGAGTGACAGCAGAAACTCAGCCAATGTAGCCAAAAAAAAGGAAATCTTCTCGATCATTCAGAAAGGCGGATGGAGGGAGGGATGCAAGAAGGAAGACGAGATGAAGGGCAACAAACACGGAACGTTATGGTAAGAACATAACTTCTTTATGTTATGTTGCCCCTATCTGGCCCTCCTTCTTTCTGTTTGGGACAGCATCCCCAACACCCAAGTCCTGGGTGGCTCACTGGAAAAAACTCATCAGGACAGTGAAACCAATGGATGCCCTGTTCCAGGAGGCCACGTCCACTTTGTAATGAGTAATGAAGGTATGGGGGTTAGCCCATGTTGCTGCCGCACAGATAGAATCTAGAGGTAGTCTAGCTTGAAAAGCAATAGAGGTAGCCAAAGGCCTAGTCAAGTGTCCTCCAAACTTTCCCAGGATTTTCATGTTTCGTGACTCAAATATATGTAATGGTGCTTGAAAGCCACTTTGACAAGGTTACTTTAGAAACCAGAGAACCTTGCTTCTTCTCTGAAAAGGATATAAATAATTAGCCTGACTTTCTAATGTCCTTGGTTCTATGTAAATAAAAGCAAAGCTGCATATGAACATCCAGTTGATAGAGCTTATACTCTGCCTTGTTGCCATAATTGGGGAAGAAAACAGGAAGTTCAACGGACAGATTTAAATTGCACTTGAACATACTTTTGGCAAAAAGGAAGGATTAGTTCTGGGATAGACTCTCTCTTTGTAGAAAATTAAATAAGGAGGGCGAATGGAAAGTGCCTGTAACTCTAAAACCCGCCTGGCTGATGTAATGGCAATCAAGAAATGGGTTTTCCACGACAAAAACTTTAGAAAACAAGAAGAAGCTGGCTCAAAGGGGGGAGAATTAGAGCTGCTAAAACTAAATTTAAATCCCACTGAGGGTTAGGTTCTCTTTTTGGGGTCTTAATAGGGCAGTACCTCATAAGAAGGCCTTGCAAAGTTTATGTGACATGACGTTAGAACCTAAGTGTCCTACGTGAAAATTGGGAATGGCAGCCAGTTCCACCCGAATCGTAGCTGCAGCTGCTCTTCGCTCAAAAGTTTCAGCCAAAAAATCAAGAATCTTTGAAATAGGTGCAGTAAAGGGATCAATCTCATTCTTTTTTGCCCAGTAAGAGAACCTCTTCCATTTACTAGCACAAAGCTTCCTGGTAGTGGGTTTGTGAGAAGAGACCAAAATGTGTTGAACTGCAGGGGAGATTTCTGCAAGCCTATCTAGGACTGGATGTGGAGAAACCAAGCTGTCACCTTGAGAGTTTGAATGGAGGGGTGGGGAGCACCTGACTGATGCGTCAGGAGGTCTAGAACTGGGTCCAGAATCCAAGGCTCCTCTTGCAGGTGAAAGGAACGGAAACCATATCTGATGAGGCCATTAAGGGACAATAAGGATCAATTTGCAACCCAACAATTTTGCTTTCTGAAGAACTTTGGGAATTAGAGGAAATGGGGGGAAGGCATAAAGCAGTCCCAGGGGCCAATCGTGAACAACTGCATCCCTGGGTGACCGTCCCAGTGGTGGGACTAGGGTGAAGTAGCTGCTGCATTTGTTGTTTTAGGGGAGTGGCAAAGAGATCACAGCATGGCTGGCCCCATCTGCAAAAAAATCAGATCCGCAATTTCCTGTTTCAGGGACCACTCGTGAGGCATAAGTACTGCCCTGCAGAGCTTGTCTGCTATCACGCTGGATTTCCCCGGGATGTGCATCGCGATCAGAAAACGTTGGGAAGACATCGCCCATTGCCATACACGTAGCGCCTCCCAACACAAGGGATAAGACCTAGTTCCGCCCTGTTTGTTGATATACCACACAACTGACATATTGTCTGTCTGTACTGCTACAGTCCCTGAAGGAAGAGTCTTGAAGTGCTTGCAATGACAAGAGCACTGCCCTCATCTCCAGGACACTGATGTGCAAATGGTACTCGTGTGGTTGCCATGTCCCTTGAACACTTTGTCCCAGATAATGCCCCCCCACCCCATCTGGGACGTGTCTGTGGTCACTGTGGCTACCGGCTGGGGGGTCAGGAACAGTCTGCCTAGGGTGACCTGGAGGGAGTAGAGCCACCACTGCAGACCCCTCCTGCAAGACTCTATTATTGAAATTAGGTGTGACATTTGGTAGATCCTGGAATGACTACTGAGTGAAAAGGAGCCACTGCAGAATTCTCATATGGAAGCACGTCTTAGGGACCAGAGTAATTGCTGTCGCCATAGAACCCAAGACCTTCAGTACATACCGTGCCTGAATTTTCTTTTTTGTCATGAGTACTGAGACTTGTTGATGAATGGTAGAGACCCTTTTTGAGGAAGTCTTGCTGTCATGTCTCTTGTATTTAACTCTGCCCCTATAAATGTAAAACACTGACAAGGCAACAAGGCAGACTTTTCATAATTTATGGTGATGCCTGTTGTGCTTCCTCTTACATTTTTTTCTTCCGAGGAACCTCCTCTGAGGCATGCTCAGGTGAGGTTTCGGAAGAGGTGGGGTCACCCAATGGGGTGTCCTGGGGCATAGGTTCCCTACGCTTGGGGTGGAGGGGAGGTTCCGAGGCAGATACTGGTATAGAACGGGAAGGAGCCAATGGAGCCGAGGGTGGAGCGGTCTAAGCAGACAGCACACTCCTCATCACCTCGAAGGGACCGCGGTCATGGACGGAGACAGACTTTGACTCCAAAGAACATGGAGACCTCCTCTGAACAGAGGGTGACAGCTTTCAGGCCGATGTAGGAGCCGAGCTCACCTGCGCCAATGCACTAAGAGGGAAGGGGGGGGGGTCGGACAAGGGTAAGATGCCACTCCCCCCCTCGGAGCCGATGAGAGAGCTTCAACCCTCAGATCCCTTGACAGACCCAGGTATCGAGGAGACTGGAGCAGTGGTCAGAACTGATAAACCTAGTGTTGTCGGAACTGACAGTTCCACCACCATGACTTCCATGCACTCTGGCTCCAAACTGGATGCAGTCACAGGAGAAATCAAAGAAAAAAATGGTTGGACAGACGGCACCACTTCCTTCTGGGCTAGGCTCGACAACAATTTAGCAAATTCCGGTGTCTTGAGCAGCCTCTTCACCACCCTCTCCATGTCATCATCCGAAAGGTTCCTGGATGACCGAGAGGAGTGTGGAGAAGACCAGTGACTACCTGCCACAGATTGTAAAATGGGAAACTGTGGAACAGATCTCATTGGCTCCAAGGAAGGGGACCTAGATCTTTTATTAGTCCGGGACGGCTCCGAGACTGCTGATGGAGCTGCCGGAGAGAGAGTCTTATCAGAGCCAACTGTCCACTCCAAAGGCTCGGAAGACTTGTCTTTAGATTTGGTCGGCACCGAAGACGGAGCCGACAAAGATGCAGGTTTGTCGTCCTGTTTTTTTGCAGGCTGAGTTTCTCCAGACGCAGCTTCAAAAGGGGTTTTTAATAAACCTCATAGAATAAGCTTGTTTCATCTCTCCTGTAGGACTTGTGCACTAAAGCCATGACAAATGGAACACAAGTCCTGCAGGTGAACATCCCCAAAACAGTACATGCAACTCGTGTGCCCATCCGTAAGGGTCACATTTTTTTAAACCCTGACGGTTTAGGATCCTCGTTCATGGTAATATACAAGTTAGCCAAAAAATTACAGTAACCGACAAAAAACACAACTTTTTTTTTTAAACACAAGAGAAGGAAAAAAGATTCCAAAGACAACCACAAGGCATTCTATAGTTATGTCAAGAATCTAAATGGCAATGCTCAGATCTGCTCTGAATTACAACAGAATGGCATTAAATATACTGATCCCAAGGATATTGCCAATATCCTGGCAGATCGATTTAGTGCCAACTTCACCCCCCTCTCACCCCCTTAAGGGCCCATCTCAATACCAAAAGATTGCCAAATTCCAATAATCACGGCCACACAGGTAGAAACCGCACTCTTCAAAGCTAAGAATACAGCATCCATGGGACCAGATGACATCCCAGGCTGTGTACTACATGAACTACAAAATGAACTGGCACCTCGCCTAAGTGTCATGTTTAATCATAGCCTCACCTCAGGCTTCGTGCCCACTGAGTGGCGCACAGCTACAGTTATCCCACTCCACAAGGGAGGATCCACCTTGGATCCCGGGAACTACTGTCCCATCAGTCTGACAAGCCTGATTTACAAGGGCATGGAACTTATAAACAAAGACACTGGCAACCTTCAAACACTGGACCCCACCCAGTTTGGGTTTGTGAAGGACCGATCTTGTCTCCTGAATCTGATTGACTTCTTTGAATCAGTCTCCAGAGCTGTGGACGAGGGTAAGGCAGTCCACACAGCCAATCTGGACCTCGCCAAGGCCTTTGACACCATCCCCCACTCTGAAATCATAGATAAACTTACTAAGCTGGGCATAACTCCCTACGTCACTCGATGGGTTGCTAACTGGCTTACTGACAGAACCCAGACAGTAAAAGTAGCCAACTCCAAATCCAGCTCCAGAAAAGTGGAATACCTCAGGGTTCAGTCCTGGGACCACTCTTGTTTGGCATTTACTTCTCTGAAGTACAGGCCAACACTAAGGGGCTCTGGCTAACAAAGTCTGCAGATGACTGCAAACTGGGAGCCATTATTGAATCCCCAAATGATGTGGATATTCTACAAAATGGCCTTACAGAAACAGATGCCTGGTGCCAGAGCTATGGACTCAAGCTTAATGCCAAGAAATGTATAGTTATCCCCTTTGGAAAAAAAACATGTACCCATGAATTACCACATAGGTGGCAGGACACTAAACATCGAAAGTGTGATGAGAGACTTAGGGACACAGGTGGACAGTGGTCTCACTTTCGAAAAACCACATTGCCATAACAATCAGGAAATCCTTCTATGTGGCACACCTCATCACTAAGGGCTTTTTATCCAGAAAAAAGGAGGTAATGGTCCCACTGTGCTCATCCTTCATTAGACCCATTATAGAGTATAATACCTTGTTTGGTATGTACCTCACAAGACATCTGCAACAGCTGGAAAGGCCACAGAAATACCTCACAAAGAATCACAGGCCTAAAGCAGATACCATATACTGACCGTCTAAAAAAACTCCAGCTATACTCTGTGGCATATCATCTACTCAGAGACAGTCTCTGCTTAACATACAAGGCCATGTAAAACCCTGAGCTGTTGGACATGCTCCACTTAAAGAAATCCCAATCCCTCAGAGCCACACGCTCCAAGGAACTAAACCTTGTCATCACAATGAACAAAACATGGTGGAGGGATAGGTTCTTGACCCAGAGACTCCCCATACTCTGGAATAGACTGCCCATACATATCAAGCAGAGTGCCTCACTGGCCCTCTTCAAAAGGAACCTTGATGATTGGATGGGAGACAGGAAATTCACCCCGGGGATCATGTCAGTCGCCCTGCTAGACAGGGGCCTGGAGTAAATATTGTGGAAAGAAATATCCAGGGAATTGTTAAGGCTAGGCTTGCATAGGCCTTAAAGCCAATAGCCTAGTACCAACCTATGAACCTATAAGGTAGCCTCTAAGTTAAACAGCTTTTTCCCCTAAGGAAAGAAGAGCCTCTAACTAAAACGGCTTCAACTGAAAATAGAAAGGAGGGACAGAAAAAGGGGAAAGCCCTCTAACTTAAACGAGCTGCTGCCAGGGATCACAAAGGCAAGTAGGCCCATGGAAACGACGGTCACAACAAAAGTAACAACAAACAGCTGAAGGTTTTATATGGAGGGTAACAGAATATAAGAAAACTTAGACTAACACTACCAGTATACAAAACTATCTGAAAACAGTCACAATATTCAAAATTTAGCACAAGAAAAAACTACTTAGCCTGAGCCAGTAGAAGACAATCTCGACGCTGCAAGCGGCAAATGAGATCTGGGTAGCTACAGCTAGGCATGTTAAAGTAAAGACTTTTCGAGCTATAGTATGTGTCCGAGGGGTTCCTATTACCTTGTTGAATTCCTGAAACTTCGAAGCTGAGAACGTTGAACTCAGATGTTTGAAGTTCCAGGAATTCAAACACAAAAAAATAAATAAATAAATAAAAACCTGCTTGCAAGAGTTGCCTGTGTTTCTTTCATTTTTATTTATTTTTTTTACCTTGTCGAAGTTCTGAAACTTCGAACATAAGGTTTCGACCTTATGTTGTTCGGAGTTTTGGAACTTCGACAAGGTAATAGGAGCCCTGTGTCCAAGACAGAGCCGAGTTCGGCTCCGAAGAAAGAAGGAAGGCAAGATAGGGACAACATATCATCATTGGTTAAGAATCAATGCAAGTTACATGGCAATCATTTAATATTTACAGAAATGTTAGTTTGTAGAGAAATTAATGGTAAGTTAGTCTAATACAAACAGAATGAAAAATTGTAGTGAGGGGAAAACAGGCTTATAGAACAGTGGGAGGACATATGTATGGCACCTAAGTATGCAACAAAGTCCAGGCGATTTAGGATCTTTGCTTGGAAGTGTCTGCATAGGTATTTTTATTCCCCAACCAGACCCCACAGAATTTTTCCTCAGGTAGATAGCAAATGTTGGAGGTGTGATGGGGAACTAACAGGTAAATTAGATCATATGTTTTAGGAGTGTAATGAGTTGGCAGTTTTTG
The DNA here is from genome assembly GCF_019279795.1 of Protopterus annectens. Taxonomy (NCBI): domain Eukaryota; kingdom Metazoa; phylum Chordata; order Ceratodontiformes; family Protopteridae; genus Protopterus; species Protopterus annectens. The sequence continues at coordinate 1,398,915,149 of NC_056726.1, forward strand.
AAAATTCATTACAAAGTACTCTGTCAGAAATACTGGGTGACCAAATGGCTGTAACTAAGGAAATCATTCTTTTGAGCTGGGACACAGAAGCTGAATTATGTAAACATAGTATGACTTAAGTATATTCTGTTGGCTGCCAAAACAAAAACACAAATACTAGAAAATGGAAATCAAAGTATAAAGCGACTGTATTTGAAATGCTGAATATTATAAAACAGCTAAAAGAGCACAAAGAACTGAAAGAGGGATCTCTAGAAAAGTGAAGGAGCAAATTACATAAAAATAAATGGAAACTGTGAGAACAATACTTGCATAAAAGTGTTTATGGGAAGAGGAGGAGGAGTGACATTTAAGAGAAGTAAGTAATTCAGCAATTTTTGTAATGTTGGACTGATGATAATTACAAACAAAACATAAGTGATGTATAATGTTTGTAAATAGGAAAAACGTTAATATTTATTTTTCTGTTAATGTATGTTTGCCTGTTTTTTACTGATATTTTAATAAAGATGTTAATAAACTGCATCAGACTGTTTCTTTTCATAAATTTGCCAGATCATTACCTAATCTTCTCCTTTACAGAATGCTTATGACTTGCATGCTTGTGGTAAAAGAATATTTTGCTAATGCTATATAAGTTATTATACCATGATCCCCCCAAAACGTGCACGCTGATTGGCCAGCGTGCCCGTTGTAAATCGAGTTATACTAATGGAAAAAGGTCCGGTCGCCCGGACTTTTTTCCATTAGTATAACTCGTTTTTTTTAAACACTGTCTCGCTATGTTAAATGGGTTTAACATAGCGAGACAGCTTTAAAATAAGCAACGGAGATCTCCGTTGCTTATTTTAAACTGTCTCGCTATGTTAAACCCATTTAACATAGCGAGGCAGTGTTAAAAACGGAGAAAGCAAGATCTCCGTTGCTTTTTAATGTCTCGCTATGTTAAATGAGTTTAACATAGCGAGACAGTTTTAAAATAAGCAACGGAGATGTCCGTTGCTTATTTTAAACTGTCTCGCTATGTTAAACTCATTTAACATAGCGAGACATAAAAGCAACGGAGATCTTGCTTTCTCCGTTGCTTTACAACTCTGATGTACTGCGCGCGCAGTACATCAGAACTGCCGGATGCCAGACATCTGCGGAAGGGCAGTAAACAGGCATTATACTATGCCATTATTTAAGAAAAGTAATAGTTTCTTTTCTTAAATAATGTCATATAATAGCAATAACCCACTTCTGGGTGTGGGTAATGCTAAATTTACCCACGGTTGGCTTTGTTTGGTCCCTCGGGCTTCGCCCTCGGGGCCAAACCACGCCAACCGTGGGTAAAATTTGCATTACCCACACCCAGGCGTGGGTTATTGCTATACTCATTAACTACTTCGCAGCCTTATATGACCTCTCGATAACTTGACTGTGGATAATTAGGACTTAACATAATTTCCATGCCTGCATAATGTGAACTACTATCTGATATGATACCTGGAATTCCATGTCTCGAGAGTACACCTTTCAGAGTGTTTGTGACACTTTTGCTCAAAGTACCTGCTAAATTCATCAGCTCAGGAAACTTTAAATAGCAGCCTATACAAATGAGACAGACATCTTCATAACAAGTTTGTTCCTCTTTACTCCATGGTCTTTCTGGAATCGTAAAGAACAGACCTTTGCTATGAAACGCGTTACATACTGCACGGTTCTGAACTTCCTGGTCTAGATATTCCATGCCAAAATACCACATTTCAAGTATTATCCTTACACTCTGCAGTACTCAAATGTGTCTCATGAATTCTTGTCAATATAAACAGGTGATATGAGCTTAAATGCAGTAAATGTCACCTTGTTAGCAACCAATTTTCTATTTGTCTTTTTAAAAGAAGTATCAGGCTGTATAACTTCCCTTACTTCAGATTTATTTGTTGGCCATGTTCTTACTGTAGCCTCTTTTGACATTTGCATATTTGGGCGAAGCTCTGGCAACTCTTAAACATTTTCAGCTTCTTATTTGTCACGGGGAACTGCAGTGGTACCCAATAAACCTTTATTTTGTTTTTAAATAAATACACTTCATATTTCCTTGTCTGCAAATACCTCTCATGTCATATTTCTGTAAACAGAACAGCATCCTCTGTAATCTTGGTGATAACATTTGTAGTAACTTCTTAAATACACTTTGTAGCAGCTTATAGTTAGCATCTGATAGTATTATTTCCCACAGATGTATTCATTAAACTTTTCACAGGTATATACTATTACCAGGAGCTCAATTTCTATGAAAATATCTTTTCTGCACATTTTTGAGAGGTCCACACAGACTATCCTGACTATTCAACTTCTTGTAGAATCACTGCTCAAATATCATTCTCATCCACTTGTTACTGCATTGACTTACCAGCCTCAACATATCCTAGCATGGATGTTCTGCTTCTATTTATTTAAGCATTTAAAACTCATTTTCTTGTTCCTTGTTTCATTCAGGCTACCCCTTGTTCCCCCTTTCTCAATAGCACATTTAATTCTACCATGTTCACAATAATCATAGAAAGATATTTTATAATACCAAAAAATTCATTATTGTCTGTCTGTCCTTAGATCTGGCCATCTACACAACAACTCTAACTTCTTATGTAGCTGGTTTCAGACCTTCTGAAGTTAGAAAGTGACTCGTACATCAGATGTGTTACTCCAATTCTGCACTTCTTTCTGTTCAACAACTGTATAAACAATTTATCACATCTTTCTAGAGTCTCATCATATGCTAGAAGCTCATTATTTGTGCTAACACATTCAAACTTCACAATCATCTGTGCAACAATTCTATCAAGCACTTAAAGTGCTTACGAAAATGTAAATTAAAGTTTTAGGAATTTGTAATTTCCCAAAGGTATTTTAAATGTATACGACTTGAAACTCTCCTCATGTTTAAAATGCCAAGAATCCTGGTTTACATGAAAAACAGAAAAACATTTCACATCAAGCATAGCTGAAACAATATCCTCTACTGTATGAACTTAATGGTGTTCCTTTCAAATAGTGTTATAAGGATTTTCTGGATCTGGTAATACAGAATGTGTATAAGTAGAAAATGTGTTAATATGATTTGATTTCTTTTCTATTAATGTATGCATGCCTATGTCTTAAGTGATATTTTAATAAAGGTGTTTAAAAAACGATTCAGATTTTGTCTGGCATGACAAATTAATGTGTACTGCATTCATTCATTCAGTAGCTTCTTAATCACACCTAATCTCTTCATTCTTCTGAATTCCTTTTTAATTCTATCCCTTAAGTCTAACTGCACTTTCCAATGGCACATGTAAGAGACATATAACTACAAGATGTATTTCAATATGGTATTCTCCTAGTAAACACCTTAATCCAGTATACAGATTGTTTTCATTAAGTACATCACCACATTATATAATTTTTCTTCACCTTGTCTGCCTGTTTATACTGTGATTTATTTCTAGCATTCCAACTCTCTAACACTTCAAGTGATCCAATAAATATGACACTTTCAACTATCAGAAAAGAAAGACATATTTATGATTCTTATATTGAAAAGTTAGCAGTTTCTGACCCAAATGTGTAACATGATGGCCTGAATAAGTAACAAGATTAATATCCATTTCAGCCTATTCTTTTCACTCAAAGCGCCAACCATTTGAGCAGACATTACATTCGCTAATTTTGCTGTGCCATGTTTTACATGCTTCCTGTGACTCTTTCTCTCTTACTGCCACTACAGCTTTGAATCATTCTCACGACATTGCAGATTTATGCCCTTTGTCTCATATGAGACTTTATACACTTTGATTTCTGTCATTTTATTCAATTGTGAAGTTATAATTTAATTTCATTGCTTACTTTACTTACATTGCTTTATTTCATATTAAATGTGAATCTCTGATCCATGTTTGATCAACCTTTACAGATGAGCTATCTTATATTATTGAATCTTGTAACTCACCAAATTCACAGTGTTTTGCTTGATTCATTAATTTACTTAACATAATAATCTATAGGGATTGCAAGACTGTGCACTCATGAAAAGCAAATAACAATAACTGATGTTTATCTTTTCTCTATTCACTGTTATATTCTCTTTTCACCCTTCGCAAAAGTCAAAGGTGTTACAAATGTCCAACATTTCTTCCATTGCACAAGAACAAAGGGAATATCCACAACTGTGGCACTGCAAAAAATAGCAAACTCCTGTTACACTATATGAAAGCAATGGGCAGAGTGACTGATAAATGAATATGCAGAGTAGCGGAAAATAAAGAACAATTCAGATTCAAGGATGCACTATGAATGACCTCATGTATGCAGATAGACAGACAGTAAAGAAGAAGATGGATATTATAAAACAACCCAACTATGCATTCATAGACTTGGAGAAAGTATATGACAATGTCCCACAAAAGCTGATATGGACAGACCTGCTGTGGTTCAAGGTCCACAAACACTGGCAGAATTAGTGCAGCCTGCATAGCATACAGGGACCCAATAATATAAGAAAGAAAAATGTCTGGAGTAACTGAGAATTCCCACTGGGATTGGATGCACATTATGGTTCAGCACATTATGGTTCAGCTCTGAGTCCACTGCTGTTCATACTATGCCAGCAAACAAGTCAGAGGGAGCAGATCAACAAAGTTGTTGTATGCAGGCAATGTGGCACTACAACCATAATCTGAAAAGAATGTCAGCAAACAACAGGGGACTGGAATACAAAACTGAACACACATGGGATAAGACTGAAGAAAGACAATATAGTCATGGCAGCAAATGAGTAATCAAAGGAAAATGACAAATGATACAGAAGGAAAAACAGCGGAAAAGGTTTACAGCTTCAAATACCTGGGAGGACTGGTTGAGGAGAAAGAAAATCTGAATGAGGAGGTCTATACTAAAACTGGGGTGCAGAAGCCAATTAGCAAAAGTCTCAGGGGTAATCTGTGAGAAAAGAATGCCAATGAACCTGAAAAGTAAGGTATACAGAACAGTAGCACGACCATTGCTTCTGAATGGCACAGAAACCTAGGCAGTGAAGGCACAGTATCTGTGGAATCTTGAAATAATGGATATGAAGTGCCTGAGATTTTATTTATTTGTATTTGTTAACAAGGACAGAGCACTGACTTCCATGAACCTTTTTCAGATTCAGCACAGGAACGCTGTCTGGTTAAGTGACTTGCTTTGAGTCACACAGGCAATGGAGGCTGAGGGAATCAAAGCCTGGACCACTGAACCACAGGAAACAGCTCATTAACAGCTCCGTAATCTTCTGTGACAACTGCCAGGAGGCTAGTAGGCAAAGATGAGTACTGAGATAGGCAAAGAAATACGAGCAGTAGAACACAAACCAAAGTATATTAAAGTGTAGAAAATGTCAAGAAGAACAGACTGTGGTAGTTTGGTAACATATACAGGAAAGAAGACAATTTGGTAAAGCAGATATGAGACAGGCAGAAAGAAGGCAAGAGGAGAAGAGGACACCCAGCCAAGAGGGATGGCCTGACTGTTTGAAAAAAGATCTGCAACAGGTGGGCATCACTGTTGAAGAGGGTAGCAGAGTGACTCTGAATCAAGACAGGTGGTGGCAGTAGACAGGACACACTGACTCCGTGAAAAAAATAGTGAAAAAGGTGATTACGCTGCTTCTTCCCCCCGTAACACAGAGGAACATATACACTGTACCTTTTCAAGCTTCCTGGATACACTACTCACAGTCAGGAAAAAGCTAAATTTCTGAACCAAAGGGTTCAGTTCTCTCAGACTCCCCTGTAACATAAAACTGCTTTATAGCTGCAGCTGTATTATGTCTCATTAAAGATAAAAATTACTCTGAGGACTTCACAATTTATCTGCATCTTTTTTCCAAATATTTTTTTCTGATACTTGAACAAATCTGTTCACTTCTACACCCTCTGCTGTATCTTCAATACTACATGCATGCACTTACTTCTGACATAGGAAAGGCTTTCTCTTCTGACACCATGCGACATCTGTAAAGTCTGTCATGAAGTGCGATGTGAACTTCCATGAGCATTTACAGAATATTGCACAGTAGACTTCAGCAAGACCAAATAACACGCAAACACAAAATCTGTACAAGCTTATGGCATCAAATTAATTTTTGAAGAAAATGAGTATGGCAATGGATCATTTGAATTTCCTGACACAATAATAAGGTTAATTAGAAGAATATATGGGGATGAGAGGCAAAAATCAAAGTGGAAGCCTTCCTCTACGATAAGTTGTGTCTGACCAGAGGAAGCAGGTAGGAGTGCAGTCTTTTACCTGTGTTATTTGTGTTACATTTAGAACCATTGGCAAAAGAAATAAGGGAATGAGAAATTCAAGGATATAGCTGGTACGGTGTTCAAGAAAAATTGGCTTTATTTGCAGATAATATTATTTTGTACCTAATGGAACCACAAAAGATCTCAGTGTGTTGGGGAACATTCTGAGACAGTTCCAGGTTCTTTTGGGATATAAAATTAATGAAGTTAAAACAAAGAAAATACCTGCAAATTACGCACCCACACATGAATTGATTCAGCAATACTCATATTTTTGGGGACATGATAAAATGAATTACTTAGGAGTATGGATTAAAATAATTCTGTTATGGCAGCTAAGGATGTGTGTGAAAAAACAATACCAAGATACAGGCAGTGAAAATGTTTTCAGTTCCTTCAGTTTTATACTCAGGTGATGCATATTTTTATCAACCAGAGGAGAAGTTGTGAATACTAATTAATGAAGAGTTTAAGGATTTTATTTGGGAGGGGAAGAGGGAAAGAGTCAAATGGGATAAGTTGATCCACCCAAAAGAACAATGTTTAAGATTATCTGATAAGAAGGAATATTTTAGAACTACACAGTTAAGGCTCTTAATACATAACATAAGCAGAAAGCTACAATTCAGAGTGGGAAGGATGATGATGAAGCAGGCAGGTAATTAAGAATTAAATAAATAATGGGATTTTGGACACAGATCCTTAAAGAGAATTACAGTAATAGAGACTATTATACTCACAAAGTAGTAGAAAGTATACAAATAATTAAACCAACTTGGGAGTGAAGAAAGGAAATTCTGCAGACAGGGATGACTGCAATTAGGGGTACACAGAATAGGCAAGAGGGGGCTGAAATTTATTGGAGGAAGCTGGCAAAGGAACCAAGGTACTGGCAACAAATAATTAAAGAGTGAAAGGTAAAAGAATGGGAAGAGGCCAAGAAGACATTTGGATTGCAGACTACTGACTGGCTTCTGTATCAAGGATTGATATTACAGTATAGACAAAGGAAAAGGAATAGGGGAATCTTAAAGGCTCATTTATTCAGAGCTTCCTTGTGCCTGGCTTGGGACACCTGTGACTGCAAGACTTTGATTGCTTCTAAAACCATCTGGGCCTACAAAGCTGGTATAAGTATATACTTCTGCACTTGCTTCAACTGTTTCAATGACATTTAACACTTCTGTGCTGCATTTATTTAAGTGGTTGAAGTTCTCTCTGTTTTCAGCCTGCACTTGTTAAAGGAACTTCATCTCTTTGTTACTGTACTGCTCTTAGGTTGTTTTAACAGCATTCTGTAAAAGCTCTTCTGAGTCTGCTAAAATATTTCTAAGTTTTGCAAAGTTTTTGTGTGTTGTGAACATTTCTCAAAGTTAGTGAACTTGTTTCCAAGGATTCCTGATATTGTCAGAATTCCTACTTCTGTTCAAAAGCACTTATTATTGCACTTGAGCTCAAAGCCAGTTTGTTTTACACTGGGAGGGTCCTTTTGCACTATGTTGGGAGGAGGGAGCTAACTTCAACCTATCCAAGGTGGGAATATTGGCTGATAGCTTACTGAGTTTTTATCTGATTGGTGTGAGGGTATAACTTTAGAAAAGTCTTTTATCCTGCTGGTATAAAGGCCTAACAAAGTTCTTTATATTCCCATATAAGCAAACCTCTCCAGTTTAAAATCCTCTACAGGAAATGCTTTCCATAGTCTCCCACTGTTCACAGTTTTTCAAAGAGCTTCCAGTTTGTACAGAGGGTGGTACCACTGCAGGTCATCAAATAGTACACTACCAAACACTCTCACTTTGACCTTTAATTGACTCTCCCTTACTCCTTCCCATCTAGAAATTGTTTCCTTGCCATACATAGCATAGGCTACATTCAGACCTGCTGAATTGTAGACTGTTTGGTATCACTGTGCTCTTAAACCAGCCATCTTATACTAAAAGGTCCTCCCTGCACCCTTGTGGCAGAAGTGTGTAGCTCAGGACCCATCTGATTTGGGATTGCTAGAGAAAGGCTCAGTTTGGGGCTTTCCCATTGGTAGTTGTGTTAAATTTGTTTAAATTTGCTTGTATATAAGCCTCATGTTTTGTGTGGGTCTACCCTGAGTTTACTGGATCTGCTCAATGTTTGGAAACTTTAATCAGAGGTCTGGAGTGCATCTGCCCTGAAATCCAAGCATCTACTGAAAAAAAAGGAAAAAATAAGTATATCTTAAGCCTGCACTGTACTTTGTTAACTGTATTTAATTGAATTACTGCTTCATTTTGCTGTTTGTGACTAAGCCCAGCTAGCCAACCTCTTTCCCAAATACCACATTCAGAAAAAAATCCTGCCACAATGGACTGGCAGTTTCCCATTATTTTCCTGTCAGCTTGATTGATGTGGGCATCTTAAGGCAATGTAGCAGTTGCCTCATGTATACTGACAAAGTACAGTTGTGTACACTTACCATAAATGTAGATGTTCCAGTGTATTCACTGTTGCAGTCATCACATTTGGGTTACCTGCTTGCAGGTAGCACTCAGCCGGCCTGAATACCAGAGTCTTGGATTCCTGCATCAGATGCTGTCTCTTCTTCCATGACTTCAGGTCGTCAGGGGTGTAAAACATGCAAAATCACAGTGGGTAAACAAGTGGAACTAAGGAACTGTAGAAAAACAACCACTTGAAGGCAGTGTCCAGTAACACAAGATACCAGGTGTCCTCAGTAAAAATACTTCAATGCAAAGCCAAAATCAACAGCAGCAGCAAATACAATTTGTGAAAAGCAGCACAGCTACAAGAACAAAATGTTGGATAAGCGGTTTTGTCTGCTACCATAGCAGACTTCATCAAATCTACTGCTGCCTTACACAAGTGTAGTTAAATAAGCAGTACAATTAACACCTTAAAAAGTTTTAAAGACATAGTACACTCAACATACAAATAGTAAAAAAGAAAAAAAAATGTCATAACTTAGCAGCCCTCTCTATTAAAATTGGTTTTAAAGACAAACTGTCATTTAAGCCTGGTGGGTACCAGACATTTAAACGAAGCTGCCATTTAAACTCACTTTTATAAATATTGTTAGCCCAACTGCCACCCCTGGCTTTTTTCATCACCACTTCAAGTATACTAAATTTATAGCCAGAAAACGATCCACATATAAGGGCATGTCTATAAAGGGCATTGTTCGTGTTATAAGTGTTGATGGCATACAAGTGTTCATACACCCTCTTCTTGAGGGCTCTTTCCATTTTACCCATGTAGTATGCTTTACAACCAGTACAAACAGTCAAATAAACCAGTCCTACGGTGTTACAATTACCCCCTACTAACCTAACTTTGTGGACTGGGTCCCCCAAAGTGATCTCTCGTGTGTTCAATACATAGGGGCAATAATTACACCTACCACATGGTTTGGTACCATTGTTGCTCCTCCTAGTAACAGGATGTTCTAACAAAGTTTTTAAATTATTACCCATGTTAAAAGAAAATGTGGGACCCAAACCCAAGGCTTGAGTGAATTTGTTATTACACTCCAAAATAACCCAGTTCTTACACAAGATGTCCTTAACCTTATTCCCAAATGAACCAAATTGTATGGATATAGAATTCAGAAAATCCTGTGTATCCAACAATTGAAGGTCAGTCAAGGTGGTTTGTTCTACGCCCACTTCAATATTTCATTGTCCTAACAGGGGTACAAATTTCTTACCCCACCCTTCCAACACCTCACTATTTACCTGTCGCAACATACAATCGGGGTACCCTCTTGCTTTAAACATCTGTGTCAATAATCCCAGTTCCCTTTTCAAGTTGTCAAGGGTAGAGCAAATTCTTGCCCCCCTTATCATTTGTCCCCTAACCAAATTCCTCTTAACATGGTAGGGGTGTTGACTCTGATAATGCAAAAAGCAGTTAGAATAGGTGGCCTTACGGTACACCCTAGATGAAAACTGCCTTAACTGGAGATCTCGGGTGATGTTAACATCCAAATAGTCTATAGTATATTCATCAAATGTGTAGGTAAATTTAAAATATGGACATACTTCATTAATATGTTCAATGAACTTATCCACAGTTGACCTGTCACATTTCCAAAGAATAAAAATGTCGTCAAGATAATGACCGTAAAAAAGCCACTCTTGTTTGAATCCAGTATTAAAGATGTATTTATTCTCCCACATGGCCATAACAAGGTTTGCATAAATGGGGGCACAAATGGCCCCCATAGCCACACCCTTCACCTGCTTGAAATACTCATCCTCAAATGAAATAATGTTGTTGTGAAGGATCCATTCCATTAATTCCATGACAAAGTTGATCATTGTATTACTTAATTTAGAGTATGCCAATAAGGCTTCATGGATACACCTCTGCTTCTCTGAATGAAATTCACATATCACGCAGGAGATTACAGCTGTTCTTAGAAGACAGTTTATATCAGGGTATTATTAATGAGGGCACTTTGAATTTCTTAAAGAATGATTGTCCACTCATTCCCACAGCTTTTGGAATCCCAAAGGTCCACAAAAATGTGGACCATCCCCCATACAGGCTCATAGTGGCTGGCCAGAACAGTTCAATGTACCCTTTGGGTGTTTTTGTTGACAGGTTGAAGGATGTTTTGGGTTCAGTTACACAAGTCATCAAGGACTTTTGGGACTTTTTAACTAGGATTAAGCCCCAGTTTTTCTTTGACACTAGTGGATTTTCAGCAATTGACATTGTAGATTTATTTAGTTCAATCCCCCATGAGGAAGGTTTGGAGTTGTTCCATGAAGCCTTATTGGCATATTCTAAATTAAGTAATACAATGATCAACTTTGTCATGGAATTAATGGAATGGATCCTTCACAACAACTTTATTTCATTTGAGGATGAGTATTTCAAGCAGGTGAAGGGTGTGGCTATGGGGGCCAGTTGTGCCCCCATTTATGCAAACCTTGTTATGGCCATGTGGGAGAGTAAATACATCTTTAATACTGGATTCAAACAAGAGTGGCTTTTTCACGGTTGTTATCTGGACGACATTTTTATTCTTTGGAAATGTGACAGGTCAACTGTGGATAAGTTAATTGAACATATTAATGAAGCATGTCCATATTTTAAATTTACCCACACATTTGATTCATAGGTTCATAGGTTCATAGGTTCATACTAGGCTATCTGCCCGAGGGCATTTACAAGCCTAGCCCATCGTTTTGTGGCTTAGGCCACCCCTTTAGTATGGGGAACTATACCCATTATTTTTCTGTGCCTCTGTCGAGCAGTGACACTGAGGTAATCCCTGGGGTATATCTGCGATCTCCCATCCATTGGTCAAGATTTCTCTTGAACAAGGCCAGCGAGGTGCTCTGCCTCACATGTACCGGGATTTTGTTCCACAGCATAGGGAGTCTTTGGGTGATGAATCTATCCCTCCAGCGTCAAGGTTTAAGTCTCCCGCCCTTGTGGCTCTGATGGATCTAGATTTTTTGAGGTGAAGCATATTCATCAAATCTGGGTTTGACATGGCCTTGTATGTTAGGCAAAGGTCACCTCTGAGCAAGCCTGAATAGAGCTGGAGTTCTTTCAGTCGGGCAGCATAGGACAGATTTTTGAGACCCTTTATCCTTTTGGTGAGGAACTTTTGTGGCCTCTCCAGCTGCTGCAAGTGTCGGGTCAGATACATTCCGAATGGGGCATTGTACTCAATCATTGGTCTGATGAGTGATGAGTAAAGGGAGACTATGACCTCCCTTGATCTAGATGAGAATCCCTTCATGATAAGGTGGGCAATGTAGAAGGTCTTCCTAACTACTTTAGCTACATGGGTGTCGAATGACAGACTACTATCAACCTGGGTCCCCAGGTCCCTGATAACTTCTTCTGTGGTCAGTGGATTGCCACCTATTTGGTAGCTAGTAACCTTGTTTTTCCCGAAGGGTATGACTATGCATTTTTTGGCATTTAACTTTAGGCCGTGGCTCTGGCACCAGTTATCCGTTTCTGTGAGACCCTTCTGAAGGATATCTGTGTCAGATGTGTTTTCTACTATGGCCCAGTTTGCAGTCATCTGCAAACTTTGTCAGCCATAACCCTCCTGTGTTTGCTTGTACTTGGAAAAGTAGATGCCAAACAAGAGTGGGCCCAGGACTGAGCCCTGTGGGACACCACTTGTGACAGGCTTTGAGTCTGACATGGCGCCAGCAGCTCTGACCCTGTGGGTTCTGTCACTCAGCCAGTTTGCAACCCATCTTGTGATGTATGGGTTGACATTTAAGCTGATGAGTTTTTCAATGATACCCGAATGGGGTATTGTATCGAAGGCCTTAGCCAGATCGAGGTAGGCTGTATGGACTGCCTTTCCCTCATCAATGGCTTTGGTGACTGTTTAAAAGTCAACCAAGTTTAAAAGGCATGATCTGCCTTTGACAAAGCCAAACTGGGTTGGATCCAAAGTCTGCAAATTCCCTATGTCTTTGTTTATGAGGTCCATTATGATCCTCTCCATGGCTTTGCAGATAAGGCTTGTCAAGCTAATGGGCGGTAATTTCCAGGGTCGGTGGAGGCACCGCCTTTGTGAAGTGGTACCACAGTTGCAGTGCGCCACTCCTGGGTATCCAGAGGTAAGACTTTGATTAAACAGCTGTCCTAGCTGTGGGTTTAATTCCTCATTGAGTTCATGGAGCACACAGCCGGGGACACCATCAGGTCCCATGGATGCTGTGTTTTTGCTTTGGAGAGCAGTTCTCACTTGGCTGGAGATGTTTGGGGGCTGCAATCGTTTGGTATAGATATCTCTCCTTTGGGGAGGGGGAGAGTTTGCACTGAACCTGTCAGCCAGTATGTTGGCAATGTCTGTAGGATCAGTAATCTTCACATCATTTTGAACTAGCTCTGAGCATATCTGTGAGTTTCCTCCCAGGTTTCTAACATAGCTAAAGAAGGCCTTATGATTGTCTTTTGAGTCTTTAGCTATTTTTCTCTCGAAATTTGCTTTGGATGATTTTATGAGAGCTCTTAGTTTTTACTTATAGTGATCAAGGGTGTCTTACCTTTTAAGGATTTTGCTCTATCTTGTAGTAGCTTCCTCCTTTTGTTGTAGAGTTTGTTTATGGCTGGGGTCCACCAGACTGGATGCTTGCCTTTGGTACAAAGAGTCTTTGTTTTGCTTGGGATTGCCTTATCCATGCAGTCCTGCAGGTGCTGGTAGAAGGCATTTGTAAGTGATTCAGCGGCTTGAGTACTGTTTTCCTCATCGGGGCCTTAAAGGAGACCACACTAGTCTTTAGAAGTGTGAAGTCGGCTTTGAGAAGTTCTTTACTGTGGTCTTTTATTTCAGGTGGGGTGGGATGAGGACCTCCAGCGAGATTAGTTTGTGGTCTGATCTCACCAGTGAGGGGTACACCTCGGTGTTGAACATTGTGCTCCCATGTTCGTGATGATGAGATCAAGTATGTTATCTCCTCTTGTGGGGATGGTGACTAGTTGTTCCATGGCATTTGAGTTTATGAATTCCAGGAACTTTTGGGCTAGGGTGTTTGGGCTTGAGTAGTGTTCCCAGTCTATATTAGGGTAATTGAAGTCACCTAGTATGATGGTGTTTGGTGATACATTTATCCCCTCTAGTGTTTTCAGGAAGGCCATGTGAGGTTCCTGAGTTTGTGAGGGTGGCCTGTAACATGCTACAATTTGCAGAGCAGTCTTGCCTATGGTTAATTGCACCTGGATGGTCTCCGATGCATCGTGCGTTGCCACCAGTCTTGAGGTGTGGGTGTCCTTGATGAATATGGATACCCCCTCCTTTCTTGGTATTGTCCAGATTTTGGGGCGGAGCATGATATGAGGTAAAACCTGATAGCCGGGGTGCTCTCAGGAGCCTTGAACCAGGTTTCTGTCACAGCACAGACATCGATGTTCTCCATATTGAGAAGGGCCTCGTGCATTTTGAGATTTAGACTTCTGGCATTGAGCAGCATTACCCTTAGTTTTTTCCTTTTTGTGTTCTAGGGTGGTAGGTTTAGAATTTGAGCCTTGCCTAAAAAGGCACTATGGGGTGGCAAGAGCCTTTGCCAATATCCGGAATCCCAGGGTGACAGGTGAGCGTGGCTTGTCCAGCATGTCATCCCAGGCAGACAGACACTGGATCCCCTTTGAATGACACCAGTGTTTAAGCCAATTGTTAAAGCTGATCATCTTATCTCTGTATTGTGGCATCATTCTTGGTGAAGGTAGGATACTGCTCAAGGTCAGGGTCATACCTGTCTGGGCTACATAATCAGAGAGCTCCTCAATGTCTCTTTTCATGTAGTCCTCAGGTCGTTTACACCAGCGTGGACAATGACTGAATCATATTTGTACCTGCTGTTGAGAGACCTGAGTGCTTGCGTTATGTGGCGGATTCTCGACAGGCAGCTTACTGTGACCTTCTCCTTACTCAGTCTGGTGCAGTGTGTCTGACTATGGAGTCACCAATGACTAGTGTGTCTGGCATTGTGTTTGGCCTTAAGGGCTGTGACTGTTTGACACTCTGACTGTGAGGTCTATGTGTTGCAGGTGTTGTGTTCTGAGGTGGTGGTTGTTTGGGTGTCTGCTTTGGTGGCCTCTGCTGTTTTGGTAGATTTTTGATCAGAGCCTCGAGTATGTCTTTGTGTGTTTATGTGTATGATTTGAGGTTGTAATGGTAATATGTGAGACTGGGTCTATAGTGTGTGTGGTAACCTTCTCCTCCTGACTGGTCTTGCCAGTCCTATGTTGAGAGCTCAGCCTCCAGTTTGGCCGTGTAGTTGCATCTCGCATGTATTTGTGTTTTGTGGGAGGAGGAGAGGGTTGTCTGTGTACATGAGGCAGTTGTAACATTGCCTCAATATTCCCAGGTTCACCAGCTGAGCAGGAGAGGACACTAGCAACTGATCCCTCGACATGCTAGAAGGAATAGACAAAAACTTTAAAAAGATTCGGGGGCGTGGGTGACCGAGAAATGGGGGTTGCCTTTTGGGGTACTATCTATGACAAGAGTGCCGTATCAAGGTAATAAGTACTGTAGGAGCAAGTGCTACGTTTAACAGATAGAGAATAGTCTACTTGGAGTCAAGTAGAGATGATCTTTTAATTATAGGATTGATTAGATCAGTAGTATAGTTTGAAGAGTGGACTTTAGGTAGCCGAATAGTTTAAACCTGCTTAAACAGTAGCAACTCCGCGTGCTTTATAGCAGGGGGCTGGAAAAGACAGGAAATGACCCAAATTGGCCAACAAACCACAAGTCACTGCCCTAAACCACTCCTCCGAGGACAAATGAAAAACTACAGTTTCAAGTCAGTAACCACCTCTCCGGGCAGGAAGCTGCTCAATGTTAGTCACTCCCACTGATAAACACAGAGACCCTCCTTCAGCCCAAGCAAAAATGGCCTCACAGAAACTTTCAAACATATACTATAGACTATTTGGATGTTAACATCACCCGAGATCTCCAGTTAAGGCAGTTTTCATCTAGGGTGTACCGTAAGGCCACCTATTCTAACTGCTTTTTGAGTTATCAGAGTCAACACCCCTACCATGTTAAGAGGAATTTGGTTAGGGGACAAATGATAAGGGGGGGAAGAATTTGCTCTACCCTTGACAACTTGAAAAGGGAACTGAGATTATTGACACAGATGTTTAAAGCAAGAGGGTATCCCGATTGTATGTTGCGACAGATAAATAGTGAGGTGTTGGAAGGTTGGGGTAAGAAATTTATACTCCTGTTAGGACAAGGAAATATTGAAGTGAGTATAGAACAAACCACCTCGACTGACCTTCAATTGCTGGATACACAGGATTTTGTGAATTCTATGTCCATACAATTTGGTTCATTTGGGAATAAGGTTAAGGACATCTTGAGTAAGAACTGGGTTATTTTGGAGTGTAATAACAAATTCACTCAAGCCTTGGGTTTGGGTCCCACATTTTCTTTTAATGTGGGTAATAATTTAAAAACTTTGCTAGAACAATTTAAAAACTTTGTTAGAACATCTTATTACTGGGAGGAACAACAACGGTACCAAACCATGTGGTAGGTGTAATTATTGCCCCTATGTACTGAACACACGAGAGATCACTTTGGGGGACCCAGTCCACAAAGTTAGGTTAGTGGGAGGTAATTGTAACACAGTAGGACTGGTTTATTTTGGGTCTATATTATATCACTGAACGCTTAAAAAAGTGAATGCTGATTGATCGACCTAATTTAAGTGAAAGCTTACAATCTCGAACTGTCAGATCAATGATTTTTTCCCCAGGGAAAAAAATTGCTGATCCAAAACACATACACACAACACAAGCACACCAAACAAACAGAAATCCACACACATACACCTAAAATCTGATACCTAACCCTACACTAAACTATGCACACACCACTAGCTACCCACTTACCTTAACCCAAACCCTAACTCTAAGGTTCATCAGTATCGCACACTCACCTCACCCGCTCCTTAACCCTAACTCACTTAAATCCGCCCTAACCCTCATGTCCACTTAATCGCACACACACCTAACCCAAGCCCTAACCCTAACTCACCTAAATCACCCTAACACTCACATCTACACAATCGCACACTAACCTGAATCCGACCGATAACTTTCCACCATAACACTGAAAATACCGAAGCAACAGAAACGGACAACTGAATTCTTTCCCTAGGAAAAAATTTGAGTTTCTGCTGCTTCGATATTTTGCAGTTTCGCAAAAATAAGTTAGATCAATCAGCGTTCGCTTTTTTAAGCATTCGAGGATATAATATAGACCCTTTATTTTTCTCTTTGCACTGGTTGTAAAGCATACTACATGGGTAAAACGGAAAGAGCCCTCAAGAAGAGAGTGTATGAACACTTGTATGCCATCAACACTCATAACACGAACCATGCCCTTTATAGACATTCCCTTATATGTGGGTCATTTTCTGGCTATAAATTTGGTATACTTGAAGTGGTGATGAAAAAAGCCAGGGGTGGCAATTGGGCTAACAATACTTATAAAAGTGAGCTTAAATGGCAGCTTCATTTAAATGCCTGGTACCCACCAGGCTTAAATGACAGTTTGTCTTTAAAACCAATTTTAATAGAGAGGGCTGCAAGTTATGACATGTTTTTTTTTTTCTTTTTTATTATTTGTATGTTGAGTGTACTATGTCTTTAAAACTTTTTAAGGTGTTAATTATACTGATTATTTAACTACACTTGTGTAAGGCAGCAGTAGATTAGATAAAGTCTGCTATGGTAGCAGATGAAAGCGCTTATCCAACATTTTGTTCTTGTAGCTGTGCTGCTTTTCGAAACTTGTATTTGTTGCTGCTATGGATTTTGGCTTTGCATTAAAGCATTTTTACTGAGGACACCTGGTATCTTGTGTTAC
This sequence comes from Protopterus annectens, assembly GCF_019279795.1. Lineage (NCBI taxonomy): Eukaryota > Metazoa > Chordata > Ceratodontiformes > Protopteridae > Protopterus > Protopterus annectens. The sequence continues at coordinate 1,398,932,825 of NC_056726.1, forward strand.
TGGACACTGCCTTCAAGCGGTTGTTTTTCTAGGGGTATAAAACATGCAGCCAGCGCCATTAAATGAGTTTTTCTTGCCCCAAATGTCAGGTGCCCCCACAATGGGAAGCAATTATATGCCATGGTACACCTCCAACAAAAAGCAAATACACCAGAAAGCTTAAATATACCAAACAAGAAGGAAAGGTAGAGCCAAGAAAAGACAGGGGGCTGGAGGGAGGGTAACCAGGACTGTAACAGTGAATACACTTGAACATCTACATTTATGGTATGTGTACACAACTGTACTATGTTCTTCGTGTTTCACTGTTGCAGTCATCACATTTGGGATGATTCCCAAAGCTAAGGAAGCGAGGAGAAAGTTAAGAGAGCATTAGGGCCAGCTATTAAGCCCTGTAAAACTGCAGTGGCAAACCCAGCTCTGGATTTAGAAAAAAGAGGCATGCGGTAATGCTTGGTGAAGGTATGTACTGAGCTCCAGGTAGCAGCTTCTAGGATGTCCCTGGTAGGGACTCCTCTGAGAAAAGCTGCAGAGGTGGATGCAGTCCTGGTGGAATGTGATCTTATCCCCTGTGGGGTAGGTTTTCCATGGTGCTTGTAGCAGCCATAAATGCAATGGGCTATCCATTTTGAAATGGTTTGCTTTGAAATGGCCTTCCCCTCTGCCCTTGTAGCAAAGCCAACTATCAGCTGTTCAGATTTTCTGAGATGCTTAGTCCTGTTCAAATAGAATCTAAGTTGTCTGTGCACGTCCAGAGAGTACAGTATTCATTCTCCTTTGTTTTGTGGATTAGGGAAGAAAGTAATGGACTGATTAAGGGCCACACTAGACACCACCTTGGGCATAAAGGAAGGCTTGGTCCTGAGGGAAACCCTGTCTACATGGAAGATAAATGAAGAGTTCCACTGTCATGAGGGCCTGTAATTCAGACACTCTTCTTGCTGAATTGATGGTTAGAAGGAATGCTGTTTTCCAAGATAGGAATTTCAATTCTGCTTTTGCAGCTGGCTCAAAAGGAGGGAGAGTGAGCTTTTCCAATACAAAGTTAAGGTCCCAGGCTCGAGTAGGGGCTCTACTGGGGGGGTGGGTCTTAAATTTTTGGCCTCTCTAAGGAATTGTTTTAGTAGAGGGTGAGAGAAGAGTGGTGGCTCAGTATTATAATGAGCTGAAATGGCAGAGGCATGAATTTTAATTGACAAGAATGATAGGCCCTTGTGGAGCATTTCTGTTAAGTATTGAATAATACGAGGTAAGCTGCGCACCGCTGTTCCCATCCCCTGAGTCTGGCTCCAGGAACAGTATCTTTTCCATTTTTCAGCATAGGATTTTCTAGTACTAGGCCTCCTGACCTCCAGAATGACATCTAGCATCTGCTTACTGAAGGATGCTATTGGGGAATTAGCCAGGCTGCAAGGTTCATGGTTTGAAGCTGAGGGTGCAGAATCTGGCCCTCCTGCTGGGACAGCAGTGAAGGGGTCTGAGGCAGGTGCCATGGTTTCAGCAGTGTCACACTGTGCAAGAGGGGGTACCAGTGCTGGCATGGCCAGTCTGGTGCAATCAGTATTGTCCTTGGCTTATCCTGTTTGATCTTTAACAGAACCTTCAAGAGGAGAGGCAGAGGGGGAAAGGCATAAACCGAGAGGCTTTCCCAGGTAAAGGACAGGGCATCCACTTTCCAAGATTGAGTGTGGGGAGTCCTTGTACAGAATTTGTCCAATTGGTAGTTCTGAGGGGAGACAAAGAGGCCTATCGCTGGAGTCCACCATTTGTTATTCAAGAGGTTGAATATTTTTGGTTCCAGTTTCCATTCGTGTGGGTTTATGAGATTTCTGATTAAGTCGTCTGCCAATGAATTTAGTTTGCCTGGCTGGAACTGAGCTTGAAGGTGCACTTGGAAGCTCAAGGCTGTGTTCCACAGAGCCATGGCTAGTCTGGAGAGAGGGTACGAGTGGGTTCCCCCCCTGCTTGTTTATGTACCACATAACTGTAGTGTTGTCTGTCTTTATCAACAGTTGTCCTGGAAGAATGCGGTCTTTGAAGGCTGTCCAGGAATTCTGTACAGCTAACATTTCTTTTTGGTTGATATGCAGGTGCATCTGTCTTGGGTTCCATTTGCCCTGAATGCACTGACCTGCCAAGTGAGCCCCCCCCCCCATGCAAAGTCTGATGTGTCTGTTGTTAAGGTTTGGTTGGCAGGGGGTAGAGTGAAAGGGAGCCCCTTGTTATGGTAGCAGGCTTCTGCCCAATAAAGGAACTCTGTCTTTATAGAAGGAATGATAGGAATCACTGATTCTAGGTCCTGAGAATGTTGACACCATAGGCTTTTTAGATACCATTGTAGTTTCCTCCTATGCAGTCTTGCATATGGAATTAGTAGTATGCAAGAGGCCATGAACCCCAGGGCTTGCAGAATTTTCCTTGCAGATAGCTGGGTCTTTGTGGCCAACAGTTTGAAGTAGGTTATCAGATAAACTTGTTTCTCTGGAGTGAGGAAAGCCATCTGGGAAGTTGTGTTCAAGCTTGCTCCCAGGAATACAATCTGTTGGCAGAGTAACAATTGAGATTTCTTTTAGTTTATGGTGTACCCCAGAGAGGTTAGAAGTTTCTTTACAAATGCCAGATGCTGTAATAGCAAGTCCTGGCTTTCTGCCTGAATCAGACAATCGTCCAAGTATGGGTATATTTGAATATTTCTCTGCCTGCAAAATGCAATGGCTGGAGCTAGACACTTTGTGAATACCCTGAGTGCAGTAGATAAGCCAAAGGGAAGTGCAGAGAATTGATAGTGCATGGAGCCTGTCCTGAAGCTTAGGTATTTCCTGCAAGATTCCCTTATTGGAATGTGCAGGTAAGCTTCCTTTAAGTCTAAGGTTGCCAACCAGGCATCTTTGCCTGACATAGGAAGCAGCTGTTGAAGTGTTAACATCTTGAATTTTGGGATTACCAGAAAGGTGTTTAGAATAGAGAGGTCCAGGATAGAACGCCAGGAGCTGTCTTTTCTGGGTACCAGGAAAAGTCCTGAATAAAAACCTTGTCCCCTTTGTTCTGCTGGGACCGGTTGAATAGCCCTGATACTTAGAAGAGAGAGAACCTGCTGTAGTACCTCCGCCCACTGATTTGGGGGTAGGTCTGGCCAACCATTTGGGGTTGGTAAGATGTGGAAGTGGAATCTGTATCCTTGGGAAACTATATTCAAAACCCATTTGTCCTGGGTAATGAGTTCCCAGTGTTTTGCATGCAGGGCAAGCTTTCCTCCTAAGGGAGCAGGCAGTTGAGCAGGGCTTGGAAGGGTTAAGGTTAAGTCATTGTGCCATTTTTCCGTAGGGGGGTGTCTTGCTACTCCCTGCTTTGGAAGTGGGAGCCCCCCACTGCTTAGGCCTGTGCATAGCCTGAGACTGTAACCTAGGCGGTCTGCTGTTCCTGGGTTTGGACTGAGAAGGCCTGGAAGAGGCTGGAAAGGACCAGTTCTTTGAAGGCCAATGCCTACTAAATCTGAAATCTGGGAGGCTGTACTTGCAATAAATCTTTAACAGTTTGCACAGATTTAGCTTTTTCCTCCATTTTTTGAGTACTTCTTCTGCTTTGTTGCCAAACAGGCAGTCTTGGTTTAAAGGAGCATCCAGTAATTTAGCTTTAACATGATCTGGCAAGTTTTGCTTCTTAAGCCAAGCATGCCTTCTAAGTACAGACCCAGTGACAGCAGCCCTGCAAGATGGTTCTAAGGAATCAAAACCACATTGCAAAGTATGTTTACCAACTTGTTCTGCAGAATGCATTAAATCCTGTAATTCTTTGTGTTCAGCACAGTCAGGAATCAACATAATTTTCTGTTTAAGTAGTCCCATAATATGCTGCTGGTACTTTAACATATGAAACTGGCAATTTAAAGCCCTAATGGCCAAAAATTATATGCCTTTTTACCCCATCTGTCCAAGGCTCTAGAATCTCTATCAGAAGGGGTAGGGTTTTTGGCATCAGTAGCCTTAATGCCCTTAGGTCCTTGGGAAATGGTCTGTGGATTCGCAGTAGGATTCTTGAAGAGGAACTTATGAGAGCCAGGTACTCTGTAATACCTGTCAGGTTTTCTGGGAGCTGGAGGTAAAGTGTCTGGGGAAAGGCTAGATTCCAAGAAAGCATCATCTACAATGTCCAGAACAGGAAGGATAGCTAAAGGTCTGTGTTGAGGTAGACGTAAGAATTCCCTAAGCCTCTTTTTGGGGTTAGAGTAATCCTGGCTTTCCCAGCGGAAATGCTCCCTAAGTGTGTGCAAGGTTTCACCAAAAGAAAAATCTTCTGGAGGGGAAGCAGATGGAATAGAATCCTCTACATCAGAATCCTTATAGGTAGATAAGGGCAAATCCTGGTAATCAGAAGAAACAGAAATATCAGATTCTGATCAGAAGAATCAGAAGGAAAATCAGTTCTACGTCTCTTAGAGGGGGAAAGCTGTATTCCCCTACTTAAAGTAATAAGGTCTTCAGCCATTCTAAGCATTTGATTTTTAGGCATATGGGCCTGAGCATGCGGTTTGGACATCGGTTTTCTAGGCATGGGTCGAGTTTTAGGCCTGGATGAAGAAGATGGTGTTGTTTTAAAATGCAAGTCTGTAGGCCTGAATGCACCCTCAGAAGCTGGTGCCTGCACAGCGGCTCCGGACCCGTCCAAGGTAGAGACATCCGCAGGTTCCATAGTCGAAGAGGCATCTCGCTGCATACCGGACTCCGAATGGGTCTCAGTAGAAGCCTGTGAATCTGAGGTAGCGGGTATCAGGGGCTGCGAAAACGCCTGAGTACCAGTGGACTGGCGACTTGCTTAATGGAAGTGTCGTCGGCAGTTTTGGACCTATGTGGTCGGTCTCTGTCTTTATCCTTACTTTTTTTGGAATATCGGTAGTCGGATGGCTTACCAAAGCCATTTCTGGATAGTTATACAGAGTACCAAAATAATAATTTGCTGCAAATATAGCCCGACGATGAATAGTTCGGGGGTTGAACAAGGCACAAAACCGACAGCGAGGGACGTCGTGGTCTGGGCCTAAGCAAGGAATGCAGAACGAATGAAAATCTTTATGAGGTATTTGCTTTCCACAAGTAAGACAATTGTTAACTTTTACTGACATCGGTTTAAGAGCAAGAAAAAGGATCCCCAACGGGGTACTTAGTTTTTTTCAAGACTTCAGTTCTGAAACTTGAAAACGAAAATTTCAGGAGTCGGCCGACCGGCACTTGCGAACTGCTTTTGCTTTGGGCACCGCACAGCAAGAAAGACTGATGTAATTGTGTCAGCTGCATGTTTTATACCCCTGACGACCTGACGTCATAGAAGAAGAGACAGCATCCGACGCAGGAATCCAAGACTTTGGTATTCAGGCTGGCTGAGGGCTACCTGTAGGCAGATAACCCAAATGTGATGACTGCAACAGTGAAACACGAAGAACATCCACTTACTCCTAAAGCAAACTAACCCCCTATGTGAGAAATGCAAATACACTGTGGAATTGGAGTTAATTTTCTCATGTAAAAACAAACTAGACATCAAACAGGTTGTCAGTACACATGCTTCACATTTCACACAATCCTCACTTCTCACACAAAATAAAGTCACAACACATAAACCCCACATACATAAAGGTACTCACCAAAAGCCTACCAAAAACAACAGAGACCTCCCAAACACACACAACCCACACTCACCACTAAGCAAAACTAATCCACTACGCATATCAACAAATAAGGCCTTAAGGCAAAACACATCAAATGTCTTGGCCATAGGAAACTCCATAGCAAGACACACAGATGTCCCCCTTAGCAGACTGGACAAGAAGGTCACAGCCAGCTGCCTATCAAGTGCCAGGATCAGACAAATCACACATGCACTCAAGTCACTCAACAACAAATACTTTATGACTCTGCCATACTCCATGTTGGAGTGAATCACTTGAGATGTCCCTCTCTGGACTATATTAAGACAGACATGAAGGAACTCTCTGATTATATGTCCCAGACAGTTATGTCCCTAGCCATACGCAGTATCCTACCCTCACCCAGGATGATGCCACAATATAAATAAAAAAATGATCGACTTCAACAATTGACTCATCTTCTGGTGTCAGTCCAGGGGGATCCAGTATCTCTCAGCCTGGGAGGATATGATAGACAGACCTTGACGCTTTGCTAGAGATGGCTTGCACCCGTCCCTCCAGGCTTTCAGATACTGGTAAAGGCCCTTGCCTCCCCCACAGTGCCTTTTTTAGGCAATGTCAAAATAACAAATTTTCCAACGTAACAAAATCTAATCGAGACAAACTCGGGGTTGTGGTGGTTAATGCTAGGAGTTTAAACACAAAAATGCACTCTCGGGAAGCACTCCTCACCTTACAGGATGCTGACGTCTGTGCAGTTACCGAGACATGGTTCAAGGCTGCTGACAGCACCCTGGCTGTGAAAGGCTACAATGTCTTCCACACGTTCAGACCTCAAAATAAGTGTGAAGGAACCAAAGGTGGAGGCGTATCCATCTTTATTAAAACCAAATACACTTTGAGACTGATAAAACAGCATGATTCTCTCGAACTACTCCATGTCCAATTAGCTATTGGGAAAGTACCATACCACATCATTGCTAGCAATACATCCTCCACCATGAACCAGGATAAGCACACTGCCTACCTTGATTTACTAGAATCTCTCTCCATACAGCCCAACACTTTAGTCATGGGAGATTTCAACTTTCCTTCTATAGACTGAGGCACACACACAAGCAAAAACACGCTTGCCCAGAGGTTTCTGGACTTTGTTAACACAAACACTCTGGAACAGATAGTCTGCACCCCCAGTAGGGGCTCTAATGTTCTGGACAAAGTACTCCTCAACCCGGGGTGGGAGGGGCACTGTACTTCTACATGTGTGATGCCCTACCTGGTTAGGTCAGACCACAAATCAGTCTTGTTTGAAGTAACTGCTGGAACTGACACCCTCACAGGGTCAAAAATTATAAAAAACTTTACCAAAGCTAACTATAGCCTACTAAGTAATAGTATAAAAAATGTCATACCACCCACAACTGCTGACATCAATGGTCACCATGCAGAAGTGTAAGCAAATGCCCTATAGAAACACTTAAGCAACTGCACAAACTCTATTGTACCTGACCGGATCAAAACCAGGTCTTCCCATAAAAACAAGCCACCATGGTGGGCTTGAAGTATAAACAGATTACATGACAAGAGAAAGAAATTGCTGTCCAAAAGCAAGAGGGATATCACTCTGCAGAGGAAGAGTTCCCTCCTAGGCCTAAACAAGAAAATCAGAAATCTTGTAGTCTTCTAAAGCAAACTACAAAACTAAAATTGCATCCCTAGCCAAGGATAAACATAAGGCATTCTTTAACTATGCCCGAAGTCTGAAAGGGAATACCCAGCTATGTGCCGAACTGGTTGTAGATGGGATCACTCATACTACACCAAAAGATACCGCCAACCTGCTAGCTGACACGAGTGCAAACTTCATCCCCATATACCCACCTACCATATTCAAAGTGTTCCTGACACCAGCCTTCTGCCTAGTATCTCTAGAGAACAGGTAGTCTCTTCACTCGCCAAGGCCAAAAACATGGCCTCAGTGGGCCAGAAAATACCCCAGGTTATTTACTAAACAATCTAAAACAAGACCTAGAGGATCCACTTGGTGTTCTCTTTAATCATAGCTTCAGAACTAGCTGTTTCTGCAGAATGGAGAACAGCAACATAATCCCCCTGCACAAAGAGAGGCCATCAACTGACCGTGGGAACTACAGACCCATACGTCATACCAGACTCATCTACAAGGCCATGGAAAGAATTATCATGGACCTTATCAACAAGAACAGAGGTGACTTTCAAACACTGGACCCAACCCAGTTTGGCTTCGTTAAGGATAGATCATGCTTATTAAACCTGGTGGACTTCTCTGAGAATGTCACCAAAGCCATGGATAAAAGTAAGACAGTGCACACCACCTACCTCAACCTTGCCAAAGCTTTCCACACAATTCCCCACTCTAGCATCATTGCAAAACTCTCCCATATAGGGATTAACCCTTACCATAGCCAGCCTTAGGCATAGGCCAACTAGGTGGCCGCCTAGGGTGCCGCTTTAGTAGGGGCACTTTTCCAGTATTTATTTGGTGTAGGTAGACCAGGATGGGGGCACTGGGTGGTGTGGTGGGGGTGCCGTGGTGCCCTTTTGCCTAGGGCACCAGTTTACCTAAGGCGTCTCCTGACCCTTACATTACTAGACAGATAGCCAATTGGCTCACTGACAGAACACACACTGTCAAAATTGGTGACTCCACCTCCACCCATAGACCCATCATCAGTGGAGTACCACAGGGGTCTGTGCTGGGCCCCTTACTGTTTGGCATCTCTTTTTCAGAAGTCCAGGCTAAAGTAGATGGCCTTTGGCTCACCAAGTATGCGGATGATTGCAAAAGGAGAATAATCACGGAGTCTCCCAATGATGTCAACATATTACAAGACGTTCTAACACAAACAAATGATTGGTGCCAAACCCATGGTCTGAAACCCATGGTCTGAAAACGTATTATTATTCCCTTTGGCAAAAAGGAATTCCCTACAAATTACAATACTGACAGCCCCCCCCCCCTCCGCAGTTCTAACCCAGTGGTGTGAAACTTGGGAACAGAGGTTGATGGCAATCTGAACTTTGACCACCAAGTTTCCACAGTGGTAAGGAAAGCCTTCTACGTAGTGCACCTCACAAGCAAGGGCATAGCATCCAAGTCAAGGGATGTTACAACTCCACTGTACTCGACCATCATCGGACCACTACTAAACTATAATGCACCCTTTTGCATGTACCTCACCAGACACCTGCAGCAGTTGGAGAGACCTCAGAGTTTCTCACTAAGAAAATACATGGACTCCAAACTATGACCTACATGGACAGGCTGAAAGCTCTGTCACTTTACTCTGTATTTTATAGGCTGCTGAGAGGTGACTTGCGCCTTGCCTATAGGGCAATCTTCATCCCTGTCTTAATGGAAATGATGCTCATCCGCAAGTCAAATGGCACAAGACCCACTCGCTCTAGCGATCTCAATCAAGCTTGTGACATTAACAGAACATGCTGGAAAGACATATGTCTCCATATTCACGTAAAACAGAGCTCCTCACTGACCCTATTCAAAAGCAACCTAGATAATTGGATGAGGGACTGCAAATTTGCCCCTGGAGTGGCATCCATGTCACTCATGGACAGGGGTAGTTAGTGTTGTTCACAGACACGCTATGTTCATAAATTCGTTCTGTGAACTACCCAAAAAAAGAACAAAAGGGGACACTTGGGATTGACATGGCTAGATTTGTAAAGGATCTAGGGCCTCTAGCCTAGTAACCTCCTATGAATCTATGAACCTAAATGAAAGACCAGCATTGGTTGAGATTTTAATTGAATCTAGAACAGAGGCTCCTGTTAAAAAAAAAAGGATAATTAGTAGGGAATAAAAATATTGCATGACAACTATAGAACTCAATCAGAAGAGGTCAGATAATACTCGGTAGAGAGATTATCTATGCAGTTCACAAATAAACAATGGGAGGACATATGTATGGCTCCCAAACATGCATCAAAATCTGGAAGATTTAAGATTTTGGCCTGTGAGTGATTGCATAGATAATTTTATACCACAAACAGACTGCAAAGAATTTTTCCTCAGGTAGATGGCAAATGTTGAAGATGTAATGAGGAAGAAAAATGTATGTGGGAGCATATGTTCTCTGAGTGTAATGAGTTAGCAGACTTTAAATATACCCTACAGAGTACTCTGTCAGGAATATCAGGAGAGCAAATAAGTTTAACTGAAGAAATTATGTTTTTTGAGCTGGGATACAGGATCTGAATTGCCTAGATTTAATAAGGCACTGCTAAGTTTAACTCTGGTGGCTTCAAAAAAGCAATTACTAGAAAATGGAAATCAAAGTCTAAACCAACTATACTTAAAGTAGTGAATATTGCAACAGCGATAAAAAAACAAGAAGTGGGATCCTTAGAAAAGGGTAGAAGTAAATTACATAGAAAAAATGGAAATTGTGGGAACAATACACTCAAATAAGTTTTAAAAGAGGAATTAGGTTTAAAAGAAGGAAGGAAATGAACAATTTATGTAATCTGGTTGGATTATATGATATATAATAATATATGTTATGCATAATGTTTGTAAATGTGAATTTGTTAATATGGCTTCATTACTTTTATATAAATGTACGTTTGCCTATGTCATAAGTGATAATCCAGTAAAGGTGCTTAAAAACATTAATTCTCGAAGAAATAAACCCCATATGCATGTCATTTCTGTTCTTGTTCATGAGTTATTTAATTTTTTTTTGCTTTTGTCACATTGGTCTAGACAGAAACCATCCAGCACTTTAATTTCTTCCAATGCATTCATCTTCCCACCCATTTGTACTAGTTAGCTTTCTTTTCTCTCTTCCTCTTGCTGCTTCATCCTTTCCAGCCATCATACTGTTTCAATCCATGGTAAGGTCTACTTACTCCTCCTTCCATACTCAGACTTTTCTCCAAGTGTGCCAGGGCCAGCATGGATCTTAAGGGTGTCCTTGAAGGTTGTGCCAGCAAGGATGACATCACAATACAAACAGAAGATGACTGACTGTAATAACTGGCTTAATTTCTGGTGTCATAATAAGGGGGTGAAATATTTGTCAGCATGGAAGGAGATGGTCAACAGACAATGCTACTTTTCCAAGAATGGTTGGCATGCCTCTCCCCTTCTGGGGTTTCAAATATTAGCCAAAATATTGTCCCCCTCATAGTATCTTTTTAGGCAATGCCAAACTGAAAAAAAATCTGACATAGCAAATCAAAACAAAAAAAAAATCCAAAGGTGTTATTACTCAATGCTAGGAGTCTAAATAAGAAATTCCACTTTCTGCAAGCTCTACTTGCTGAAGAAAATGCTGACGTCTATGCAGTCACTACGACATGGCTTAAAGCCATAGAAAACAACCTGGCAGTGAAAGGCAATAATACTTTCCACACATTTAGATCAGCTACTACACAGGCAGGGACTAGTGGTGGAGAAGTCTAGAGTTACATCAGAAAGGAAATATACCTCAACATACCTCAAGGCTGTTCAAACAGGGCAATGCACTCAAGCCTCTCCACGTTCTAATCACCACAGGTAAAATCCCATACCACTTTCATAGGTTGGTACTAGGCTATCGGCCCTAAGGCCTATGCAAGCCTAGCCATAACAATTCCCTGGACATTTCTTCCCACAATATTTACTTCTCTGGGCCCCTGTCTAGCAGGGCGACTGACATGATCCCCGGGGTGAATTTCCTATCTCCCATCCAATCATCAAGGTTCCTTTTGAAGAGGGCCAATGAGGCGCTGTGCTTGACATGTATGGGCAGTCTATTCCAGAGTATGGGGAGTCTCTGGGTCAGGAACCTATCCCTCCAGCATGTTTTGTTCATTGTGATGATAAGGTTTAGATCCCTGGAGCGTGTGGCTCTGAGGGATTGGGATTTCTTTAAGTGGAGCATGTCCAACAGTTCAGGGTTTGACATGGCCTTGTATGTTAAGCAGTGATCACCTCTGAGTAGACGATATGCCACAGAGTATAGCTGGAGTTTTTTTAGCCAGTCAGCATATGGCATCTGCTTTAGGCCTGTGATTCTTTTAGTGAGGTATTTCTGTGACCTTTCCAGCTGTTGCAGATGTCTTGTGAGGTACATACCAAATGGGGCATTATACTCTATAATGGGTCTAATGAGGGATGAGTACAGTGGGACAATTACCTCTTTTTTTCTGGATGAAAAGCACTTAGTGATGAGGTGTGCCACATAGAAAGATTTCCTGATTGTTGTGGTGATGTGGTTATCGAAAGTGAGACCACTATCCACTTATGTCCCTAAGTCTCTCATCACACTTTCGATGTTTAGTGTCCAGCCACCTATGTGGTAGTTCATGGGAACATGTTTTTTTTCCAAAGGGGATAACTATACATTTCTTGGCATTAAGCTTGAGCCCATGGCTCTGGCACCAGGCATCTGTTTCTGTAAGGCCCTTTCGTAGAATATCCACATCATTTGGGGATTCAATAATGGCTCCCAGTTTGCAGTCATCTGCAAACTTTGTTAGCCAGAGTCCCTTAGTGTTGGCCTGTACTTCAGAGAAGTAGATGCCAAACAAGAGTGGTCCCAGGACTGAACCCTGAGGTACTCCACTTGTCACTTGTCTGGAGCTGGATTTGGAGTCTGCTACTTTTACAGTCTGGGTTCTGTCAGTAAGCCAGTTGGCAACCCATCGAGTGACGTAGGGATTTATGCCCAGCTTAGTAAGTTTATCTATGATTCCAGAGTGGGGGATGGTGTTGAAGGCCTTAGCGAGGTCCAGACAGGCTGTGTGGACCGCCTTACCCTTGTCCACAGCTCTGGAGACCGATTCAAAGAAGTCAATCAGATTCAGGAGACAAGATTGGCCCTTCACAAACCCAAACTGGGTGGGGTCCAGTGTTTAAAGGTTGCCAATGTCTTTGTTTATAAGTTCCATGATAATGCGTTCCATGCCATTGCAGATCAGGCTTGTCAGACTGATGAGAAACCTATAACACACATTTAAGCTTACAAGAAACACTCATCATCCAACTCAATATCATATTAAAGGGCAACTTTAATTAACCCACTGTTAACTGGGAATCATATGCAACATCAAATGTACGGGCACAGAGATTCCTGGATTTTGTAAACACAAACTACCTGGACCAGACTGTCAATATATTAACCAGGGCACAAATATACTGGATCTGGTTCTTACTAATATGCGACAGCATTGCACAACCCCTAGTGTAATATCCTGTCTGGTGAGGTCAGACCACAAACTGTCTTCTACGAAGTAAAAATAAAACAAAGAACACCAGCTAATCCCTGAAAATTTAAAGAGCTGCTCTAAGGTTAACTTACTGCTATTAAGTGATAACCTGGCAAAATTTCAATCCCTTCTAAACCCTGAGAACTCCGCTGCCTCTGCGGCACTGTTCACAGAAACCTTATACAAGCATGGTAATAACTGCATACGGGCAGCTGTACCCACCAGGAATAAGTACAGAGCTAACTCAAAAAAAAAAGCCACCCTCGTGTCATCACAACCTCAATAGGTTATATAACAAAAGGGAAGAAAATCATGACAGATGTGCTCATCAAACGAAAGAAACAACTCAGAGGATGAATACAGTCTACCAAAACCAAATTCTAAGTGAATTTGGCCTCCTGTGTCAAGGACAACCACAAGGCATTCTTTAGCTATCTCCACAACCTCAAAGGCAATACACTAGAGCTCATTGTTAATACAGCCACCTATACAAAGCCAGAAGATATTGCAGACCAACTGGCAGACAATTTTTTAATCTTACCCCCCCTCTCCCCAGGAAATACCATTAAATACAACTCTCCCTATTATCACGGGTCTATATGACGCTATCGAATAGATTAAATCGATCCGATACTGTTGAAATGGCAAAATAGCAAAGTCACGGAACATCAAATTTTTTCCCAGGGAAATAATTCAGTGGGCCGTCTTCGGGAATTTCACATTTTTTCTACTATGGTGCGATCTCGGATTTGGTATATTTAAGTAGGGGGAGTGTGCGTGTGTGTGTGTGTGGGGGGGGTGAAGCCCCCCACTTAAATTTGTGTTTAAGTTTATTTTTTTATGGAGCAGCGAATATTTTCCCTGGGAAAAAATTCACTGTTCCGTTTGTTCGATATTTTGTTGTTTCAATATTATCGGTATGATGAAATAGCTTTCGCTATTTACATTGTACGATAATATGATATAAACGCATTATCACTAGGGAATAGGGCCTCAATGCTGTCTCTAAGGCAAAGAAAACTGCATTGGTGGCCCAACCATATCCCAGGCCACCTTTTAAATAGCACAAAGCTCTCTGTAATCAGTATTTAACTGTAGCCACCAAATAGGCTTTGTGACTGACAAATGGAGAACAGCAGCCATCATCCCTCTGCACAAAGGTGGGCAATCTACAGACCCACAAGTCTCACTAGTCTGTTATGCACAGCCATCTAAAGAATTATCAAGAAAATGATCAACACTGACATAGGAAAAGTACAGTTTTGTACCTACCATAAATGTAGATGTCCGATAGGCATGCATCTGCAGTCCTTACAAATGGGTTGTCCTGTCGTCAGGCAGCCCCTCGGTCGGCCGGATTCCAAAGTCTGGGTCTGGCCTCGGCTGATGTCGCACTTCACCCGACGTCATAGCTGCAGTTATTCGAGTATAAAGGTATCAGCCGACGCCATCTTCCTCAGTGTTTCTTGCCCCAGATGCCAGGTGCCCTCTAGGAAGGCTAAATTTGGATAATTGCAAAAGCTTCCAAATTAGAGAGAGCAAATAAAAACAAACATGTATATACATATATACAAACAAATACACCACAATAGATTCCCCCAGCTAGCTAGAAGATGGGTAAATACCCTAGGAGTACCTCAGAGGGGAAGGAGGGAGGGTAATCCTGACTGCAGATGCATGCCTATCGGACATCTACATTTATGGTAGGTACAAAACTGTACTATGTCCTTCAAGGATGCATCTGCAGTCCTTACAAATGGGTAGAATACCATAGCCAAACTGGGGAGGAGGAGAAATAAGATTATGGTGTAGTTAAGATCCCTTGCAAAACAGCAGTGGCAAAACCTGCTCGGGATCTGGAGTATAAGGGTAAATTATAATGCTTGGCAAATGTATGCACGGAGCTCCAAGTAGCAGCCTCTAAAATGTCTTTGGTAGCCACTCCTCGTAAAAAGCTGTGGTAGTGGCTGTAGCCCTTGTAGAGTGAGGTCTGATGTTTTCTGGAGTTTTCTTCCCATGGTAAGAGTAACAAAATCTAATGCAATTTCCTATCCACTTAGAGATTGTCTGTTTTGAAATTGCTTTTCCTTCCATTCCTGTTGCATATGCCACCAGTAGCTGGTCAGTTTTTCTATTGCTCTTGGTCCTGTCCAGGTAGTAACGTAATTGTCTATGCACATCCAAGGTATGCAACAGTCTTTCTCCCCTGTTCTGTGGGTTGGGGAAGAATGTAGGCAGGTGGATAGCCTGGTTTAAAGATACCCTGGAGACCACCTTTGGCATAAATGTAGGATTAGTCCTCATGGACACTCTATCTTGATGGAAGATCAGGAAGGGCTGTACTGCCATTAATGCCTGTAGTTCAGAAACCCTTCTTGCTGAAGTGATTGCAAGCAGGAAAGCAGTTTTCCATGATAAGTACTGTAATTCTGCTGTTGCTGCTGGCTCGAAAGGAGGGAGTGTCAACTTTTCTAGCACAAAGTTCAAGTCCCATGCTGGCAATGGTGGCTTCCTAGGTGGTTTTACATTTTTAATTCCTCTCAGAAACTGCCTGAGCAGAGGATGTGAGAAGACTGGAGGATCCAAGTTGTATTCTGCTGAAATAGCTGATGCATGAATCTTAATGGAAGAATAGGACAGGCCATTGTGGAAGAGCTCTGCCAAGTATTCCAGGATGTTAGCTATGTTTACCAGTGACACATTTTCTCCTTTTGCAGTACTCCAAATGAGATATCTTTTCCATTTTGCTGAATAATTTTTTCTTGTTGAGGGTCTGCGAGCCTCCAAGATAATGTCTTTAACCCTTTGAGATAAATCTGGGTTATTTGGTCTTATGCAATGTTCCAGGCAGCCAGCTGCAGTGTTTTCAGGTTTGGATGCAGGGTTTTGAAGTTGTTCTGTGTTAACAGTAAGGGAACTAGGGGCAGAGGCCATATTTGTTCCCGAGACATACTCCTCAGTAATGGGTACCAATGTTGCCTTGGCCAGTCTGGAGCTATCAGGATGATCCTTGGATGGTCTTCTTTGATCTTCAATAGCACCTTGTGCATCAAAGGAAGAGGTGGGAATGCATATGCTGTCAGGTTTTTCCAACTGAAAGATAGGGAGTCTACTTTCCAAGCAAGTGGGTGGTACGTCCTCGTGCAGAATTTTTTCAGTCGGTGATTGTGTGGGGATGCAAATAAGTCTATTTCTGGTAGTCCCCATTTCCCTGTAATGGTTTTGAAGATGTCCGGATGCAGCATCCATTCGTGGGCATCCGTGGTAGTTCTGCTTAGGATGTCTGCTGGTATATTTTCTTTTCCTGGCACAAAAATTGCTTGTAACTGAATGTTGAAGCTCAGGGCCACATTCCAGAGGTCCATTGCCATCCGGCATAGAGGGTAAGAATGTGTGCCTCCCTGTTTGTTGATGTACCACATAACTGTGGTGTTGTCCGTCCTTATCAACAGTTGACCCTGTCGAAGAAATGGTCTGAATGCCTGAATTGCCAGTTTTACTGCCAGCATTTCCTTCTGATTTATGTGTAGGTGTAGCTGGTCTTGAGTCCATAAGCCTTGTATGCACTTGTCCAGCATGTGCGCCCCCCAACCGAGGTCTGAGGCGTCCGTTGTGATGGTCTGGCTTGGTTGAGTGCTGTGGAAGGGCAGTCCTTTGTTTGATTGACAGGCCTGAGCCCACTATTGGAATTCTTGCTTCAGGCATGGAATTATTGGAATTTGGGTTTCTAGGCTGTGCTTGTGCTGAGACCATAAATTCCTTAGGTACCACTGTAACTTTCTCATATGTAGTCTGGCATGTGGAATCAATATTATGCAGGATGCCATGTAACCCAGGGCTTGCAGTACTTTTCTTGCTGTTAGCTGGTTCTGCTTTGTTAATGCCATGAAGTAGAGAGGAAGTTGCTCCTGTTTTTCTACTGTTAGGAATGCCATTTGTTTTGATGTGTCCAGCTCTGCACCCAAGAAGGTTATCCTTTGGGATGGTATCAGCCTTGACTTTTTTATAGTGACTGTGTATCCCAGGGCTTGCAGTAGATGAATGACCCTTTTCAAGTCTTTTGTTAATTTGTTTTTGTTGTCCGCTTGTAACAGGCAGTCGTCCAGGTAAGGGTAGATTTGAATTCCCTGTAGCCTGCAATGAGCAATTACTGATGCCAGGCATTTCGTGAATACTCTGGGCGCAGTAGATAAGCCAAAGGGCAATGCTGAGAATTGATAATGCTCTGATCCTGCAAGAAATCTAAGGTATCTTCTGCAATTTGGTCGTATGGGGACGTGCAGGTATGCCTCCTTGAGATCTAGAGTTACCAGCCAAGACTCCTTGCCCAGCATGGGAAGAAGTTGCTGTAGGGTCAGCATGTTGAATTTTGGAACAATGAAGTATGTGTTTAAAGCGGACAGGTCGAGAATAGGTCTCCATTGGTTTTCTTTTCTTGGTACCAGGAATAGTCTGGAGTAAAATCCTTGCCCTTGTTCCATAGATGGTACCTTTTCTACAGCTCTCATCCTTAGTAAGTGAGTTATCTGTTTTAGAGCTTCTGTCTTCTGGTTTGGAGGTAGGTTTGGCATTCCTCTCTTCCTTGGTAGAGTATGGAAGTGAAACCTGTAACCTTGGTCTATTGTCTGTAAAATCCATTTGTCTCCTGTGATGTAATGCCAGTTTATTGAAAATAAGGCTAGCTTCCCGCCTAAGGGTGCTTCTAGTTGTTCCCTGGTAGGCGGTGCCAGAGCCAAGTCACTGTGATTGTCCTGTGGAAGTGGTGGTGGCTGGATCTGTGGCTGTTCCTCGCTGGTTGTTAGCCTGCCACTGGCGTCCCCTGTAGGCACCTCTGGATTGACCCCTGCCTCTTGAGCGCCTATTCCTGCCTCTCTGCGTTCTGGAGGTGTCTGGAAAGGACCAATTCTTGGAAGGCCAGTTCCTGCTAAACCTTGGAGGCTGGACCTGCAAGAAATCCTTGACTGTCTGGACAGATTTTGCTTTCTCTTCCACCTTCTTCAACACCTGCTGTGCAGGGGAGCCAAACAAATTGAGCTTATCCATGGGAGCATCTAGGAGCTTTGATTTAACATGGTCTGGTAAGGACTGCTCTTTTAACCATGCATGTCTTCTGATCACTGTACCAGTCATGGCTGATCTAAAGGAAGCCTCCAGTGCATCATAGCCGCATTTTAAGGAATGATTACTGACCTGCTGAATGTTATGTACCATTTCCTGAACAGATTTTTTGTCTAATGGTTCATCTGAGGACAGTTTTTTAGTTAACTGGTCTAACATAAATTCCTGATACTGAATCATGTGGAATTGACAGTTCAAGGCCCTAGCTGAAAGAGTAGCAGAAGTGTAAACTTTTTTACCCCATCTCTCTAAGGCCCTTGATTCCCTTTCAGAGGGGAGGGGGTTTTTGGTAGAAGTAGCTGCTACAGCCTTGGGTCCCTGGGAGATAGTTTCGGGATCTGCAAAAGGAGCCTTATACAAGTGATAATGTGTGTCCGGAACCCTGTAGTACCTATCGGGCTTAGCAGGGGCCGGAGGAAGAGAATCAGGAGCAGTACAAGCATCATTAAAT
Source organism: Protopterus annectens (assembly GCF_019279795.1). NCBI lineage: Eukaryota > Metazoa > Chordata > Ceratodontiformes > Protopteridae > Protopterus > Protopterus annectens. The sequence goes on from NC_056726.1 coordinate 1,398,951,286, forward strand.
GCATTATCCACAACAGTAAGTACTGGAGGAATGGCTAAAGGCCTATGCTGTGGCAAATGCAAAAAGGTTCTAAGCCTTTTCCTAGAGTCTGAAAAATCCTGGCCCTGCCATTGAAATTGTTCCCTCATAGCATGCAAGGTTTCCCCAAAGGAAAATTCCTCAGGCGGAGAGGCAGAAGGAATGGACTCTTCAGCATCAGAGTCTTCATAAGGAGAATAAGGGCCCTCTGGAGGGTTTGAATTATCTGATTCATCAGAGGAGTCATCTGAAGAAACTGGCTCAGGGGGCTCTACTCTAGGCCTCTTCTCTGGAGGTGGGTGAGAGGCCCTGTCTGGGTGTGGTTGGGATCCCCGGATCAAAGAAATGAGATCCTCTGCTAGACTAAGCATTTGTGAACTAGAGCTAGGCCTGTGAGAGGGGGTCTTAGCAGGCACAGTTTTGGTAGATTTTGCTGCTTTAGCCCTGGCAAAGGCCTTAATTGACATGGATGCAGGTGGCCTAGCAGCTCCACGTGCAGGGGTAGAAATATCCAAAGGGATAGTATCAGATAAATCCTGAGAACCTGCAAGAGCGGGTGGGATTTCAGTAGCAGATTCAACCATGCTGGATGAGGCCTCGGTAGGAGGTAAGCTTTCGGCCGAAGGAAGAACCGTGGACTCTGACGAAACCGAGACACCCGCGGTTGGCTTAACCGCGGTTTCGGCCTGAAACCGCGGACCGCGAGTGTCGGTCCTTTTCCTTGCGCTTTTTAGAAATTTGCGTAGTCGGAGGATCCGACGGCATAATGTAAGCAAAAGCGGAGCCGAAAAACTCCTCAGCAAATTCCGACCGACGTCTAAGCGTCCGTCGGTAGAAAGAAGCACAGGCTAGACAAGCTGCTACGTCGTGGTCTGGGCCTAAACAAGGTAAGCAGTAAGAGTGGAAATCTTTATGAGGTATTTGTTTCCCACAAGTTAAACAGTTATTCACTTTTTCTGACATCGGCTGAGGCAAGAAAGAGTCCCCAATGGGATACTTAGCTTTTTAGAAGTCTTCGGTAGTAGTAATCTCTGGTTCTGACCGACCAGCACTTGCGAACAGCTTCTGCTTCGGGCGCCACACGGCAAGAAAGACTGAGGAAGATGGCGTCGGCTGATACCTTTATACCCGAATAACTGCAGCTATGACGTCGGGTGAAGTGCGACATCAGCCGAGGTCAGACCCAGACTTCGGAATCCGGCCGACCGAGGGGCTGCCTGACGACAGGACAACCCATTTGTAAGGACTGCAGATGCATCCTTGAAGGACATCAAGACAACCTCAAAACCATATCCCTGTATTTTGTCTCCTACATGCTGTTGAGGGGAGAGCAATGTCTGGCATACAGGGCATTATCAGAACCCATACTAATGGACCTCCTGCAAATCCTCAAACAAACAGCACCAAAATTACCCATTCCAAACACTTAAGCCTTGCCTGTGATATAAACGGGACCTGCTGGAGAGACAGGTATGTATCCCAGAGACTACCTCTTCTCTGGAACAGGCTCCCCATCCATGTGAAGCAGAGTTCCTCCTTAACACAATCAATTCCAATGCAACTTAGACAACTGGATAGGGATAGGAAATTCAACCCTGGTTTGGCACCTATGCCTCTAATAGACAAATGCATCCTGTAGATGTTATTTCTCCTAAGCCCGTTTGTAAATGTTTCATCTCCCAAGCCCCTGCTTACACTTACCAAGGGTATCAGAACTTGTCAGACATTTACAATGTATGGTTAAGCTTAAAAAGGTCCCAGTGATCCTTAGCCTAACACACACCTACAAATCTATGAACTCTTTAGCAGTTGACTTTTGATCTTGTAAGCAACATTCCTGAGCAAAATATACTTAATTTCCCAGGTTGCTCACAGCACCTCATTCTTTCCTCCCTACATTCACATACATCACAGTCTCGAAAGCAGAAGTAACAGTAATGTATTTCTATAACAGAACATTACTTCATGTCTTGAATATAACCATAGCTGCATGCATGTTCTTAACATACTTACAGCTGATATGACCCCATCGGGGCTCCTCCCAGAACACCCAACAATAGAGATGTTCCATTTACTCTATGGAGATGACAATGATCCATCAGTTCTGCTTGAGATCAAGTTATGCTCTGCAACTACTTTAAACTTGCATGATCCACAAGCAAATTTTTAATTGGGAACTCAAAAGCTAAGCAATTAATCACCTTATTCAACAGCATTCCATAAAGCAAACTAGTCAGGAGATCTCTCTCTGCCTAATTTCTCAGGGTCTTGTATACTCCTGCACAGCATGCAAACTGCATCTAAATTACCCTGTCTAATAACAAACAGGTCACACTTAAATATAACACTAAAGCAAGTAGCCATTTTGCTTTCCAAAAAATGCTGCTTTGTGGTAACAGTTCTAAGCAATACATGAGTATCCAAGCAGTAGAGCAACTGCAAGTTATAGAAAACTTGTACTTGGCCAAAATGATTTTCCTTGATACAAGCTGAATTGTCTTTGCATGGAAAAAGTAGGGGGTTACCTCCACAGACAGTCAGGTTATGAAAATCATGTCAGTCAAGTTACTTTGATTAACAAGAATTTTAACTAAAGTATTTTCACATTTCTAACATGGACAGTCTTCACTAAACTAATGAAACCTAATTTCACCATGTCATGGTCTAAACATTTGAATTTAAAACTTTAAAATGAGGAGGGCAAACAAAACAATGACAATGCCATTACTGATAACAGGTACCATACTCTTTGTTTATCACTACTAAACAACAAGTGTCACTTTAGTTATATGACTGGCATCTACTGATATCTGCAAGTACATTACTGTTTGTATTTACTGAACGCCCAGCATTAAAACACAATTACATATCCTTTGTTACTACATCCTCATAGTCTGTCCCAAGTCAGTCAGGGATTTGAATTGAGGAGCAAAGATTAAATAACAGTGCTGGCAATACTACCGATCCAGTGTGTCGATACTAGATGGCTACCAAATAGCACTTTATTCAAGAATCATTAGTCATGCTATATAATAAACACTAAACAACTCCCACACTTATGAATCTCTTGCATATTCATGTCAAACAGTACCAAAAATACAAGATCTAGGGACTTGAATTTTGTCTGTGACTTAAAAAGAACATGCTGGAGAGACAGCTATATGTCCCAGAGAATGCCCCTCCTACAGTACAGGCTTCCCATCTATGTGAAGCTCAGATAGTCTATTGCCCAGCTTAAGCTCAATCAAGACCATTGCATGGGGAATAGGAAATTTATACCAGGTCTTGCACCTATGTCCCTTATCAATAAAGGTATTTTATAAATGCCTTGCCCTCAATGTCCTATTTGGATACAGAACATCATTATTCTTTTGTGAAATCTTGGCTAGGCTTATAAAGGCCCCCTGGGTCATTAGCCTACTAACAATCTATGAATCTATGAACCTGTGAAAAGAGGCAGACTGTAAACTAGTACTATACAACAAATTCACTGAGCCAGCCAGAGCACTAGAAATGTAGTTTCCCACACAATTTCACACAGCTGCTGGCTCCATTTCTTCAATGGTAAAAAAGAGCCAACAAAGTACAAGAACAACCACATGCTATACAAAAAGAAACTACTTTAGTATTATAGCTCTAAAGCATTACCCTTCTTAACCTTAAGCAGTTTAAACATTGTGCACATTTTGCTGATGCTGTCTTTTAAAATATTTTTTCTGCAATTATGCACACTGATATTTTTTTAATATCTGCTTCAACCAGCCATTAGAAAGCTGCCAAATTCAATGTACAATTATTAGACGCAAAACAAGAAAAAAAAAGGTTCATGACTTAGCAAAATTATAAAATATGACAAAATATGTTGTGCAGTGGCAATATACATGATGACAGTGTGTATGTAAAGCTCAATGTATGTAAAGCTCAATTTAACCAATAACAACAACAGTTAACCTACAAGGTGAACCTCAAGGTTAACTGTTCACTCATGCACACATTACACACACACACACCAGCACCAGATATTATTTAATTTTGATTTTCTGATGTTTCAAATTCTGCAATGCATTTCCCACTACTCCACCCTCACATATTTGGGCCATTTTTCAATTAAAAGCTTCATAAAATTTTAATTAAACTATGGTCCAAATAAAGTTAGTCTTTCCTACCACGCTGGTACCTTATAGTAGAGTATCATGCATCCATAGACCCTTAACGGGGCACATTTGTGGGTGTGCAGTGTTGCACCTATTAAATGGAGGCATAACATATTTTTCCTACATGGATGCTGTTAAGTTTAAAGCTCGCTGTTTTTCCTCAGTGAGATCAGTGTATAGAAAACAGGTTTTTAAAGGTATGTTTCTTTCAAAATATGCACCTAAAAACATTACATAATGGGTAGAAATTTATGCATCAAATGCCTTGATGCAAATCAAAACATTGGAAAATCATTTTATTCAATAAAGGTAATTTAATATTAAAAAACATGCATGCTGATTCACAGAGCAATCAGCATTCCCATTAGAAATCCAATATTACCAACAGGAAAAAGACTGCCTGATAGCAGTTACTGAGAACAAGCTACACTGCACCAGGGTACATCTTTCATCCTTCATAAAGTCTGTTAAGGAAGGTCTCGGTTAGGCAGTGGCAGATTACCATGCTGTCTTAGCAGCTGCCCAAAAAATACGTGTCTGGTACTAAAACATACCTCCTTAGAAGGAATAGCACTGACTCTGTGATACAAGAGCCTAATTTATGTTGTAGGCTTTTTTGTGCATGATTGCGAAGATAGAATGCCTTTTACTACTTTTAATGCGCATAAATTACTTACATTCTCAGTTCTCTGTTAAGGAAAAATGAATCAGTGTTAACAAGATTCTTCTGCCAGTAGATTTGTTTACTTAATATATTTGAAAAAAAAAAAAAAACATGGTCAAAAAAACATCAACATGAGGCAGATGTAGTTTACTTTTATATATTTTTCTGCTTTTTCAAAAGATGGGTTTTCTAGTGAGTGTGACACAGTTCTTTGTAAAAATGTAGTGCATGGTGTGATTTTTTTTTTAATCTATTCAGTAAAGAAAAGCAGACTTCAATAAACTAACAACTGACAAAAATAAAAAACAAAAAGTGGAATGGACATGCCATAATGAACTTCAATGCACTTCAACAAATTTTAATGTAATAAAACCACAGACTGAGCGCTTTCATCTTACAAACATGAAGACTTCATCAGAGTTACAACCTGCCATTAAAGAAAGAACCTGCAACTCATTCCCTCCAGTAGAGCTCTTTTGAGTGTGTACCTTTAACTCCTAGTGGGCGTAACTTCAGCATTTAAAAATTGAAGTTATCACCTTACATTTTTAATAAATACCCATTGACAGAGGTCATATATCAATACAATTGTGTTTGCTATCATGTATGCTTCAAGATAAAATTTTCCGATACCTTGTATATAACATGGTTTTGGAATTATTAATGCAAATATGAACAGGCAATATTTGACGCCTAGAGGAGCAGTAGGGTGTAACTGCAGAAATTCCTGGAGACGTCACTTGGCTGTAATGAGTTAAGATCAAAAATATGCAGCTGGAGAATTCATATTTCACTGAATGTATTCAAATCAAACAGATGCCAAAGGGCCTTTGAGGGTGAAAGTGTCCTAATGGGTTGGAGCTTAACTCATCTTTTCACTTGGAGCCTGCAAAACTTTTCAACGATGCAGGTATTACACTTTTAAAACTGTTCATTAGAGAAAATGAACTTAAGATAACAATGCTTGACAATGAGTTAAGAGCTATCAAAAATGACTTACTTTTTTCTAATATGAAGCAGTTGTACAACGGCATCTTTCATAAAGCTGCTGAGATTATTAAGAAAAATAAAAAATTGTAAGGTTTGCAAACTACAAAGAGACAATAGTGAATATGAGTGTGTGTGTGTGGGGGGGCTATATCCAGTGGTGGGACAAAGACAATTTAGATTCTGTAGCTGATGATTTTGTCAACACTGATGACAATGTTTTTTTTTTTTTTCAGACCAGCCCCAACTGCGGAGATCCCAGAGACTGGCAAACAGGCACAACCAAATGAACCATGGCTCCAGATCTGACCCGAGACCCCAGAGGAGGGGCAGCTCTGTGAACCTTTGGGGCTGGGCAGAAACTAAAATGTACCTGTGGTTGCAATGAACTGGTAGATTGTTTTATTCTAGATTCATTCAAGATTTTCAACCTGTCTGATATAACATTATCAGATGTAGGAGTGTCTGTTTTAAACAAAATGAATTTAGTTTGATCCCTTGTTTTAACGTGCAAGGTATTATTCAGATAAAGCTATTTACCAGAAGCCTGAATTTAAAAATGTAGGAAGAGCACTTATATGCCACACCCAACCACTTGGGTTTTTGTATTTGAAAAAAATATGTGAAGGGCAGTTTAGGAATTTGTACAGCAAAAAGAATGTCTTTTCTGATAATCTGTCCCGTGATGAAAGAAGGATGTTAAATTTACTAACAAGTGACAAACGTTTAAGAATAACGAAACCAGATAAGGTGGTGGGTGGGGTGGTCATAATGAAAAGTATTGATTATACTACAAAAATGTTTCAGCTGCTGTCAAATGGGTGTAGAAATAGACAATAACCTCAAATTTGACATCCATATAGCATAAATCATTAAGAAAGTAAAAAAACTAGGACTTCTCTATAGGAACACTTTATAACTAAACAAACCAAAGCTACTATTGCAAGAACTCATCTCTTATCCATCCTTCTCTATGCCTCTCCCATCTTTACTAATCTCCGCCACAGTGATCTGAACAAAATGGAATCGTTATAACAAAATAGCAAAGTTTGCTACTGAAACCTCATACAAATCCCACCACTGTCTCGCCCTTAACCAACTCAGTTGGCTTAAGCTACCTCAACTACTTCTATATATTATATATAATTCTATATATATAGTGCATAATCTCTTCTACCTTCCAGAAAAAAACCCTGCACTTCAAAATATAATTAACTCCCACATCCCTACCAGAGCCTTACCATCTAGTTCTCAGAACTTAATAAGCGTTATCAGACACAAAAATAATGCTGGCAAATCTCTCTTTGCCTGTACTATTGCCAAAATCTGGAATTCATTACCTAGCCAAATAACCTCCACTACCTAATTTAAGAAATTCTTGAGAACCCACTTCTCAAACAATTGGCTTTGTTCATGCTACTCCCCAGGTTAATTTGCACCAATACCATGTTCAAGGATTCTACTAAAGGTCCCCTAATTCCTTTCACTGTAAAGCTGCTTAATCACGGGTTATTTCTGTAAGAAAATATTGAGAGTACTCATAATTTAGAAAGACAAAAAAAAATGTTCATCTGTTTATATTTTATATTCTATATAAACCCTACTACTAAAATGTTGTATGCTGACTTTACTAAAGGAATTGTTAATCTATACATAATTTATGTTTCTATGGAACCTATATCTCTGCATGATATTCCTGTGTAATTTCTTTATGACATGCTATTGGCACTTTCTCCCCTGGCCTCCACTGAAAGTGGATATGTGTCCAGTCAGACTTTCCTGGTTAACAAATGTAAAATAAATAAAATAAATGAGGGTACATATAATAGAGTTTCCCTCAACGAGATTAACATCCCTTATGCCAAGTTAGACTTTTTGTTGATGGCTATGCTTTTGGGGGGGGGGGGTGAATATGACCAGTGGGAATACCTGAATGTTAACAAACCAAAAATAGCATCAATATTCGGCATCCTGAAAACACACAAATGTAGAACAGACACCCACCCCCTTTAAGACTAATTGTGTCAGTGAAAGTAACTAAAACTGGACCGCTGGCAAAATTTGTAGATATTAAATGCAAGAGAGTTTTGCAATCTGAAAGACACATTTTAAAGGACTCATGGCATCTCTTAGAGAACTTCAACCTGTTGTTTTTTGATGAAAATGTCATTTCCATTACAGCTGATGTGGTGGACTTGTTTTCTGTAATCCCCATGATAAAGGCACTGAGTGGTTTCACGAGTTCCTATCCAATTATTTGACTTTGACAACCCATGAAATATGTGTAGTAATTACCCTACTTGATTTAACATTGAATAACAACTATATATTTTTGAGGGGGCATACTACCATCAGACCTCAAGTGTCACTATAGAGGCCACATGTGCCCCCCATATACACTAACACCATACTAGCTATGTGGGGGGAAAAGACAGCATTCACCCCTCAGTTTCTTGCTTCAGTTCATGGGTATTACAGGTTTCTGGATGACAAGCTCATTCTGTGGAAAAGAAGTATTAAACAATGGGAATCCTTTCATGCTTTGTGGCAAAACTCTATCCCTTTCTTGAAATCCACATACACTATTGGTTTGAATAGTATTAACTATCTTGACATTAGGTTCTACAAGAACCTAGCAAATCAGTGTTTTGTTTCCACTATATAAAGAAAGGACACATTTTCCAACATATATCTCCATTTAGACAGCTGCCACCCTTTCCACCAAAAGACGTCAGTAGTAAAAGGACAAATGGTGAGGCTTTCCAGTTTAATTTCTGATGACAATACTTTTGAAAAACAGATACAGCAATTGTTTGAAATGTTCATTGAACATGGACAACTCACCTATTTACTCAGAAACATTCAAGCTGATGTGGTACGTTATGGTAGATTTGCACCTATTTTAAGGATTAAATCAAGCATTACAAACAATGTGGGGGACACTACTGATGACAGGATGAGTAAAGGTATGTTCGATTCATTCACCCCCATTTTTTCTCTACCGTTCAGCAATGATGTTTTTGGTTACATTAAGAGCGCCTTCTATGTCTGCATGTCCTCCACGCGGTTGAGTGGCATTCGAAAGACATGTGTAAATGGGCGTGCCTTCGTTGAAGGTTGGGTGTCGGGCTGGCACCTCGGCACTGTAAAAATCTACTGCCAATCATTAGCCGACCGGAGTTCCGCTGTGGCTACCCCTAACCGGGAAAAGCCGAAAGAAGAAGAAGAACAACACACTGTGGCTGAACTGGGTCATTTTTTTTTCAGAGGAAAAAAAGATTCTAGGAACTGCCCCCGTGACAGTGTATTCTAAAGGAAAGAACATTAAGACTCTGTTAGAATTACCCACAAGTGTTATAAAATCTATGGTGACTAATGGTTCTTTGCGTAAATGTGGATCCTGCAAAATGTGCAGAAATATACATGAGGGTCCATACACTGCAGTTAAAAATTTTAACAGAACTATCCCACATCCAGGGAGATGTAACTGCAACACTACACACACAGTAAACTTGGCTACCTGCAGCTCCTACAATACATTTTACATAGGGAAAACTATCAGACAACTTAAGGACAGGATCCGTGAACATATGTATGACATAAAGAAATGGAAAAATACCAATGCCTTATTTAGACATACTTCGGATTGCACAAAATACAAAAAATTCCTGCTCTTCGTTATAGACAGGATAATTTTAACAAACTTTACTGGGGACTTAGACACACAACTTGAGTTCAAAGAACTAACTTGGCAACTCAGACTTAATGCAGTTGCTGCTTCAGGCATTAATGATGTAGTATCTTTTTCTAGTGTTTTAAAGATGAAAGCAACTTTAGTGTGATTTTTTACTTCAATTTCAACACATTTTTTTCAGTGTACAACTGTGCATGTGATTGATTTAGCTGTATTTCATTATTTAGTCTATGTAACACAACTACATGTTTCAGGTCTGGTTCTTTAAGAAATTGTACTTGATAGTTGAGTGACATCATTATTTATTCTTCTAATTCAAATTTGACTGGGTGAATTGTTTGTATTTAAATGTTTTTCTAATGTCAGACTGTAAGTGATGAAGTCTTCATGTTTGTAAGACGAAAACGCTCAGTCTATGGTTTTATTACATTAAAATTTGTTGAAGTGCGATGAAGTTCATTGTGGAGTGTCCATTCCACTTTTTGTTTTTTTTACTATGGAGTAAAGAGATCAGCTGGCACTGATCCTATCCAAGGTTATTGGGATACAAAGAAAGCAGACATTAGACAATTCACTGCTGTGAGTTTGGGAATTCAACTGCTATGTCCCCTGCATGTGTCGGCATTCTCAATACATGTTAGATATCTCCTACACAGGAGACATTAATTGTAGAATGATAAAGTTCATTAATCCAATGAAATTATTTAGAAAAGGTAAGAAACTATTATCTCAAATAGTGCCACTGTAAAATAGCAATAACCCACTCCTGTATGTGAGTAATGCTGGATTTACCCATGGCTGGCTTTGTTTGATCACTCAAGATTCTTAAGCAAAGTATGCAGAGGCTGTTCTACAGAAAAAGAAATCTGTCATATACTACATTGAGGAAGAGTTCATACATGATAAACAGTATGCACAGAACTCTTAAATCCTCCCATATCTAAGAATTCAGACTTTTCTGACAAACACAGCCCCAATGTAATGAAAGAAAGAACCTTATTTCAAGAACACATTGATTTCAGAAAACAGTTCACATATACTGACAAACATGTACACTTATACCACTGAAGAAAAACTGAAGACAGACCCAATTCAGCAAATCCTAATATACAAATTCAAGCCACTTGGATCAACTCTGGAGTTGCAAAAAATAAAACTGTCAGTGTGATAAAGGCATTAGAGTATGCAACAAGCCCGATGGTCTCTGAGGTGACTGCCTCATATTGAAGGTTCTTACCCATGTAAAATATGACTGTAAGGGATGATGGCTGACAGGCATGGGAACAAAAGACTCGGGTGTGGGGGGATAAAAATAAAGCAGATCCACTTTAGGAAATGATGGTCTGCATACAGAGATACAGCTTCAATTAAATACCAAGACTTATGGAAACTCATACTCCTGAACTCCTACTTGCAGTTACCCACAGGCAGTCTGATTATTTATTAGATATATATTCCTTAGCCCTTACCATATTCCCTTTCCTGTCTCCCAAATAACATTTGCATTTTCATTGTCCTTCTCTGAACCCAACTTGTGAAAGCTGATGGTTCCCCCTCTGAATGTAAATTTGTAAAGTACAGTTGTGTACACTTACCATAAATGTAGATATTCGAGTGTATTCACTGTTGCAGTCATCACATTTGGGTTATCTGCCTGAATACCAGAGTCTTCGGATTTCTGCGTCGGATGCTGTCGCTTCTTCCATGATGTCAGGTCGTCAGGGGTATAAAACATGCAGCTGATGCCATTACATCAGTTTTCCTTGCCCCAGATGTCAGGTGCCCCTACAATAGGAAGCAATTATATGGCATGGTACACCCCCATCAAAAAGCAAATACACATGAAAAAATAAATATACCAACAAAAAGGAAACGTACAGCCAAGAGAATTTAGGGGGCTGGAAAGAGGGTAACCACGACTGCAACAGTGAATACACTCGAACATCTACATTTATGGTAAGTGTACACAACTGTACTATGATCTTCATGTTTCACTGTTGCAGTCATCACATTTGGGTTAATTACCAAAGCTAAGGAAGGGAGGAGGAAGTTAAAAAGCATTAGGGCCAGCTAAGCCCTGCAAGACGGCAGTGGCAAATCCAGCTGTGGATTTAGAAAAGATTGGCAGGTGGTAATGCTTGATGAAGGTATGTACAGAGCTCCAGGTAGCAGCTTCTAGGATGTCCCTGGTAGGAACTCCTCTGAGGAATGCCGCAGAGGTAGATGCAGCCCTGGTGGAATGTGATCTTATTCCCTGTGGGGTAGGTTTTCCATGGTGCTTATAGCAGAAATGAATGCAATGTGCTATCCATTTGGAAATGGTTTGCTTTGAAATAGCCTTCCCCTCTGCCCCTGCAGCAAAGCCAACTAGCAGCTGTTCAGATTTTCTGAGAGGCTTAGTCCTGTCCAAACAGAATCTAAGTTGTCTGTGCACGTCCAAAGAGTGCAGTATTCATCCCCCCCTTGTTTTGTGGATTAGGGAAAAAAGTAGGCAAATGAATGGACTGATTCAGGGCCACGCTACACACCACCTTGGGCATAAAGGAAAGATTAGTCTTGAGGGGAAACCCTGTCTGCATGGAAGATAATGAATGATTCCACTGCCATGAGGGCCTGTAATTCAGACACTCTTCTTGCTGAAGTAATGGCTAAAAGGAAGGCTGTTTTCCAAGAAAGGAATTTCAACTTTGCTGTAGCAGCTGGCTCAAACTGGGGAAGAATGAGCTTTTCCAATACAAAGTTAAGGTCCCAGGATGGAGTGGGAGCTCTCCTGGCAGGTCTTAAATTTTTGGCCCTTCTAAGGAATTGTTTTAGCAGGGGATGAGAGAAGAGGGGTGGCTCACTATTATAACGTGCTGAAATGGCAGAGGCATGAATTTTAATTGACGAGAAGGATAGGCCCTTGAGGAGCATTTCTGTTAAGTACTCTAGGATATGAGGTAAGCTGGGCACCGTTGTGCCAATCCCTTGAGCCTGGCACCAGGAACAGTATCTTTTCCACTTTTCAGCATAGGATTTTCTAGTACTAGGCCTCCATGCCTCTAGAATGACATCCAGCACCTGCTTGCTGAGGGATGCTGGAGGAGAGCTCAAGGAATAAGCCAGGCTGCAAGGTTCAGGGTTAGAAGCTGAGGATGCAGAATCTGGCCCGCCTGCTGGGACAGCAGGGAAGGGGTCTGAGGCAGGTGCCATGGTTGCAGTAGTGTCATGCTGTGCAAGAGGGGGTATCAGTGCTGGCGTGGCCAGTCTGGTGCAATCAGTACTGTCCTTGGCTTGTCCTATTTAATCTTTAGTAGAACCTTCGAGAGGAGAGGCAGAGGGGGAAAGCATAAACTGAGAGGCTTTCCCAGGTAAAGGATAGGGTATCCACTTTCCAAGCTTGGTTGTGGGGAGTTCTTATGCAGAATTTGTTCAATTGGTAGTTCTGAGGGGAGGCAAACAGTTCTACCTCTAGAATCCCCCATTTGTTCCTCAAAAGGTAGAATATTTTGGGTTCTAGTTTCCATTTGTGTGGGTCCATGAGATTTCTGCTTAAGTCGTCTGCCAGTGAATTTAGTTTGCCTGGCAGGAATTGTGCTTGTAGGTTTACTTGGTAGTTCAAGGCTGTGTTCCACAGAGCCATGGCTAGTCTGTAGAGAGGGTACGAGTGGGTTCCCCCCTGCTTGTTTATGTACCACATAACTGTGGTGTTGTCTGTCTTTATCAATAGTCGTCCTGGAAGAGTATGGTCTTTGAAGGCTGTCAGAGCATTCTGTACAGCTAACATTTCTTTTTGATTGATATGTAGGTGCATCTGTCTCGGGTTCCATTTGCCCTGAATGCACTGCCCTGCCATGTGAGCCCCCCATGCATAGTCTGATGAGTCTGTTGTTAGGGATTGGGTGGCAGGGGGTAGAGTGAAAGGGAGTCCCTTGTTGTGGTAGCAGGCCTCTGCCCACCAAAGAAACTCTAACCTTATACAAGGAATGACAGGAATAATTGTTTCCAGGTCCTGAGAATGTTGACACCATAGGTTTTTTAGATACCATTGGAGTTTCCTCATATGCAGTCTTGCATATGGAATTAGTAGAATGCAAGAGGCCATGAACCCAGAGCTTTCAGTATTTTCCTTGCAGATAGCTGGGGTTTTGAGGCCAACAGTTTGAAGTAGGTTGTCATATAAACTTGTTTCTCTGGAGTGAGGAATGCCATCTGGGAAGTTGTGTTCAAGCTTGCTCCCAGGAATACAATCTGTTGGCAGGGTACTAGGTGAGATTTCCTTTCATTGATGGTGTACCCCAGTGAGGTTAGAAGTTTCTTTATGAATGCCAGGTGTTGTAATAGCAAGTCCTGGCTTTCTTCCTGAATCAGACAACTGTCCGAGTACGGGCAAATTTGAATATTTCTCTGCCTGCAAAATGCAACGGCTGGAGCTAGACAATTTGTGAACACCCTGGGTGCAGTAGATAAGCCAAAGGGAAGTGCAGAGAACTGAAAGTGCATGGAGCCCACCCTGAAATGCAGGTATTGTCTGCAGGATCCTCTTATTGGGATGTGCAGGTAAGCTTCCTTTAAGTTTAGGATTGTCAGCCAGGCATCCTTGGCTAGCATAGGAAGAAGCTGTTGAAGAGTTCGCATTTTGAATTTTGGAACCACCAGAAAGGTGTTGAGAATAGAGAGGTCCAGGACAGGACACCAGGAGTCGTCTTTTCTGGGCACCAGAAAAATTCTTGAACAAAAACCTTGTCCCCTTTCTTCTGCTGGGACAGGTTGAATAGCCCTGATAGTGAGAAGAGTGAGAACCTGCTGTTGGGGCCTCCGCCCATTGATTTGGGGGTAGGTCTGGCCAACCGTTTGGGGTTGGCAGTGTGTGGAAGTGGAATCTGTATCCTTGGGAAACTATGTTCAAAACCCATTAGTCCTAAGTAATGAGTTCCCAGTTTTTTGCATGCAGGGCAAGCTTTCCTCCTAAGGGAGCAGGTAGTTGAGCAGGGCTTGGAAGGGTTAATGTTAAGTCATTGTGCCATTTTTCCGTAGAGGGGTGGCTTACTCCTCCCTGCTTTGGAAGTGGGAGCCCCCACTGCTTAGATCTGTGCGTAGCCTGAAAATACAGCCTAGGTTGTCTGCTATTCCTGGGTTTCGACTGAGAAGGCCTGGAAGGGACTGGAAAGGACCAGTTATTTGAAGGCCAATGCCTACTGAATCTGGGAGGCTGTACTTGTAGGAAGTCTTCAACAGTTTGCATAGATTTAACTTTTTCCTTCATCCTTTTGAGGACTTCTTGTGCTTTGTTGCCAAAAAGGCAGTCTTGGTTTAAGGGAGCTTCCAGTAATTTAGCTTTAACATTACCTGACAAGTTTTGTTCCTTAAGCCAAGCATGCCTTCTAAGTACAGACCTAGTGACAGCAGCCCTGCAACATGCTTCTAAAGCATCAACATCACATTGTAAAGTATGTTTACCAACTTCTTCTGCAGAATGCATTAAATCTTGCAAGTCTTTGTGTTCAGCGCAGTCAGGAATCACCATCATTTTCTGTTTAAGTAGTCCCATAATATGCTGCTGATACTTTAATATATGAAACTGGCAATTTAAAGCCCTAATGGCCAAAGTAGTAGAAATGTATACCTTCTTACCCCCATCTGTCTAAGGCTCTAAAATCTCTATCAGAAGGGGTAGGATTTTTGGCAGCACAAGCCTTATTGCCTTTTGGTCCTTGGTAAATGATCTCCGGATCCGCAGAAGGATTCTTGAAGAGGAAATTATGAGAGTCAGGTACTATGTAGTACCTGTCAGGTTTTCTGGGAGCTGTAGGTAAAGTGTCTGGGGTAAGGCTAGATTCCAAGAAAGCATCATCTACAATGTCCAGAACAGGAGGGACAGCCGAAGGCCTGTGTTGAGGCAGGAATAAGAATTCCCTAAATCTCTTTTTGGACTCAGTATAATCCTGGCTTTCCCAGCAGAAATGCTCCCTAAGAGTATGCAAGGTTTCACCAAAAGAAAAATCTTCTGGAGGGGAAGCAGAGGCAATGTAATCCTCTGCATCAGAATCCTCATAAGTAGATAAGGGCAAATCTTGGTAATCAGACTGAGCACAGATATCAGATTCCTGATCAGAAGAATCAGAAAGAAAATCAGTTCTAGGTCTCTTAGAGGGGGAAGAATGTCTTCCCCTAATTAACGTAATAAGGTATTCAGCCGTTCTAAGCATTTGTCTTTTATGCATATGCACCTGAGTCTGCGGTTTGGTCATTGGTTTTCTAGGCATAGTACGAGTTTTTGGCCTGAGGAATTCGATACTTCTGGATGGAAATGATGGCGTCGGTTTAATATGAATATCTGTAGGCCTGAATACACCCTCAGTAGCTGGTGCCTGCACAGTGACTCCGGACCCATCCAAGGTAGAGACATCAGCAGGTTCCATAGTCGAAGAAGCATCTTGTGGCATACCGGACTCCGAATGGGTCTCAGTAGAGGCCTGCGAATCTGAAGCAGCAGGTATCAGGGACTGTAAAAGCACCTCACTGAGTACCGGCGGACTGGAGACTAGATTAACTGAAGCGTCGTCAGCAGTTTTGGACCTATGCGGTTTGTCTCTGTCTTTATCCTTACGTTTTCTCGGAGGATCGGTAGTCAGATGGCTTAGCGAAGCCATTTCGAAGTACTGAGATTGAGTACGAAAGTAATTGGCTGCAAAAATAGCCCAACGACGAATAGTTCAGGTGTTGAACAAGGCACAAAACTGACAGCGAGGGACGTCGTGATCAGGGCCTAAACAGGTGATGCAGTAAGAATGAAAATCTCTATGAGGTATTTGCTTTCCACAGGTAAGACAATTGTTAACTTTTACTGACATCGGTTGGATGTCAGTAAAAGTTAAGGATCCCCAACAGGGTACTTATCTTGTTTGAAGACTTTGGGTCTGAAATTCGACTTTGAAAATCTCAGGTGTTGGCCGACCGGCACTTGCGAACTGCTTTTGCTTCGGGCACCACGCAGCAAGAAAGACTGAAGAAAATGGCGTCGGATGCATCTTATATACCCCTGGCGCACTGATGTCAGGGAAGAAGTGACAGCAACCGACGCCGGATCAAGACTTTGTAACTCTGGCCGACTGCGGGATCGCCTGACGGCAGGATAACCTAAGTGTAATGACTGCAGCAGTGTAACACGATGAACATCCCAAATGTGATGACTGCAACAGTGAAACACGAAGATCATCTAGTGGGGTGCCACAGGGATTATTTTTAGACCCTCTCTTGTTTATTTTGTAGACATCCAAGCCAATACCCCTGAAATATATTTGACCACGTCTGCAGAGGACTGCAAATTGAACAGTGTTATCCACTCATCCACTAATACAAAAACATCTCCAACAAGGGCTGGAATACACACTTACATGGTGTATCAAAAATGGTCTCAAACAAAATGAAAGTAGTACTGCATAGCAGCTTTTGGCAGAAAGGTTGTTCCCACCTCTTATGTTAGAAATAGCAATTTTATTCAGACAGATACAGTCATAAGGGACCTAGGTATTTAATGTGGATAGCTTTCTCTCATTCAGTCATCATGTCTTCACTGCAGTCAGGAATTCCTCCTGTCTGAACCAGTTAATTTCAAGGGAATATCTTCAAGATCCAAAGACATCATCCAATAACTGTACTCCTCCCTTATCAGACCCATCATTGAATACACTGCCCTATTTGGTATGTACTATCCAGTCATATCACACAAAGTACAGTTGTGTACCTACCATAAATGTAGATGTTCGAGTGTATTCACTATTGCAGTCATTACACTTGGTTTATCCTGCTGGCAGGCGACCCGCAGTCGGCCCGAGTTCCAAAGTCTTGGTCCAGCGTCGGTTGCTGTCGCCTCTTCCCTGACGTCAATGCGCCAGGGGTATAAAAGTTGCAACCGACCCCATTTTCTTCAGTTTTTCTTGCCCCAGATGTCAGGTGCCCCCAGATAGGAAGGCTGGAAAGATAAAATTATGCCAAAAACATGCATATATTACTATAAACATTTCCTTCATCTACAAGCAAATACATCACATAGGTTGCATAGAGATGATAAGTACAGAAAAGTCCCAGCAATGAAAAAAGGGGGATGGTGGGTGGGTAACCTGGAATGCAACAGTGAATATATTCGAACATCTACATTTATGGTAGGTACACAACTGTACTATGTTCATCATGTTTCACTGTTGCAGTCATTACACTTGGGTAGAATCCCAAAGATGACGTTGGATGGCTGGGTCTAAATTGGATTTGGAGAGGCTAACAAGCCCTGCCGAACTGCAGTGGCAAAGCCTGCTCTGGATTTAGAGTAGAGAGGTAAGTGGTAGTGCTTGGTGAAAGTGTGCACTGAGCTCCAGGTTGCAGCTTCTAAAATGTCTTTGGTTGGTACTCCTCTGAGGAAAGCTGCTGAAGTGGCTGCTGCTCTGGTAGAATGAGGCCTAATGCCCTTAGACACTGATTTGCCATGTTGTGCATAACAGAAGCGGATGCAGTGTCCTATCCATTTCGAGATTGTCTGCTTTGTAAAAGGTTTTCCTTGTGATCCTGCAGCATATGCTACAAACAGTTGCTCAGTTTTTCTGAAAGCTTTTGTTTTGTCCAAGCAGAAACGTAGCTGTCTGTGTATATCCAAAGCGTGCAGAAGTCTCTCCCCTTTATTCTGGGGATTTGGGTAAAAAGTAGGTAAATGAATGGTTTGGTTTAAGGCCACATTGGAGACCACTTTTGGCATGAATGTTGGGTTTGTCCTAAGAGAAACCCTGTCCTAATGAAAAATGAGGAAAGGTTCCACAGCCATTAATGCCTGTAACTCTGAGACTCTTCTTGCTGAAGTTATTGCTAGGAGCAGAGCAGTTTTCCATGACAACAATTTTAGATCAGCTGTGCTGGCTGGTTCAAAAGGAGGCAGGGTGAGATTTTCTAAAACAAAATTGAGGTCCCAAGTAGGTCCTGGTGCTCTCCTTGGGGGTCTTATATTTTTTGCCCCTCTGAGGTACTGTCGTAGTAGAGGATGTGAAAAAATAGGAGGTTCCGTATTGTAATGAGCTGAAATGGCAGGGGCATAGATTTTAATAGATGAGAAAGATAAGCCTTTGTCCAGCATCTCAGTTAGGTATTGTAAAATCTGAGGTATATTAGGGACAACTGGTTCGAGCCCTTGTACCTGGTTCCAAGCACACAATCTCTTCCATTTTTCCTGCATAAGATTTCCTAGTGCTGGGCCTCCTGGCTTCTAAAATGACATCCATAACAGCTTTAAAGAGAGGTGCAGTCTGAGTGGCTACATTATCTGCCATGCTGCCAGGTTTAAGGTTCTGAGTTGACTGTGCAGAATCTGATTGTTTTGTTGTGTCAGAAGATGAGGAATTTGAGGTAGAAGCCAAGCTGTGCCTTGAGGCAAATTCTTTAGGATTGGGTACCAGTGCTGGCATGGCCAGTCTGGTGCAATCAGGATCATTTTTGGCCTTTCTTGTCTGACTTTTAGTAGCACCTTGGTGAGAAGAGGCATCGGAGGGAAGGCATAGACTGTCAGGCCTTTCCAGCTGAATGATAGAGCATCCACTTTCCATGCTTGAGAGTGATAAGTTCTTGTGCAAAATTTCTGTATTTGGTAATTGTGAGGGGAGGCAAAAAGATCTATGTCTGGTGTCCCCATTTCCTCGTTATCATGCTGAACACTTGTGGATTTAGCTTCCATTCATGAGGATCCATGAGATTTCTGCTTAGTTTGTCTGCCAGTGTATTTTTTGTTCCTGGCAGGAATTGTGCCTGCAGATGTACTTGACAGGTCAAATGCTGTGTTCCACAAAGTCATGGCTTGTCTGCATAGGGGGTAGGAATGTGTGCCCCCTTGCTTGTTTATGTACCACATAACTGTGGTATTGTCTGTCTTTATTAATAGTTGCCCTGGATGTATTAGGTCCTTGAAAGGTGTCAGGGCATTCTGTACAGCTAGCATCTCTTTTTGATTGATGTGAAGATGCATTTGTTCCTTGGGCCATGTGCCCTGAATACATTTTCCTACCACATGTGCCCCCCAGGCATAATCCGATGCATCCGTTGTTATTGTCTGCCTGGCTGTGGGTAAGGTGAAAGGCTGTCCCTTGTGGTGACAGGCCTGGGACCACCATTGAAACTCCTGTTGTAGGCAGGGAATTAAAGTTATGATTGTATCCAGGCTGTGACAATGCTGAGTCCAAAAACTTTTTAGATACCATTGTAGTTTCCTCATATGCAGTATTGCATATGGAATTAGTACAATGCAGGATGCCATGAAGCCCAGGGCCTGCAGGATTTTTCTTGCAGGGAGCTGGGTTTTTGTTGCCATCATTTGAAATTAATGAGTCAGTTGTCTTTGTTTGTCTGGCGTGAGATAAGCCATCTGGGCAGTTGTATTTAAGCTTGCACCCAGGAATATTCTCTCTTGAGAGAGCACTAGTTTTGATTTCTTTTCGTTTACTGTGTACCCTAGGCAAATTAGCAATGTTTTTACAAACGCCAGATGCTTTAGAAGAATGTCCTTGCTCTCTGCTTGAATAAGGCAGTTGTCCAAGTAGGGATATATTTGAATTCCTTTTTGTCTGAAAAATGCAATTTCTGGTGCCAGGCATTTGTGAAGACCCTGGGTGCAGTAGATAAGCCAAAGGGCAGTGCAGAGAATTGGTAATGCATTGAGCCTGCTATGAATCTGAGGTATCTTCTGCAAGACTGTCTGACTGGGACATGCAGGTATGCCTCCTTGAGGTTCAAGGTAACTAGCCAAGCCTTCTTGCCCAGCATGGGCAGAAGTTGCTGTAGTGTTAACATTTTGAATTTTGGAACATCCAGGAAAGTATTTAGGATTGACAAGTCCAGTATTGGTCTCCAGGCTTTGTCCTTTCTGGGTACTAAGAAAAGTCTTGAGTAAAATCCTTGTCCCTGTTCTTGCTGTGGAATTTTCTGAATAGCTCCCATGTCCATAAGAGCAGCAATCTGTTTTTGTGCCTCTGCCCATTGATTTTGTGGCAGGTCTGGCATACCTTTTAGTTTTGGAAGCGTGTGGAAGTGGAACCTGTAATCCTGAGAAACAATATTCAGCACCCATTGGTCCTGGGTGATCATGTGCCAATTTTTTGAGAAAAGTGCTAGCTTTCCCCCTAGGGTTGCTGTCAAAAGGTAAGTGCTTGGCATTTGCAGAGGGAAGTCACTGGGACTGTTTCCTATAAGGTTGTGATTTGTCTTCCCCTCCTTTGGGGGCTGAAGCACCCCATTGTTTAGGTCTGTAGGAGCCTTGGGGCTAAGATCTGCCTCTTGGGCGTCTGTATCTGCCTCTTTGTGGCCTGTCTGACACTGGAAAGGACCAATTTTTTGAAGGCCAGTTTCTGCTAAATCTAGGTGGTTGAACCTGTAAGAAATCTTTCACTGTCTGCATTGACTTTGCTTTATCCTCCATTTTCTTTAACACCTCTTCTGCCTTAACACCAAACAAAGTATCATGCTGTAATGGAGCATCCAATAATTTTACTTTAACATGGTCAGGTAAACTTTGTTCTTTCAACCAAGCATGCCTTCGAATAACAGAGCCTAACTGCGGCTCTACAAGAAGCCTCTAATGAATCAAAACCACATTGCAGAGTATGCTTTCCCACTTGTTCAACTGCATGCAATAAAGCCTGCATTTCCTTACTGTCAGGACTTTCTGTATTTGAAACCATTTTCTGTTTTAACAATGACATGAGGTACTGTTGGTATTTAAGCATCTGAAACTGACAGTTTAAAGCTCTCACAGCTAAGGTAGCAGCTGTAAACTGTTTTCCCCCATCTGTCCAGAGCTCTGGAATCCCTATCCGAGGGGACAGGATTTTTAGCAGTGGAAGCCTTAACCCCCTTAGGACCCTGAGAATGTGTTTCTGGGTTTGCAGTGGGTTTTTTGTAAAGAAATTTATGAGAGTCAGGGACTCTGTAGTACCTGTCTGGCTTGACTGGTGCAGGGGGTAAAGAATCAGGAGACAGACTGGATTCAGAAAAAACATCATCAACAATATCAAGCACAGGGGGATAGCCAGGGGCCTGTGCTGAGGCAATAAAAGGAAGTCTCTGAGCTTTTTCTTGGATTCTGAATAATCCTGTCTCTCCCAATGGAAATGCTCCCTCATGGTGTGCAGGGTTTCCCCAAAAGAATAATCCTCAGGTGGAGAGGCTGAAGGTATGGACTCTTCTGCATCAGAGTCCTCATAGGGAGGGAGAGAATATCCCTGATCAGAAGAGGAATCAGAATGAAATGGAAACCTGATCAGAGGAATCATAATCAGTGTATTGCCTAGGCCTTTTGTCATGAGGGGGATGGGAACCCCTGATTAAAGTAATTAGGTCTTCAGCCATCTTAAGCATCTGTTTCTTTGACATGGATGACTGTTCTGGAGAATGCTGTACTTGTTTCCTTGCCTTTAATGGAGTTTTTGACTTTGCCTTTGCTGCTGTAGTGGGCTTAACTGTAAGCTGTGAAGGTCTGAAAACACCCTCAGAAGCTGATGCCTGCTCAGTGGCTCCGGACCCATCTGAGGGTATAGTTTCCGTAGGCCCAATACCTTGACTTTCCACAGGCCTCGGTGTCTCCACGTGGCTGTCGGTTACGGCCTGTGGCTCTGAGGTAGCGGGTGTCAGGGGCTGCGAAAGCGCCTCACTGAGAACCAGTGACTGGCCTAGAAGAGGCTTCGTCATCAGTTTTGGACCTAAGATGCCTGTCCTTTGTCTTTGCGTTTTTTATAAACTCCAGTCGTCGGTTGTTCCGAAGGCATTATGTAATTAAACCTTCGGCCGAAATAATGTAAAGCAAAATCAAACCGACGTTTAATAGTGCGTTTATTGAATCTAGCACAAAACCGACAACTAGTAACGTTGTTGGTCAGGGCCTAGGCAAGGAATACAGTAAGAGTGAAAGTCCTTATGAGGTATTTGCTTCCCACAAGAAATACAATTATTAACTTTTACTGACATCGTTCTGGAGCAAGAAAAAGTTTCCCCAACGGGGTACTTAGCTTTATTGAAGACTTCGGTTCTAAAACTCAATTTTGAAAATCTCAGGAGTCGGCCGACCGGCACTTGCGAACTGCTTTTGCTTCGGGCACCGCGCGGCAAGAAAGACAGAAGAAAATGGTGTCGGTTGCAACTTTTATACCCCTGACGCACTGACGCCAGGGAAGAGGCGACAGCAACAGACACCGGACCAAGACTTTGGAACTCGGGTCGCATGCCAGCAGGATAACCCAAGTGTAATGACTGCAACAGTGAAACACGATGAACATCTGGAAAGCCTCCAAAGATTTCAAACCAAGAAAATTAAAGGTCTTAAATCCTTCAACTACTAACATAGATTAGCATGACTGTCATTATACTCAGTAGTCTATAGGTTGCCGCAAGGTGACTTGTGTCTCATTTTTTGAGCCATGAAAGACCCAGTCTTATTTGATCCCCTATTTCTTCGCAAAACCATTGGTTCTACAAACACCTACACTAAAGACTTCAATCTATACCAATAAATAAACAAGACTTGCTGGAGAGATAGGGTCCTACTGCTGTATATTCCTAGCCTATGGTGTAAGTTACCACAGAGTACTTCTTTAGCTGCTTTTAAGGCTAGTCCTGATGACTAGATGGGTAGAAACAACAACACTACACCATGGTTATTACGTAAAGCCTAGTTCATTTTGCGAGATAAGCACTGTTAAGTGCTTGAAAAGGGTGGCAAGAACTTTTAAGTTTGTTTACTTAAAGGTGTATATGGCTAGGCATCTTACGATCCATGTGATCACTTGACTAGTATGTACCTATTTTCCTGTCTTCCTGCATTCTAATACCCTACACTATTTCCTCTGTTTTGCTCAGTTTTTCTAGTGCCCCACTTTCCTCCATGGGGTTCCTCCTTTACAGGGAGAATTTGCCTTGCAAAGTCCACTCTCTTTTTATAGGTGACATTGTAGTGAGTCAGGCAACTGGTGCAAGACTATCTGCAGATTTTTGTTCATTTTTTTTTTGGTTTATTTTTGCTACCCAAATTTATTTTATTTGATAGTTTGGTGGTACAGTGGCCTAAAATAAGAGGTCCTGACAACAGGGTAAATATACTGCCACGTACTGATGCTCCCTTACTAGAAAGAACACACAACACACTCCTTAGCAGGCCCCACCTGACTTGCTCCTATACTTTGATACTATCTTCCTGGTCATCTACTGGGTGAAAGCTTAACAAACAAGACTTGGACTGATCCCTCTCCCACTAGATGAGCATGATGACAATGGCTGTTCACTTCCAACCCTCCCTAGCTGGCACCTCCAGTACATGTAACAACATATGTATATCAAGTTAGCTGAGATCCAGTCAGAGCTTTATCACTCTGTATCACAGAGCCAGCTGGATGTAAACCAATTATTGAGTATCAATAGCTAATAAAAGAAACATGGCAATCAATCATTTTGTGCCAACCAAAGGCTGGCATGCAGGTCATGTTTGTTAGTCTGAACTGGCTAGCCATATTGCAAATGAACACCAGCTTTGTGGCACAGTAAGTGTGGGTTGAACTAGTGAGCCCAAGCACTGGAGGAGCTGCCAAAGGGTGGTCATGGCAGGCTTTGGGTGGTTCCCAGGGGAAGGGAGGGAGTCCAGTTTATTTAAGTGCTGACAGCTGGGGAGGCTGGATGACAGAGCAAAGCAGTACAAAGAACAGAAACAGTACCTCTGGCTGGCCAGGTACTGCATGCACCACAACTGAGTATTAATATCTATGTGTTGAAGAGTGTGTGAGCACACACACACACACACACACACACACACACATGCACGCACACCACATACGAACAGATGCGGACCACACAAACACACACATGCAAACATGCAAACAGACCCGCATGCAGAAACACCTTAGCAGACCACATCTGCACACACACACACACACACACACACACACACACACACACACACACACACACACACACACACACACACATGCACGAACTCCGCTTGGCTAGCAAAACAGACACTACTTCAGCAGTTTTCCTGTCACCATACACAGGGAGTTAGGGAGGTATGCAAGCACCCTCCCACTTTCTGCAGCAACAATGACAACAATCCGTACCTCTCATCATTCCTCCCCCCAGTATGATGACAAAGAAGGAGCAGGAAACAACAAACACATGAAAGGGCTCAAAGGTCACAGCATGTGAAGAGAAAAGAGATGAAGTAAACATATGGCAAACCTGCTTTAGGGAATGGTTATTTATCAACAGGCTGCAAGTGACCATGTTGTCATAGAAAACTTCCCTGATTGTACTTTGGTGGCAAAAAAGAGGTAGTTACTTTTCCAGACCGTGAAAATGTTCACACTTTTCCAAGTACACAGATGTTTCTTTATTGAATCTAGTGAATTTCAAACTCAGCTAAACTAAATTTCACAATTTAGTTGACTGCCCAAGAAATTATGCTGTCCCAAATTAATAGGCTGAGCTCCACAATGCTAGCACACTAACGACTCACTCATAAAACCTCACTCTCTGTCCAGATCCATTTGTTGCCCTTTGATAAGAATCAGGTTTACTGAAAGGGTAAAAGAAGTGTCTATTATGACGAAAGTCCCAGACTGCCGAAATGCCTGTGTGTACAGTATGAAATGTGCAAGTTTTAGAGGATCACATCATTTCGGGACAGCAAGTGCTTAGGTTGCACCAAAAGAATCACAGTGCCAAAGAAAATGGACAACAGTATTACAATGATATACTGTTTTATTGGTTCAAATAGTAAAACTATTACAGACCAATGCAGCAAAGTAGGCTTCCTGGAAAAACTTGGGCAATGACTGCAGAATATCAGATGTTATCTGCTCCACAGTGGTGCTGCAGCATACCTCAATGAAAAGAAGTTAAGTGAGATCTATGGCATAAGTAGAAGAGTTAAAAAAGCAGGTACAGGGATAAAACAGCAGTCCAGACTGCAAATATGATGTAATTTCCAAGCTGCCAGTAAAAGTATATTGCTTACAGCAATGTAACACTGCCATAATGCAAGAATTTTGCTTTGGCAAAAGCCAAAGTAGTCCCATTGTAATCTCAGCAACACTCATAGGATTATAGGATCATAGGAGGCTACTAGGCTAAGGGTCCTGGGACCCTTACAAACTTACTGAAGAATTTATCCCCAAAAAAGAAACCTCAGTCAGCACCTGTCACCCCTGTCAATGAAGGACACAGGTGGAACCCCTGGGACAAATTTGTGGTTTCCCATCCATTTATCAAGGTTGCGCTTGAAGAGGGTCAGCGAGGTACTCTGATGTGTATGGGAAGTCTGCTCCAGAGACAGGGCAGCCTCTGGGAGATAAACCTGTCTCTCCAGCAGGTTTTGTTGATGTCACATATTAGACTCAGGCCTTTCAAGTGGGTAATGCGGGAGGAGTTAGACTTGCGGATATGGAGCATCTCTAGTAGGGCAGGGTCCGAACATTAATTTTGCAACTGCCAAGAAGCAAAGCTCTGCTCAGCTATTATAAAAAAAAATATTGGCTGTTTTTTTACAGTCTAAATTTCATGGCAGCTTAATTTGCTACCATGAAGAGGCAGACTCATTTTTCAATGTGCATTACCAGTACATTAACATGTTTGCTCTCCAGTCATAGTGTTAATGTACAGATCTCCCATTCTCTAAGTAAGCAATAATGCCCAACAGAGTGTATGTGTTATTGTGTAAATAATGTACACCCAGCAGTTGGCCTCTACACTCCTGGAAGGGAATTATTTATGCAATAACACACATCCTGCTGGGCATTACTGCACTTAGAGAATGGACTGTCTGAAACTGTTTTGTATTTCATATATATATATATATATATATATATATATATATATATATATATATATAATATTTTTGATAAAAAATAGTTCCTCTGCCTAATGTTTCAAATTTGTTGTAGGATATGTAAATGTTGTTGGAGGGAGTATTTCATAGGTTCATAGGTAAGTACTAGGCTATCTGCCTGAGGGAATCTATAAGTCTAGCCAGAATGTGTTGGCTTTCGCTGCCCCCTTAGATTAGTTCCCTGTGCCTCGGTCCAGCAGAGCCATTAGTTCCCCATACCTCTGTCCAGCAGAGCCACTGCAGTGATCCCCAGGGTAAATTTTCTGTTTCCCATCCACTCGTCAAGGTTTCTCTTGAAGAGTGTTAGTGAGGAGCTCTGCCTAATGTAGATTGGAATCCTGTTCCAAACCATGGGGAGTCTCTGGATCCAGAATCTATCCCTCCAGCACGTCCTATTTATTACTGTGGTGAGGTTTAGATCCCTACAGCGTGTGGCTCTTGGGGATTTGTTTTTTTTTTAGGTGGAGCATGTCCATCAATTCTGGGTTGGACATGGCCTTGTAAGCCAGGCAGAGATCACCTTTGAGTAAGCACTATGCAACAGAGTACAGCTGGAGTTTCTTCAGTCGGGCTGCATAGAGCATCTGTTTGAGGCCAGTAATCCCCTTGGTGAGGTACTTCTGTGGTCTTTCCATCTGTTGCAGGTGTCTTGTAAGGTACATCCCAAATGGGGTGTTGTACTCTATGATGGGTGTGATGAGTAGAGGGGCACAATAACCTCTTTTGTTCTAGATGCAAACCCTTTTGTGATTAGGTGGGCCACATAGAAGGATTTCCAAACCACCTTGGCAATATGATTATCAAAGGAGATATTACTATCTACTTAGGTCCCCAGATCCCTTATTACATTTTCTGTATTTGGGGGACTACCACGTATGTGATAGTTCGAGGGTACTTTGTTTTTTCCAAAGGGGATGACTATGCACTTTTTGGCATTTAGCTTGAGGCCATGATTTTGACACCAGGTATCAGTGTCAGTGAGACCCTTCTGGAGGATGTCTGTATCAGCTGGAGAGTCAATTATGGCCCCCAGTTTGCAGTCATCTGTAAACTTGGTCAGCCATAGTCCTCCTGTGATTGCTTGTACCTCTGAGAAGTATATACCAAACAGGAGGGGTCCCAGGACTGAGCCCTGGGGGACACCACTTGTAACTGGTTTAGAGTCGGAACTAGAGCCTGCAACTCTCACCGTGTGGGTTCTATTCGTGAGCCAACTGGCAACCCATCAAGTGACGTAGGGGTTTATGTTCAGGCTGGTGAGCATGTCTATAATACCAGAATGGGGAATGGTGTTGAAAGCCTTTGCGAGGTCTAGGTAGGCTGTGTGGACCTCCTTTCCCTCGTCTAAAGCCTAAATAACTGTCTCAAAGTCCACCAGGTTTAGGAGGCATGATCTGCCCTTAACAAAGCCAAACTGAGTAGGGTCCAATGTTCGAAGGTTCCCAATGTCTCTGTTAATGAATTCCATGATGATGCGCTCCATAGCCTTGCAGACCAGGCTAGTCAGGCTTATAGGACGATAGTTCCTGGGGTCCGTTGTGGTTCCACCTTTGTAGAGCGGGATAACTGTTGCTGTGCGCCACTCTACAGGTACATAGCCTGTAGAGAGGCTGAGTTTGAACAGTGTGTTTAGGTGAGGGGGTTAGTTCATATTAGGGCTCGTGTAAGACACAGCCTGGGACACAGTCTGGTCTCATTGAAGCTGTATTTTTGGCTATGGATAGGGCTGTTTTAACCTGTGTGTCAGTGATTGCCAGGGCTCTACATTCTTCTGGTATGGTTATGGGCCGTTTAGGGGGAGAGAGAAGGGTGAAGTTTGCACTAAACCTGTCTGCCAGCATGTTGGCAATATCAGTCGGTTCAGTGTATTTTGTGCCATTCTGCACAAACTCAGAGCAGATCTGAGAGTTTCCACTTAGGGTCTTGACATAGCTAAAGAATGCTTTGTGGTTATCTTTGGAGTCCTTGGCAATTTTTCTTTCGAAGCTAGCCCTGGATGATTTTATGAGGGATCGTAGTTTCTTGCTGATACTGATCGAGGATGTCTTTATTTCTTGGGATTTTACTCTTTTCTGTACTAGTTTCCTCCTTCTATTGTATAGCTTGTTTATGGCAGGGGTCCACCTGACTGGTTTACTTTTCTTGGAGGAGTGAGTCTTGGTTTTGCTTAGGATAGCAGATCCATGCATTCTTGCAGGTGCTCAGAGTGTCTTTGTAAGGAATACAGCAGCTTGGACAGCATTGTCCTTTAGCATGGGGGCTGTGAACCTTTCCACCTCGGTCTTAAGTAACGTGATGTTTGCTTTTGAAAAGTTTTTCACGTGGTTTCCTTGACTGGGGGGTGAGGGCGGAATGTGCATATCTAGAGTGATTAGTCTATGGTCTGATCTAACCAGCAAGGGTTTGACCTCTGGTGTAGAACACTGGTCGCCCATGCTGGTGATGACCAGGTCCAATATGTTGTCACCTCTGGTGGGGGTGCTGACGAGTTGATCCAGGGCGTTCGAGTTTATAAATTCTAGGAAGCATTGGGCAAGGGAGTTAGTACTAGTTCTCCCAGTTAATGTTTGGGTAATTGAAATCACCCAATATTAGGGCATTTGGTAAGACCTTCATATTTTCCAGTGTCTCCAGAAACAAGGAATGGGGGTCCTGGGTCATAGTGGATGATCTGTAGCAAGCTACAATTTGAACTGCAGTTTTTCCCATTGTTAGTTGCACATGGATGATCCCTGAGGCATTGTGCTGTGCCACTAACCTGGAGGTATGGGTATTCTTGCTAAATATGGATACACCCCCACCTTTTGTGTTTCGGTCCGGGTTCTGTGGCCGAAAAGTATGATATGAGTTATAGCCTGGTAGTGCTGGGGTGCTCTCTGGAGCCTTAAACCAGGTTTCTGTTACTGCACAGATATTGATGTTCTTCATATTGAGGAGTGCCTCGAGTGCATGCATTTTGAGGTTTAGACTTCTGGCGCTGAGCAGCATTACCCTCATTTTTTGGTTACTTGTGCTATTTATGGTGGTGGGTTTGTCTTTTGAGCCTTGCCTAAAAAAGGCACTATGGGGGCGGCAAAAGCCTTGGCCAATATTTGAAAGTCTAAAAGTGACAGGTGCAAGCCATCTCTTGCGAAGCAACGTGGCTTATCGAGCATGTCATCCCAGGTGGACAGATGCTGGATCCCCTTTGACTGACACCAGAAACTTAGCCAATTGTTGAAATTGATCATTTTTTCTTTATACTGTGGCATCATTCTTGGTGAGGGCAGGATGCTACTCAGGGTCAGGGTCATACCTGCCTGGGTTACGTGATCAGAGAGCTCTTTCCATGTCTCTTTTCATGTAGTCCAGGGAGATATGTCTCAGGTCATTCACACCAACATGGACAATGACAGTGTCGTATTTGTACTTGTTCTAGAGCGACCTAAGTGCTTGTGTTATGTGGTGGATGCTGGCGCCCGACAGGCAGCTAACTGTAACCTTCTCCTTGTCCAGCCTAGTTAGTGGGACATCAGTGTGCCTGACTATAGAGTCGCCTATTACTAGTGTGTTGGGTATGTTATTTTGTCTTAAGGGCTGTGATTGTGTGGCACACTGATTATGTGAAGTATGTGTTTCATGGTTTGTGATGGGGGGTGGAGGTTGCTTGGGTGCCTGCTTTGGAGGTCTCTGTTGCTTTTGCAGATTTTTATTTAGAGCCTCTGAGTACGTTTTCGTGTATTTATGTGTGTTATTTGCCGGTGTTGGTTTAGTAGGTCTATGTGAGACTGGTGGTGTGTTGCAAGTATTTTCCTTCTCCTCTTGACTGACAGTTCCAGTCTTGGGTTGAGAGAGCTTTGGCTCCAGTTTGGCGGTATAATTGCATCTCTCACATATATTAGTGTTTGGTGGTAGGAGGAGAGGGTTGTCTGTGTACATGAGGCAGTTGTAACATTGCCTCAAAATGCCCAGATTCACTGAAACTGCCCTTTGGACATGCCTGAATAGGTAAAGTGCGCTGTCTTCCTGATTAGCTGGTAGAGACATCCAAAATATAAGTCTGGTAAGGATTTAATGTCTAGACTCTCTCTCTCTCACATAATCACAAACATTGAGAAGTAATGTAGCTTTAAAAACACACAATTCAAATCAGTTAATAATGCCAGCCAATAAAAGTTTCTTACCACCATACCTGTCAACTGTCCAGAGTTTCAAAGAATGTCCAGATTTTTACCTCATTTTTTTTATCTGTTCTTCAAAAAAATTGTGGTTTGCTGACAAAATCATTGGGGTTGAAGTCACCAAATAATGACATATATTTAAGTTTTAGACTTACAACAACAACATTTAAGTTTTAGACTTCATTTC
This sequence comes from Protopterus annectens, assembly GCF_019279795.1. Classification (NCBI taxonomy): domain Eukaryota; kingdom Metazoa; phylum Chordata; order Ceratodontiformes; family Protopteridae; genus Protopterus; species Protopterus annectens. The sequence continues at coordinate 1,398,982,026 of NC_056726.1, forward strand.
TTTCAGAAACTGCATGCTAACACAAATCCTGTTATTCTAGCAACTTTCTAATTTTACAAGAGCGACATTTAAAATCTGTCCCTATTTTTGAGTTTTTGTCCAACTGTTATTTTAGGCTTTATCCAGATTTTTGAGCTAAGAGGTTGAGAGGTATGCATACCTCTTAATTTTAAATAACTGTGGCAGCCCTTGATCGATCAGTCTCTCTCTGTCTCAGACACACACTTCCACTTTCATGTGCACATAGGTTCATAGGTTCATACTAGGCTATCTGCCCTAGGGCATTTATAAGCCTAGCCAGAGTGTGTTTGGCTTTCGCCACCCATTTTAAATTAATGTTGCTATGCCCTTCTTCGAGGTTAGTATACTGTGCATCTGTCTAACAGTGACACAGAAGTGATACCTGGGGTAAACCTACGATCCCCCATCCACTCATCAAGATTCCTCTTGAAGAGAGTCAATGAGGGACTCTGCCTAACCTGGCCTGGGATTTTATTCCAGAGTGAAGGGAGCCACTGGGTTATGAATCTGTCCCTCCAGCATGTCCTATTTATTTCAGTGCTGAGGTTCAAGTCTCTCGAGCGCGTAGCTCGATGGGATTTGGATTTTCTGAGGTGCAGCATGTCCATTAATTCTGGGTTGGACATGACTTTATACGTCAGGCACAGATCGCCTCTGAGCAGGCGGTATGCCACTGAGTAGAGCTGGAGTTTCTTTAACCGGGCAGCATATGGCATCTGTTTGAGCCCTTTGATCCTCTTGGTGAGGTACTTTTGGGGTCTTTCCAGTTGCTGCAGGTGTCTGGTAAGGTACATCCCAAAAGGGGCATTGTACTCAATTATGGGCCTGATGAGGGATGAGTAAACAGGCACGATGACCTCCCCTGATCTAGATGTGAATCCCTTCATGATTAGGAGGGCTATATAAAATGTTTTTCTAACCACTTTGGCCACGTGGTTGTCAAATGAGAGATTGCTATCAACTTGGGTCCCCAGGTCCCTAATTACTTCTTCTGTACTTAATGGATTACCACCTATGTGGTAATTTGTGGGCACTTTGTTTTTGCCAAAGGGGATGACTATACACTTTTTGGCATTTAGCTTGAGGCCATGGCTCTGGCACCAGTGGTCTGTTTCTATGAGGCCCTTTTGGAGGATGCTTGTGTCGGCTGGAGAGTCGATTATAGCGCCCAGTTTGCAGTCATCTGCGAACTTGGTCAGCCACAGTCCTTCCGTGTTGGCCTGTACCTCCGAGAAATATATACCGAACAGGAGAGGTCCCAGGACTGAGCCTTGTGGGATGCCACTTGTAACTGGTTTGGAGTCTGACATGGCTCCAGAAATTATAACCATGTGGGTTCTGTCCTTGAGCCAGTTTGCAACCCATCTAGTGACATAGGGGTTTATATTTAAGCTGGTGAGCTTATCTATAATGCCCGAGTGGGGTGTTGTATCGAAGGCTTTTGCGAGGTCCAGGTAGGCTGTGTGGACCACCTTCCCCTCGTCAATGGCCTTGGTGACTGTTTCAAAGAAGTCGACCAGGTTTAAGAGGCAGGATCTGCCCTTAACAAAGCTGAACTGGGTAGGATACAGTGTCTGTAGGTCCCCAATATCTTTTTTTATGAGGTCCATGATGATCCTTTCCATAGCTTTGCAGACCAAGCTAGTCAGGCTTATGGGGCGATAGTTTCCAGGATCCGTTGAGGCACCACCTTTGTGGAGAGGGACCACTGTTGCTGTACGCTACTCTTTGGGTACATATCCTGTGGTAAGGCTGAGATTGAACAGTAGCTTTAGGTTTGGGTTTAGCTCTTCTTGGAGTTCATGTAGGACGCAGCCCGGGACACCGTCTGGTCCCACTGATGCTGTGTTTTTTCCTTTGGAGAGGGCGGCTCATACCTGAGCATCTGAGATGTCAGGGAGGCAGCACTCTGCTGGGATAGATATTTGCCCTTTTGGTGGGGAGGGGGGTGGAGAAGTTTGCGCTGAACCTGTCAGCTAGGATGTTGGCAATGTCTGTGGGTTCGGTGTATTTTTTGTCATTTTGGACTAATTCTGAGCATATCTGGGAATTCCCACCCAGGTTCCTAACAACTAAAGAAAGCCTTGTGATTATCCTTAGTGTCCTGTGCAATTTTTCTCGAAGCTGGCCTTAGACGATTTTATGAGTGCCCGTAGTTTTTTGCTAACACTGATCAGAGATGCCTTCCCTTTTTGTGATTTTGCTCTATCATGTAGTAGCTTCATCCTTCTATTGTATAGTTTGTTTATGGCTGGGGTCCACCAGACAGGACGTCTGCCTTTGGAGGATTGGGTCTTGGTTTTATTTGGGATTGCATGATCCATGCATTCCTGAAGGTGTTCATAGAATGCGTTTATAAAGGATTCTGGTCTGGGCGATTTTCCACAGGCCCGGGGCTTTGAAGGATTCCACCTCGGTTTTGCGCAGTGTGAAATTTCCTTTAGAGAAGTTTTTCACTGTGGTTTTCTGGGCAGGGGTGGGGTCGGGATGTGAATATCCAGTGAGATTAGTTTATGGTCTGATCTTACCAGTGAGGGATACACTTCTGGTCTGGAGCATAGAGTCCCCATGTTGGTGATGATCAGGTCCAGTATGTTTTCCCCTCTTCTGGGAGTGGTAACAAGTTGTTCCATAGCATTTGAGTTTATAAATTCTAGGAACCTTTGAGCTAGGGTGTTGGAGCTAGAGTAATGCTCCCAGTCTATGTTTGGGTATTTGAAGTCGCCCAATATAATGGTGTTTGGAGAGACCTTCATATTTTCCAGTGTTCTCAGGAAGGCCGAGTGGGGTTCCTTGGTTTGGGAGGGTGGTCTGTAGCAGGCTATAAACTGGAAGGCAGTTTTACCCACTGTTAGTTGCACATGGATAGTCTCTGATGCTTCGTGCTGTGCCACCAACCTGGAGGGGTGGGTATCTTTGACGAATATTGATACTCCCCCTCCTTTTCTGGTTCGGTCCAAGTTTTGTATGCATACACTCAACACATGCAGACAGAAACAAAGTCACACACAGATTTTTCTATGTTTTTCTTAAATATTAGTTTCTTTTAATTTTACACTCACTAAATAGCAAAAGTCTAGTTTAGCAAGTGTAAAATAATGGCCACCATTAGCTTTCTTACATTCTGAGCTCCACGGCACACTCGTTTTTCAGCAGGCATTACCTGTACTTTAATACCCTGATAGAGAATGTTCATTCTCCAATCGTTGTGGTGACAGCAGAGGTCACCCATTCTCTAATTTGGTATAGCATATGAAATGCATAAATAGCAACTAGATATATGTGTACAAAAAACACTAAATATATATGTGATCACAATAATACAGGAGAATGGTTGAGAATGTAATATAAAAGTACAAATGCACAATATTTCAAACATTTAGTAAAATAAAAATATGAATTTACAAGTAACTGCAATACTGCAATAGAGTAGTAAAGAGATGAAATCCTGGTGTTCAGCAGAAGTATGTATATTGTATTCCTAAAGGATTAGGTTTAGACTGAGTTTGGATTATTCATTGGTTTTGCTTTACTAGGTAGAAATAGAATTAGTTAGATTTAGATGATAAATGTGAAGAATCATAGGGAATTACATTTAGATAGAATATTAGTTTCCTAAAAAGTGACAGCAGCTGTAAAAAATCTGCAGAGGTACTGCAGGAATGACTGAAGTTGCAAAACTGATTTTGGCTAATCAAAGTATTTGTTAAAACTGGTGTTTAGTTAAGAGCAGGAGAAAAGGGCTAGTTGCTGGAAAAACAAGTGACAGAAAAAGAAATAGTCTGTATGAATCTAAAGTATTAGATTAGCTAAAAAGCAGAGTACATAAGTAATTATAACACAATTACAGAACTGTAGAGTAGCCAATGTAGAATGGCACATTTAGTGATTAGCTGGCTCTTCAGTTTTAAAATGAACACATTCTGGTTGTATTTTTTCTGAGTTTATTTGGGACTGAATTCCACTGTTCAGCTCTGTAGACAGAATAATGAACCTCTGTGGTAATTTTTTAATTTATGGATAAGTAGTACGTTCTCTAATCCGCTGGAAGGAATAGGTTCATAAGTTCATTGGTGCTTATTACACTATTGATCTATGAGGACCTTTAGAAGCCTATCCATACATTCTCATGGAGTTTTTGCTTTTATATTTTAAGTAGGAATAATCCAGAGATGAGCAGATTATTTATATGCAGCCACTTTTGGATCAGACTGTTTATTTAAGGGTACCCATTAGGTTTACATCAAATATTATGAACCATTTTGAGTTGAGGGAGATTGGATTATTTAGAAGCTCAAGGTAGTTTAGTTGTTTTAGTACAATACAGTGATGGGTTCTGTTTTAAAGATTTTTAGCAAATTGGAGTATATTATTATTATTTCATTATAGGCCTGCTGCAACTTTAAGGTAAGAATGTTGGATGTTTATCAGAACAGTGGGAGCTACAGGATGCTAAGTAGAAAAACGGAATGAGGGGGTCAGCATGTGTAGTTACTTTATATGGTAGTCCAACAAGACTTTTTCCAAACACAATTAATATGATGAAAAATAGACTTAGGCATGCCGAAGGCCCCACTCTGTAATACCTTATACCTCTTTTGAATAATGCCCATGGAACATATAAGCAATGACACTAAGGGCATGCAAGTGTTCCAGCTCAATCACTTCAGAATGCCCAATGACTTTTTACTTTTTTCTCATGAGAGGAACATCTCAACAGCAGAGCTGTCTCTGAATTCAAAAGGCTTAGCATTATGAGACATCTCAACAGTAGAGCTGTCTCTGAATTCAAAAGGCTTAGTATTATGTAGAAACTTTCGAAGTTAAGGCTTCTGCATTGTACTAAGTCTTTCTGAATCCCAGGGTGTATCTTTGGAATGGGTATTAACTGAGGAGTTTTATTTTTGAGGAAAAGGAGTACACAGAAAGAAGGGTTTGCCATACTTTCAGAAGGAAAGGCATGGATTACCTCAGAAAATAAAGACAGGCTTTTAATCTATAAGAATGACTCTTTAAACTTTGGATTCTTTACTTATAAAACTGCTGCAGTAGCGTTGACGCCTCACAGTAAGACGCTGTCCGGTTCGATTCTCAGCTAGAGCGTCTTCTGCGTGGAGACATGCGTGAATGGGCATACCTTCATTGAAGGTTGTGCGTCAGGGCTGGTAACTCGGCATGTAAAAATCAACTACCAATCATTAGCGGACCGGAGTTCGTTTGTGGCGACCCCTAACCGGGAAAAGCCGAAAGACATAACAACAACTTATAAAACTGACATCTTTCTATTTGGAGAATTATTTGGATCATGTCAAATGGAGCACTCTATTCCCTGATGGGGTAAATGAGGGCTTCATAAAGGGAGAAGGAACCCACAAATGTTAAGAAGAGAGAAGCAGAAGACTTTCTTTTATAACACAATGAGTACTGTGTCACAAACTGGTTAAATATGTACAAACTGTGCAGACATGCATGATGCACTTGTAGCTGTTGCACGAAGTTCTTAATACAAACTGAATAGGATTCATAAAATATGCACATAGATGTTTATAAGCTTATTTTACAGCCTGTGCTTACACAATTCAACAAGACACACATATTACTTTTATCTGTTTAACACGATTCCTTAAAGTTTATTGTTTCATTTTCAATTATAACCACAAAGAAATCGACCAGACATCATCATTTATCAAAAGAATAGCAAGTTTTTAAACTATTTACAGGTTATGTTGATACCATTAACATTTAGAGTGTATCTAAATAGCTGTAAAACAACTGTGGACATTATCTACCCTCTTTCACATTCATTACTCATTTGTGTTATTCGTCCTTCTAGAGAGCAGAACCCTATCATACTACAATTACATTGTCATTTTCTCTTACCTTCTCCTTACAATGCATATCCTATTTCATTTGTTAATCAGATAACCCGCCCTTGCCCATTCTGTTTGTTCTAAGTTCCAAACCCTTCACTTTACTCATCATCTGTATAACTTTATTTTATTTATTCTGCTTTTGTTTATTGGGTTTGACCAACAGAGTTTAGACAAAACATTTTCAGTGGAGGCCCATGGAGAAATGTTCCAACATATTACATTTTAAACAGACATTCAGTAATAGACATGAACAGACATTAAGTAATATACATTAATGATTACACATAAGACACTTATGAATTAGTAGATATTGAGCATTTGAAGAGGGGTATTAGTGGGTTTGTCAAATAGATAATACAGCAAGTAATTAGTGCTTAGAAATTCAAAGATAAGGATGTGACAGAAGGAACTACATAGGGCAGAAAATGTTAATATTGTAGTTAAGAGTTGTGGTATAAAGCAGGTTCATAAATAAGTATACAGATGGCTAACATAAGACTTATATTAGAAGTATAGAGGTAGGGGGTGAGCAGTGTCACAAACCCATATATATATATATATATATATATATATATATATATATATATATATATATATATATATAGCTAGGACCTGTCATTAAAACTACTCCAGTAATGGTGAAGACTGGCTGTGGGGCACAGGATTCTGAATTGAAGAAAAATGGTTTGACAAAATGACAAACTGAAGATAACATTGGCACGAATCCTGTGGTTTTAAAGGAGCAGATACACTGATTTGATAGGTGAAGTTTTAGTTGTGTTTTAAATGAGTCTGCATTGTGAATATATTTCAGTGGTAGTGGGATGTGGTTCCATAGCTTATTTACATTATTTCCGTAGAGAATCACATGCGGTATTATATGATTTGGTTATAGTGATCGGTGATTTTTCTCTAGAACGTAATATTTTACTGGAGAGTAGTGTTGTATTGCCTCTAAAAACTTAGATTTTTCTTTAGTTTTTCCATGTTCTTGTTATTGTTTTTTAGCCACAATTAATGATAGGCATAATAAAGCCTGAATATGCCAGGTTTACTTGAGTTTACTCCAACATAGTCAGAATATAACCTTACCAATAGTCACTTCTGCCCCCACAACTGCTTTATACCACACCTCTTAACTTGAGGGTGTAAAAATATGGCGCTATGTGATCCATTTGTGTTGACTAATGTCACCAAATGGGTATAGGTATTTGCCAGTGGCAAGTGAGTTGAGGATCTGCCCTACTTTGACCTATGCCAGGGACCCATGACAACAGTGGAAGGGTTGTATGCCCCTCTATTGACCTGTGTGCGCCTGCCATAAAGCCCATCAGCCCTGGGTCAATAAGCTACTGGCGGGCCACTATCTAGTTGCTCAGCTTGGGTCACCTGGGATAGCTCTGTTGAAAAAAAGCTGGATGTTAAACTAATCAATCTGTTAAACATGAACTAGGAATTGTTGCACTTAATGTAGGTTCACTGACAGGATGGAGCTTGGAAGTGGATAACACACTGCTAAGGGGGAGGCTGGACATCCTATGTATCCAGGAGACAAAATGGAAGGGCACTGCAGCAAAGCCGCTTGGCTTGGGATCCAGCGTCTATTACTCGGGAATAGGACAAGCTAGAAATGGTATAGGAATTGTGGTGAAGAAGAGGCTTCATAAAACAGTGAGGAATGTCATCAGAATCAGTGACAGACTCATTGCAATCAGAAGCCAATGTAATGACAGGGCAGTATTCATAATCTTAGCCAATGCCTCACTACAGGGTTATGATAGTGAGGAAAAGAGTGCATTCAGACAGCAGTTACAGGATCTACTAAATAAAGCCTTACAACATGAACTGGTGGTGCAAGTACCGGGATAGAAAGAACAGGATATGAGGACTGCCTGGATCCATGTGGGTGGGGGAACAGGAATAAAGGGGGAGAGGCAGACTACAGCATTTGTGAGGAATACAGAACAGATATTGGCCAAGCCAAATATGGAAATAAAATAAGGAATCCTGGTGGTGGAATGCATAAGTCCAAAAAGTTATCAAAAGAAAGAAGTACTGCAGGAAAAAGTGGGACATAGAAAAGAAAAACAGGCTCAGAATGAATACTGGTTAGCTAACAAACAGGCTAAGAGAGGAGTGGCAATTGCAAAAGATATGAAGCCTATATAAACTACAGCACTGTTGGTGATTCCCTGCTGGTTGAAAAAACCTACATTTTTTGTCTGTGACCTTTTAGAGCAGCTTTCTGATACTTGCTCATTTTTTCTGTTTTAAGAAATCTGATTGGGCTGGAGTTTTTGTTCTGCATGAGTGGTGAACACAAATTATGTAGGCTGTTCACTTCCCATGTTTTTTTCATTGGTTAAATTGTCCCTTGAGTGATACTTAAATACTCAATGAAATTATGGACCTCTGTCTTTGTCTAAAAAGATTTGAAGCCTGCATAAAGTAAAGCACTGCTGGTGATTCCCTGCTGTGTTTCCCACCCTCTCCCCCATTTGTTGATTTGCTTTTTAAACCTGGTGACTTTAAGCTGCCCACATCTACTGTAAATTGAGCTTAATAAGCTCTTCCCTTTTTACACTGCTGTCGATATCCTGAATTATTTATTTGCCTTTCCTTTCTACACTGCTGTTGATATCCTGAATTATTTGCCTTTCCTTGTGCTTATACTGCAAAAGTGCATTTTTGCCTCCCATTGTCTGTTCTACTTAATCTAGGTAGCTGCTTGATAAATTTGTGTATTTTTACACTACAGCAAACAATTGTTTTTACACGAGGTCAGTAGATTTTCCATCTAGTGCACTGGGAGGTAACCTAGTCTGTTGGAAGTTGAGGAAACACCTGAGATTTCTGAATGCAGCTTTATTGGTTGGAGGGCTTATTAATCAGCTTATCTTGTTTTTTAGTACCTTTAATTCTGTACAATCAAGTGGCTCTTGGTTCACATATCCAAAGTGAAATACTTTTATCGAATAATTACAATTCTATAAGTACTTTAAAGTACACTGATGTATCTATATCTTTAAGTTTGTTTGTGGTAGCATTTCACTCCATACACTCCTTTACTGTGCTTTTTCATTGGGAGGACTGGGATTGTTTATCTGGTGGCAGTAGGTGTTAACCTGGTCTATCTGAGCTGGAAAATGCACAAAAGGGCTCTTAAGTATTTATTTTGCACTTCTCTGCACTTGATTTGCACTGTTCTGATATCTACATAGCACAGACTAGATTCAAACTTGCTAAATCTAGCCTGTCATTGATACACTTGAACAGTAAACAAGCTGCCTTACATTAAGAAGGGCTCTATTGTACCCTTGTGGCAAAAGAGTGTGAATCTAGCCTTGTCTGAGCTGGAGATTGCTGGAGGAAGGTTTACTGTGTGCTTTCCCATGGGTAGATTAGCTTAAAAGTATTTTAATTTCCACTGTATTTAAGCCTCGCCTTTGAGCATTGCAGCACACCATACAACAGAGGTTAGGGGTGCCCTGTACAGATGCAAGCACATTGAAACTCAAATTTTCCCTAAACATCTGTCAGTGGAACCGTCCCAAACTTCCCTACTGCACTACAGGTGCACTGAGCAGTGTTGCCACACATCATCCACAGCCTTCAACAGAACAAACACCCTTGTTAGTCTTAGCACAAAAACTGGTCAAACTAGCCTAATCCCTTTCCTAATAGTACATATGGTAAAAACCTGTTATAATGGACAGGCAGTTTCCCATCATTTCACCAGCCAGCCTGATTGAAATGGGCATCCTGAGGCAATGTAGTAATTGTCTCATGTATACTGACAATCACTTACTCTTAACACAAACAAATACCATATGTGAAGCATGTAATTACACTATTTATTTTATTTTACATTTGTTGACTGGGATAGTCCGACTGGATAAATGTCCAGTTTCAGCGGAGGCCCGGGGAGAAAAGCTCCAAAGGTAGTTACACAAGCAAACTTAACATAGCACAAATTAAACACAATTTACAGACTCTGAAAGTTATACAATCTCACAAACTTATAATATGGCTTAACAATTAAAACACAAATGAGTTCCGTTTACAAAATAGTATTGGTACACACGCAAGACTAATTAAGTGAGGCTTGGAGCAAGGACATAACCACTGAAACCTGAAATACTGCTTGACAGTTTTCTTGACTTGAGATATGGTAGTATCTAGGGTAATGTCAGCAGGTAGTGAGTTTCAAGTTTTGCCAACAGAGTTGGCGAACAGGGAGTCACCGGCTGATTGTTGGATTTGATAGTTTGTACTGCTAGTCTATTAGATGAGTGAAGTGGTCTGAGGTTGGAGTGGGGACAGATAATTTTTTCAGTGCAGATGTATTTTCAGGTTGGTTAAGTACTTTATGAGCCACAATAAGTTGGTTATACTGAATCTGCCTGGGTAGTTCTAGCCATCTGAGATTTTTTTAGGTTTTTACAGTGATGTGTTCCATAGGGCAGACCAGTGGCAAACCTAGCTATGTTATTATAGCAGCTAGAGAGTTTGTTAAGTTCAGTTTTGTTTAAATTGGCGAGTAAAGGGGAGGCACAGAAGAGGGTAGAGAGTAGATAGGAGCGGGCAATGGCAGTCCTAGCAGGTGGGGTTAGAAATGGCTTTTTCCTATATAGTGAGCCAAGTTTTTTTTATTAATGGTTTTGATAATTTTGTTGACGTGCACATCAAATTTAAGATTGCTGTCTACAATAACTCCTAGGAGTTTCGTGTGGGCATCTGGGGAGATTATGGTACCATTATTAGACTTAATGGAGAGAGACAGCACTGGGGATCTTTGGCTGGGAAAGAAAAGTAGGAGCTTTGTTTTGTTGGTATTTAAAATCAGACAGCGATCAGCAAGCCAATTTTCAACTAAGTTAAAAGTACTCTGAGTAATTGTCTGCAGCTCTGTTTGGGAGGTGGCAGTGCAGATCAACATAGAGTTGTTCGCATATTAAATGCAGTTAGCTTTTGGGATGACAATGTGGAGGTCATTAATAAAAATGGAAAACAGAAGAGGTCCCAGAGTAGACCCCTGGGAGACACCTAGGGTGTTGGGTAGGAAGTTAGATAGTTTGTTCTGCCATAGGATGGCTTGTTGTCTGTTGTCCAGACAGGATTGAAATGATTGGAGAGAGTGATTACCTAGAGACATTGCATCAGGGTGTGGAAATTGGAATCGATTCTCTCCCGCAAGAACAAACCAGACATCAAACAGGTTGTCAGTATACACACTTCACCTCTCACACAAAATGAGGCCACAACACATAAACCCACATATGCGGACATACTCACTAGAAGTCTAAACCACTTGCACACACTGCTATACAAATACAAACCACTACACAAAATAACACATACACCAGTGTCTCAGCAAATAAGCCCCTAAGGCAAAACACCTCAAAACCTAATGTCTTGGTCATAGGTGACTCCACTGTGAGACACATAGATGTCCCCCTCACCAGGCTGGACAAGGAGAAGTCATGGTCTGCTGCCTCTCATGTACCAGGATCTGTCAAATCATACATGCACTCAAGTCACTCAACAAAAATTACTATTATGACTCTGTCATAGTCCATGTGTGGGTGAATGGCTTGAGATGTACCTCTCTGGACTATAAGCAGAGAGACATGACTGAGCTCTCAGACTGTGTGTCCCACGCAGGTATGACTCTAGCCTTAAGCAGCATTCTACCTTTGACCAGGATGATGCCACAATATAAACAAAAATGATTGACTTCAACAATTGGCTTAGCTTGTGGTGTAAGTCCATGTGGATCCAGTACTTGTCAGCCTGGGAAGACATGGTCAACAGGCCACGCTGCATTGCCACAGATGGTCTGCATCTGTCTCCTCTAGGCTTTCGGATACTGGCAAAGGTGTCTGCCTCCCCTATGTCGCCTTTTTTAGGCAAAGTCAAAACAACAACATTTCCAATGTATCAAAATCTACTAGAGACCAACTAAAGGTTCTGATGCTTAATGCTAGGAGTCGAGACATGAAACTGCTCTCCCTGGAAGCACTCCTCACCTTGGAAGATGCTGACGTCAGGACAGTCACTGAGACATGGTTCAAGGCCATGGAGGCTACCCCGGCCATGCAAGGCTACAATGCCTTCCACAATTTCAAACCTCAAAATGAGTGTGAAAAAAAACAACCAAAGGTAGAGGGGTATCCATCTTTATTAAAGCCAAGTACACCTCGAGACTGATCAAACAGTACAAATCTCTCAAACTACTCCATGTCCAATTAACTACAGTCAAAATACCCTACCACAACATTGCTAGCTATAGGTCCCCCACCATGAACCAAGAAAAACATACCTCCTACATGGACTTACTGAAGTCACTCACCATACAGCCCAACACATTAATCATGGGAGATTTCAACTATCCTTCCACTGACTGGGTGACATACATGAGCATAAATATGCTCACCCACAGGTTCCTTGATGTTGTCAGTACAATGCTGTGGAACAGACAGTCTACACCCCCACAAAGGGCTCAAATGTCCTAGACACAGTACTCACCAACATGGGGGTCACTGCAATCCCTCCTGTGTGATGCCCTCCCTGGTAACGTCTGACCATAAATTAGTCTTGTTTGAAGTAACTATTGAACCTGTCACCCCTACAGGAGCAAATAAAAAACTAAAAAACTTTTCCAAAGCAAACTACTGGCTGCTAAGTGATAGTATAAAAAGTTTTATATCCCCCACAACCACAGACAACAATGACTCCTATGCATAGGTGTACACAAATGTCCTGTGTAAACACTTAAGCAACTGTATAGACTCAGCTGTGCCTGACCGGATTAAAACTAGGTCTTCCCGAAAAAAAAAACAAGTCACCCTGGTGGACCTCAAGTATAAACAGATTATATAACAAAAGGAAGAAACTGATGTCTAAGAACAAGAGGGAACTGACTCAGTAGAGGAAAAATTCCCTCCACAGCTTGAACAAACAAATCATGATATCTTGTAAAGTCCTCAAAAGCTAGTTATGAAGTTAAAATGGCATTCTTAGCTAAGTATAATCATAATTCATTCTTTAACTACATCTGAAATCTAAAGGGGAATGGCCAGCTATGTGCTGAAATAGTAGTAGATAGTATCACTCATACATACTGAAGGAAATTGCCAACCTGCTAGCTGACAGATATGGCACAAACTTCACCCCACTGTCCCCACCAGCCATGTCTCAAAGCATACCTGACACGAGTCCTCTGCCTCAATGAGACCAGATAACATGCCGGGTTCCTTATTAAGCAATCTAAGGGACCCACTTGGCACTCTCATTAACCATAGCCTGAGAACTGCCTTTGTTCCAGCACAGTAGAGAACAGCAACAGTAATCCCCTTGCACAAAGACGGGTCATCAACCAATACTGGGAACTACAGACCCATATGTCAAACCAGCCTCATCTGCAAGGCCATGGAAAGAATCATCATGGGACTTATTAACAAGGAGATATGTGACCTTCAAACTCTAGAACCAACCCAGTTTGGCTTTGTTAAGGGTAGATCATTCTTATTAAACCTAGTACACGTCTTTGAGAAAGTCACCAAAGCCCTGGGTAAAGGTAAGACAGTACATACTACCTATCTTGACCTAGCCAAGGTTTTTGGCACAATCCTCCACTCAGGTATCCTTGAGAAACTCTCCCAGCTGGGGACTAACGCTTATGTCACTAGTTGGGTAGCCAATTGGTTCACCGACAGAACACATACTGTCAAAGTCGGTGACCCCACCTCTACCAGTAGACCTGCACCAGTGGTGTACCACAAGGATCTGTGCTGGACCCTTTGCTGTTCGGAATCTATTTCTTGGAAAACCAGGCTAAAATAGATGGCCTTTGGCTTACCAAGTTTGCTGATGATTGCAAACTGGGTGCAATTACAGAGTCCCCCAGTGATGTTAACATTTTACAGGAGGGACTAACACCGCAAATGACTAGTGCCAAAGCCACAGTCTAAAACTAAATGCAAAAAAGTGCATTACTATTTCCTTTCGCAAAGATGAATTCCATGCTAATTACAATATTGACAGCACCCCTCTAGGTTCAAACCCAGCAGTGCAAGATCTGGGAACATAGGTAGATGGCAATTTGACCTTCAACCACCAAGTTTCAATAGTAATAAGGACAGCCTTCTACATTGCGCATCTCATAAATAAGTCCATTGCATCCAGGTCTAAGGATGTTATAATGCCACTGTACTCAACCCTCATATGATCACTAACAGAGCACAATCCTCCCTTCTGCATGTACCTCATCAGACAACAGCAGCAGCTGGAGAGACCACAGAGATTACTCATCAATAAAATACAGGGCCTCCAAACCATGACTTGCATGGACAGACCAAAAGCCTTGGCACTGTACTATGTATCCTATAGGTTGCTGAGAGACAACTTGTGCCTGGCCTACAGGACAGTCTCTGACCCCACCCTGATGAATATGCTGCACATCCGCAAGTCAAGCTGCACAAGAGTCACTCACTCTAGGGATCTTAACCTAGCCTGTGACATTAACAGGACATGCTGGAGAGACAGATATATCTCCAAGAGATTGCCACTACTCTGGAATAAACTTCCACTTCATGTGAAGCAAAGCTCCTTGTTGAGCCTATTCAAGTGCAACCTGGACAAATGGATGGGAGACCACAAATCCACCCTGGAGGGTGGCACCCATGTCCCTCATAGACAGGGGTAGTCAGTGTTTATCATAAATGTGCTCTGTGAATTACGTCTATCTAACTAAAGACAATGGAGGCAACTCGGAATTAACATGTCTAGGTTTGGAAGGGCTCTATGGCTGCTAGACTAGCAACCTCTTATGAACCTATGCACCTATGAGCACTGCATCAGAGGCAGACTACTAGCTCCTATACACTGACTGTAAATGACACCAAGAAACTATATCAGGTTGGAAGGGAAAGACAGAAATGTAAAGAAGACAGTCGGGCACCCTACATAAGGGATACCAGCAACAACCTACTACCAGTCCACAGAACATCAAAGGCAGACGGAAGGAGTAGTTGCAGCAGCTTCTGAATGAAGAAAACTACACTGAAGCTCTACTATCCCACATACAGCCTATGATAAAAGAAGAGGAGGAGCCCACCACAGAGGAAGTAAAAATAGCACTAAGGAAAATGAAGTCAGGGAAAGCAGCAAGTTCAGAAGAGGTCCCAGTAGATATGATAAAAATGTTGGGTGAGATATGGGAGAAATGTCTCCTGAGGGTGCTTATAGCAGTATGAAGAGAAAGGCATATCCCATATGACTGAAGAATAAGCATACTAGTGCCTGTGTTCAAAAATAAAGGGGACATTTACAACTGTGGGCAGTACAAAGCTGTCAAACTACATGAAAGTTCTGGAGAGGGTGACTAATAAAATGAATACACAGAGTAGTAGAAAGTAAAATGGGAGATGAGCAGTTCAGATTCAGATTAGGATGCATAACAACGGACCTGAAATTTACAGTGAGACAGATACTTGAGAAGAAGCTAGAAATGAGGACAGAGTCCAACTGGCAATTCCTAAACTTGGAAAAAGCATAATGACAAGGTCCCAAGAAAGCTGATTTGGACAGTACTGCAGTGGCTTGAAGACCCAGAAATATTGGTAAAATTAGTGTTAGCTATGAAGGAGGACCCAATGACTCAAGTACAAACAGCATTCAGTCTCATGGAGGAGTTCTAAGGTGGAGTGGGTGTGCATCAGGGTTCATCCCACTACCAGTGATGGACTACATTACCAAACAGGTCAGAGGGGACAGATCAACAAAGTTGCTGTATGCAAATGATGTGGCACTACAGCCAGACTCTGAGCATGAACTTCAGCAAAGGGTACGTGAATGGAATGCAAAACTGAAGGCACATAAGATGAAATTGAGTACAGATAAGATAGTTTTAAGGGCAGCAAATGGTGGAAATTGGAAGAAGTTTGAGAAATGAGGCAGAAAAGAAAATTCTGGAACAGGTTAACATCTTCCAAGTATCTGGAAGGATGGCTGAGGAGAAGGGAAGTCTAAATGAGGAGAAGGGAAGTCTAAATGAGGAAGTCAAAGCTAGAATCAGAGAGGCTGTAGCCAACTGGCAAAGTGTCTTGTGATGGACATGAAGTGCCTGAGAAGGGTGGTAGAATGTACACTGTCAGACAGGAGAAAAAATAACATAACAGAAGCCAAAGTAGCACTTATTACAAAAAAGGTGAAAAAGAACAGAATACAGTGGTTCAGGCACATGTGCAGAAAAGCAGAACACAATCTGGTAAAGAAGATTTGAGACAGAGAGGAAAAATGCGAGAGAGAAATGCGGGCATTCAGCGAAGAGGTGGATGGATTATGTGAAAGAAGACCTGGGGCAGTCAGGCATGAGTATCATAGAAGGTAGGACAGTGGCACTCAACACAGAAAGATGGTGACAGTTAATACGACACCCCGATCCCATGCAGAAAATGGAAAAATGGGGATGCTGCTGCTGCTGATGATTGCTGTAATCCAGACCAATCCCAGAATATGTATTGTCAAGCTCCCCTGTCTGATTCCACATCTCTAGCATGTCCCTCTAGTGTGCAGAAGCATTCTTTCTTTGTTTTTTCAAACACCTTAATTGAATTATCACTTGTGACACAAGCAAGTTTACATTCATTTAAAAATAATCAAACTGTATTTAATATAAAAAGTTATGTGCTCACCATAACATTCCATCTGAGTTATACTTCATTTGCCTCCACTCACGGGTTACGGATCCATATCGGATCCGAACCGGCAACTTTTACTAGCATCAGCTCCAAGCTCCAAACTCCTCCCCTTACCCATAATACACCTCCACTGCCTTCCATCCCCAGATGGAGTTTGCTGAACCTTATACTGATAACCCGACCTGAAAAAATGTTCTTATGACCTATACTGCAGCCCATAGGCTGATCATACGCCTAGGTCCAGGGGAAAGGAGGGAGTGATGGTTGAAGACAAATGAAGTACAACTACTCAGATGGAATGTTATGGTGAGTACATAACTTCTTTATCTGAAGTAGTTTACTTCATTTGGTCTTCAACCTGTGGGATAGAGTCCCCAGCTACCAAACTCCTGGGAGGCCCTCATGGAAGGATATTCCAGAGCACCACGGAACCAAAGGATGCTCTCCTTCTGGAAGTTAAATCCAATTTGTAATGAGAAATAAACGTATGAGATGAGGACCAAGTAGCTGCAGAACAAATATCATACAAAGACACTCTAGGCCAAAAGGCTGCCAACGTAGCCATGGACCTAGTGGAATGAGCTTTCACATGACCTGGAGGAGACATGCCTCTGTCATTATAGACCTGCAGGATGCATGACGAAATCCATCTGGCTATAGTGAACTTAGAGATAGGTTTCCCCAAAAAGGGTTTATAGAAGGATACAAACAATTGATCAGATTTATGGAAATTTTTGGTCCTGTATAAAAAGAATCGTAACTGTCTATGAACATCCAACATGTGGAATTTGTATTCCATCTTGTTAGTAAAATTAGGAAAAAACACAGGCAAATTGATGGTCTGATTGATACTGACATATGAAGTCACCTTAGGAAGAAAGGATGGATTGGTTTGAAGGGAAACCCTATGTTGTTCTTCTTTTCGGCTTTTCTCGGTTAGGGGTCACCGCAGCGGAACTCCAGTCCGCTAATGACTGGCAGTATATTTTTACAGTGCCGAGGTGCCAGCCCGACACCCAATCTTCAACTAAGGCACGCCCATTCACGCATGTCTTTCAAACACCACTCAACCACGGGGAGGACATGCAGACTCCACACAGAAGGAGCTCCAGCCAAGAATCGAACAGGAGAACCTCTTGCTGTGAGGCAACAATGCTACTGCTGCACCATCGCGGCTTTGAAGGGAAACCCTATCTTTGTGAAAAATCATGTAAGGAATTTTGATGGACAAGGCCTGTAATTCTGAAACCCTTTTTGCAGAGGTAATAGCCACCAGAAAAGCTGTTTTCCAAGATAAAAATTTTAGATCTGCAGTTGCAGCAGGCTCGAAAGGCAGAGTGACCAAAGCTTGAAGAACCATAGTAAGGTCCCAAGGGGGAACAGGATCTTTGACAGGGGGGCGTAATAAAAAGATGCCTTTAATAAAGGCTTTATACAGTCTGGAAGAGGCTAAAGAGGCAGAATTCTCGCCCACATGAAAATGAGAGATGGCAGCCAATTGAACTTTGACATTAGAAGAACTAGCTCAGTGTTGAAAAATATCAGCTAGAAAATCAAGAATAGTGGAAATAGGAGCAGTGAAAGGGTCTGAACTCCTTTGACAGGCCCAAAAGAAAAACGTTTCCACTTCCTGTGATAAACCTTCTTGGTCGAAGACTTATAAGCAGCTACCAAAATAGATCTAACTGAGGAGGATAATCCAGGAGTCCTAGCAATCATGGGAACTGGAGCAGCCAAACTGTGAGCTTCAGGCTGTCCAGATTTGGATGAGGCACCCCCAAAGGGTGTGAAATTAAATCCTAAATGGGATCTAGGATCCAAGGCAGAGCTAGAAGGTGAGACCAAAGGAAAGGAAACCATACCTGGCGAGGCTAGAATGGGGCAATGAGGATAACATTGCTCCCCAGTCGACGAGCTTTCTGTAGAAACCTCGGAATGAGAGGTACTGGCAGGTAAGCATACAAAAGACCGGGAGGCCAAGCAAGAACTACAGCGTCTCGGGGTGGCTCCCCAGGCAGGGGGTTCAGAGCGAAAAACTTGCTGCACTTCGCGTTGGAAGGAGATGCAAAGAGATCGCAGCAAGCTTGACCCCACTCGCTGAAGATCTGTTCCACTACTGACAGATTCAGAGACCACTCGTAAGGCATCAGAATGGTCCGGACTTACCTGTTCGCTAGGATGTTGGACCATCCCGGAATGTGCGTTGCGATGAGAAAGCGACCGGTGAAGCTCGCCCATTCCGACACTCTCATGGCCTAGCGACAAAGGTGGTAAGATCTGGTCCCTCCCTGTTTGTTGATATACCACACCACTGACATGTTGTCTGACTGAATGGCAATCGTTCCCAGAGGAAGAAAGGCATGAAAGGCCTGCAACACTAGAAGGACCGCCCTCATCTCTAGGACATTTATGTGCAAGCTGGTCTCTATGGGGGACCACAGGCCTTGGAGTAACCTGCCCGAACAATGCCCCCCACCCGAGTTGGGAGGCATCCATGGTCACTGTGGCTTGGGCTGGGGCTGGAGCAAAAGGTTTTCCCTCCAAAATATCCGGAGAGCACATCCATCAGATGACTGACGAGCGACAGACTCAACTGAGTTGAATGGGATATGCCGATGGCAGTTCCAACAGAGACCATTGTACAGCTAGAGTCCACTGTAGAATTCTCATGTGTATCCAAGCACATGGAAGAGGAGTTATGGTTGACGCCATCAAGTTTAAAGCCCTCAACACTGATTCCACCATTGGGAGATGACAGTGGTAGATCAGGGATACATGCACCCTCAGGTTTTGAACTCTCTCCGAGGTCAGGAAGATTTTGCACTGAAGAGTATCTATCCTGACACAGATGTAGTCTATCACCTGCACAGGATCTAGGAGAGATTTGGATGTGTTGATTGTGATCCCCAAACGCAGGGCAAGAGTCAAGAAATAATCCCTGGATTGGGAGAGTAGACACCTGGTGGGAGCAGAGAGGAGCCAATCGTCCAGGTACGGATAGACCTGAATCCCCTGAAGCCTCAGGTGAGTCACTACTGCCGTCATCACTTTGGGAAACACCCTGGGGGCTGTGGCGAGACCAAAGGGTAGGGCTTGAAATTGGTAGTGGCTGACTCCTAGCCAGAAGTGAAGGAACCCCCTGGAGCTTCTGTGCATTTTTATGTGATAGTAAGCATCCTGGAGATCTAATGAGCACATCCAGTCGCTCTCTTGCAGATAGGCATGATGGACTGTAATGTGACCATCTGGAACTTCTCTTTGGCAACTGACAGGTTCAGGGTAGAGAGGTCCAGAATGGGCCTTAAGTCCTCCATTTTCCTTGGCACCAAAAAAAACCTGGAGTAGAAGCCCGATCTGGACTGATCTGGGGGGATGGTTTTAATGGCTCATTTTTCTAGCAGCTTGGAAATTTCCTGTGCTGCTGCCTCCAATTACGTGGGTGGTATGTCCGGGATGTGTCTGGGAGATTTGGGGGAACCCACAAAGGGGATAGAGTATCCTCTGGACATGATTTGGAGCACCCAGTGGTCCATTGTTATGGACTCCCATGCCGCTGGGTGCAAGGACAATCGTCCCCCGACTGCCTCCAGAGTAGAGCAGTCGGGCAACCTCTTAGGGTTGCTGCCCGGGTCTGTCTGAGAAAGGTTCTCGAGACCCAAAGTTCCACTGACTTCCTCTGCCTCTGGGCCGGCATCCATGCTGTCCCCTTCTGCCTCTGGGGGAAGAAGTGCCGAGTGTCCCGGGAATACTGTGACTTCTGGAACCACATCTTCTTTTGCCCTATCTGGTTCCGGGAAAAGGCCCTTTGACGGTTAGAGAAGCGGATCCCGACGGCAGACAGTGTCTTCCCATCCTCACTCTGGACTAATGTCTCCTTGACGGTCTTACCAAAGAGTGTAGAGACGTCGACGGTCTTACCAAAGTGTGTAGAGTCGTCATAAGGGGCTTTGGCAAAAGGCACCTTGAAGGGTTCGGAAAATTGACACAAAATGAGCCATGCATTGCACCTCATGGACATGTCGGACCCAGCCGCCCTAGCCGCTCCTTCCATAACATGTGAGAGTCACATGGACGTGTTAGATACTGCCTTTAAAGTGGCCATCCTCACGGTGAATGAAGCCCTGTCCTCCTGCGACATGGACTTGGGGGGAGACTCCTGGAGTCTGGTGACATGGACCAATTAGTTCAGCTCCCTAATCGAAAAGGTAGCTGAAGCGTACACCCGCTTCCCTAGGCGATCCATCATCTGTGACTCTCGGTTAGGAGGGTGGACTGAGGAATCTCTTGAGCAAGTTCCTTCTTAGTGGCTGCTGCTACCACCATGGTATCTATGGGGGAGCCCTTATTCCAAGCTGGCCTGTCTATGGGGGGGGGGGGTCAACATCTTGTCAGGTCTTTTCGGGATAGGTTCCATGGTGTCCAGTTCCTTCCATGCCTGTGAGGTGACCAGATCCACCAAAGGATCCACGGAAGGGGACACCCAGGAAGTAGATGGACCCATGCTGAAAGCCTCCAGGAACACAGGCTCATCAGAAGAAGATTTGGGGGCTGACCAACCTCCCCACTGGCGCAGGATCTCCATGATGTCTCCAAGGGAGACATCCTCGGGAGATGACCTAGGGGAACCCTCTCCATCATCTAAGCCCGTGTCCTTGGTGAAGGACTCAGGGGAGTCCAAGTGCTTCCACTTGCACATATGCTTGCGAGGCACCTCTCTGGTGGGGCTCTCCGGGGGGAGCTCGCAAGCCACTTATTCCTCGGGGAGAACCATCTAGGATCTTCGAGCATGGGCTGTCCCTCTGGTAAAACGATGGGGACCGTAGACAGAGCCAAGGGGGTCTGGGAGGAGTCCGAGGAGGCGGTTAGGGGTCTCAAACTGATGCAGAGAACGCTTTCTACCACGAATGACAACGGAGAGCGAACCTCCTGAGAAACCAATAAGGGGGCCATTCTCCCCGGATCCGATGACAGAATCGGAGCCGGCCACGAGGTGGACGGAGTTCCAGAGGGAGGGAACCTGGCCCGACAAAGTCGAAGCCGATGAAAAAGGTTCCATTCCCTCGGATCCAACACCCAAGCTCCATCTCCAAGAGCGGCTCGGATCCGAGCTGGTCGGATCCAAAAAGCTCCAGGCAGCTGTTGGTGTCGAGGAAGCAGGTACTGTCAGTGCCAACCTCCTGACCAAAGCTAACCTCGGATCAGAGTACTCCGAACCTAAAGGTCAGATCGGTGAAGGAGATATTGGTTGAAAAAAGGAAGCGAGCTCTCCCCTCCTGAGGGAGGGGGGCTGGCAAGACCCCCATCTGGATCTGTGTACAGATAAAACGCCTCATCATTTTATCCAGATCCATGTCAGACAAGGAGATTGTGGACCGCGACAAGGCCACGGACTCCGACCTGACAGGTCGGGGCACCGAGGCCCGAGAAGCTGGACGTGTCTCCTCCGGCTCCGGGGAGAACCTCAGAGATCGGAGCCGAGGGGAGTCAAGGATCCGTGGTGCCTTTGTAGGAGATGCGAGGTCCAGAGACCTCTTTCTCTTTTCTTTCGTCTTCGAATCTCTCTCCCTCTCTCTACCTCTTTTCTGCTCTGCAACCACAGGCTTTGGTACAGGAGGTTGAGTCCCAGCCTGGGAGGGAGGAGAAGCTAGAGGAAGAGAGGAGGAAGAGGCAGACACAATAGCTGCTGTGACCAAAGCCGGAGACGAGGAAACAGAGTCGGAAGGAGGAAGACCACCTTTGAGGGCCAACTTGGCCTTCCTATCCTTTAGGGTGCAGGGGTTGAAGCCTGCACAAATGCTACAGTCCACACTCAGGTGGGCCACGCCCAAGCAGAAAACACACAAGGGTGTGGCCATCCGCTGGAGATAACTTATGGCCACACTCTGTGCAGTGCTTGAAAAGCTTTTCAACCATCCTAATTATCAGAAAGATAACCTTAGTAAAAAACAGGCAAGTTCTTTCTAATTAACAAATACACACACCCAATCACCACACTCGTAAACAGAAAAGAACTCTGGGGGGGAGGGGAAGCTACTACCTACACCACAGAACAAACTACTCTAACTAACCTAAAACACTAACACTCGACGCACCAAGCAAGAGGAGAAAGGGGACCTATACTAACATTAACTGACAGAAAATGAAAAAAATTATTTACTCGCGAAAGGTTTTTAACCCACTGACTAGTTGGAGCTCAGAAGACACAATGCTGAAGTAATTTGCGGCAAAAGAGATCTGCGGATGGAAGGCAGTGGAGGTGTATTATGGGTAAGGGAAGGAGTTTGGAGCTTGGAGTTGATGCTAGTAAAAGTTGCTGGCTCAGATCTGATACGGATTTGTAACCCACAGGTTGAAGACCAAATGAAGTAAATTACTTCAGATCTAACATTATGCTTCACATATATTGTTAAATATCATATTATCTAAGCAACATTACATAAATTATTCAATTCCTGCCCCCTTTTTTAAACAAGAAACATCTTTATTAAACTATCATGGCATAAACAATCATACATTTATATAAACTAAAACAAACCACACAGACACAATCCTAGTTGCAAGCATTTTACATCCCAAACCAAACTGACATACTCCCAGATGCAAACATTATACATCACTGATAATCTACACAATCATTGTCAGTCAAACATTACAAAGCTCATTTAAGTCTTGCCTTCCTTTAAACCTCATTCCTCCCTTGTATTTATTGTTCCCACAATCCCCATTTTTCCTTTTGAAGTTTGCTCCTACCCTTTTTTAAAGATCTCAATTCTAGTTGTTTTACCTCTGTTGCTCTATTCACTACTTCTAATATAGTTGGTTTAGATTTTGATTTTCACTTTCTAGTAATTGCTTTTTTGGCAGCTACCATAACTAAACACAGCAAGGCCTTACCATGTCTAGGCAATTCTAATTCTGTATTACAGCATAAAAAAAATCAACTCCCTCATCAAACCAATCCACCCACCCAGCATCTCAGACAGTGCATCCTGCAGGAAATCCTTAAAGTGCACCAACCCACTGTACTCCCAGAAAATATGCTCCCAAGTACCGCTTTCTTCTCCGTCACACCTCCAACATTTGCTGTCTACCTGAAGAAAAACTTTGGGAATCTATTTGGGGGTATAAAAATATCGATGCAAACATTTCCAAGCAAAAATCCTAACTCTTTTTGATTTTGTTGCATATTTGGGAGACATACATATATCCTTCCATTGTTTCTTTGAGAATTCTTTATCTAGTCTCTCTTGCCAATCCTTTCTAACCTCCTCTGAATGATTCTTATAGTTATCATGCAATAGGTTCAAAGGTTGGTACTAGGCTATACAAGCGTAGCCATAACAATTCCCTGGCTATTTCTTCCCACAACATTTATTTCTCTGGACCCTGTCTAGCAGGGCGACTGACATGATCCCCAGGGTGAATTTCCTATCTCCCATCCAATCAACAAGGTTCCTTTTGAAGAGGGCCAAGGAGGCGCTCTGCTTGACATGTATGGGCAGTTTATTCCAGAGTATGGGGAGTCTCTGGGTCAGGAACCTATTCCTCCAGCATGTTTCGTTCATTGTGATGACAAGGTTTAGATCCCTGGAGTGTGTGGCTCTGAGGGATTGGGATTTCTTTAAGTGGAGCATGTCCAACAGCTCAGGGTTTGACATGGCCTTGTATGTTAAGCAGAGATCGCCTCTGAGTAGACGACATGCCACAGAGTAGAGCTGGAGTTTTTTAGACGGTCAGCATATGGCATCTGCTTTAGGCCTGTGATTATTTTAGTGAGGTATTTATGTGGCCTTTCCAGCTGTTGCAGATGTCTTGTGAGGTACATACCAAACGGGGCATTATACTCTATAATGGGTCTAATGAGGGATGAGTACAATGGGACAATGGCCTACTTTTTTCTGGATGAAAAGCCCTTAGTGATAAGGTATGCCACATAGAAGTATTTCCTGACTGTTGTGGCAATCTGGTTATCGAAAGTGAGACCACTGCCCACCTGTGTCCCCAAGTCTCTCATCACACTTCCGATGTTTAGCGTACTGCCACCTATGTGGTAATTCATGGGTACATATTTTTTTCCAAAGGGGATAACTATACATTTCTTGGCATTAAGCTTGAGCCCATGGCTCTGGCACCAGACATCTGTTTCTGTAAGGCCCTTTTGTAGAATATCCACATCATTTGGGGATTCAATAATGGCGCCCAGTTTGCAGTCATCTGCGAACTTTGTTAGCCAGAGTCCCTTAGTGTTGGCCTGTATTTCAGAGAAGTAGATGCCAAACAAGAGTTTATATGTTCTACTAATTCTACCTTTTTTAATGGCAGTTTCTGTTCTAGATTCTACTAAAAACTCTACTATTGCTGGCCTTTCATTTATGACCCCATTTCTTTCTCTTTGCCTATACTCTGACATCAATCCTTGATAGGGAAGGCAATCTCTAACCTGCAGTCCAAATAAATTCTTGGCCACTTCTCATTCAATTACTTTTCCCTCTCTAGTTATATGCTCCCAATACCTTGATTCCTTTGCCAGTTTTCTCCAATAAATTCCAGCCCCCCCTCTTCCATATTGTCCATATCCCTAACTGCAGCCATTCCTATCATCAGAATCTCTTTTCTCCATTCCTATGTTGGCTTAGTTCTTAGAATACTTTTCTGCTACTTTATAGGTATAAAATTCTATATAATTATTGTTATTCTCCTTAAAGGCCTGCATCCAAGATCCCAGTCTCTCCTTGTTTCTTGAGCTTCCCCCTGTTTAAACATCACCCTTTTCCACTCTGAATTATAGTTTTCCGCATGTCCTATATACAGGAGCCTTAACTATGTAGCTCTGAAATACCCCTTCAAATTGGGTAATCCAAATCTGCCCTATTTTACTGGAAGAATCAGCTTATCTCACTTGACTCTTGCCACCTTCCCCTCCCAGATAAAGTCCTTCAGCTCTTTATTAATTACTATCCACAGCTTATCCTCTGGTTGATAAAGATATGATTGACTTGTGCACAAGACTAAAGAGACTAAAAACATTTTGACTGCTTGTATCTTACTATCCATATCCATGTAACAAAGCTTCCATTTTCTCAATTTTTGTATTATCTTCCATTTAGTCTCTTCCCACATATCCTTAGCTGCCACACCAGAATCATTTTTAATCCATACTCCTAAATACTTAATTTTATCATGTCCCCATAAATATGGCTATTGCTGAACCAATTCGTGTGTAGATGCATAATTTACTGTTATTGCCTTTGTTTTAGCCTCATTAATTTTGTATCCCGAAAGATTTGAAACAGTCTTAAAATGTTCCACAACACTGTAATGTCTCTTTCTGATTTTGTCAGGTATAAAACAATATCATCTGCAAATAGAGCTAGCTTTTCTGGACTACCATTCCAATTATATCCTTGAATTTCTGAGCCCCTTATTTTCTTTGCCAGTGGTTCTAAATTTAATGCAAATAACAAAGGGAAAATAACACCCCTGCCTGGTTCCACTGCTCAAGCAGAAATTATCAGAGACCCCCCCCCCACCCACTTTAATTTTCGCCTCCAATCCACCATACATTCTCCTAATTAACCATATATATATTTTTCAGGAAATGCAAATACTTCCATTGCCCTGCTCATAAAGTCCCAGCTCACTCTGTCAAAAATGTTTTCTCTGCATCAAGACCCAACAACAACAATGGTATTTTCTTACATTCTGCTTCCCTCTGGATCAGCAATGTTCTGCTAATGTTGTCTCAAATGTTTAACTCCCCTCCACAAAACCACACTGATCCATATCTATCAATTTTGGCATTACTTTTGTGATTCTTTTAGCCATTACAGACATGAACACTTTATAATCATGGTTTAGTATTGAAATGGGCCTGAATGAAGATGGGTCTGATGGAACTTTACCCTCTTTAGGTATTATAGCTACCACTGCTTTCTTCCAGGATGTTGGTACTTCTCCTTCTCTTAAAATACTCTTAAATAAAGCCTTCCCAATCTTTATCATTTTTTCACTCCTAGCTTCCAAACTTCCACAGGAATACTATCTACTCCTGGGAACTTTCCTGTAGATTGGTTATACATCACAATTCTTATCTCATCTTCTCCTAGCCTAAAAGTTAGCAATTGAGCCTCATCTGCCTCTAACTTTGGGATATTTAATTCTTCCATAAACATTTCCATTTGTATCTTTTCTTGATGTCCATATTTCTCTGCTTTATACAGACTTTCACAGAATTACCGAAATATTTCTAATACCTCTACAGGATCTCTTGTTACCTTCCTTGTTATAGACTCCCTAAGTTTGGAGACGGCCTTTTCTACTTTCTGTTGCCTGAGTTGTTGTGCTAAAGGTTGTTGTGCTCTACTGTTATTATCGAAAAACAGTTCCTTGACAGCAATCTTTATAAACTTGTGCATATTATCGAGGTAATCCCTTATTTTCTGCTTAGCATTCTGCAGTTGATCCTCTTCTTGTTCTGTGAGATTCCCCTGTTCTGTAGTACTTTAACATTTGTCAGTCACTCTAAATAATTATTCTTACTTCTTAACCATAGCTCCCTTTCTTTTATTTCCAACCTGTTTTTAAACTCCTCCTTAATATTATCCCACTCCCTAGCTATATTTTCAGAAGAAATTGCTATCCTCTCTAATAGCTCCTGAATAATCTCCACTACCCATTCCATAAATTCCTCTCTTTTCAACAGATAGGTGGGAAAGTGCCGGTGTCTCATTTTTATTTCATTACTCTGTGCTTTTATTTTAGTTATTATTGGCGCATGATCTGAAATAGTAATTGGATGAGTATCAAGACATTCAATTAAATGCACCTGTTCCTCTGAAATATAAATTCTGTCTAGCCTAGCCAAGTTTTTATATTTTGCGGAATAATATGCAAATTAATTCTTAACTCATATTACTGAATTAACATCTTCGATGCCAAATATCTTCATAAATTTCTTCAAAAATCTACCCTCCTCTACCCTCCTTTGTTATACATTCCCTTCTGGGCCCCCAGACACATCTTCACCGTTGCAAATCACATTCCAGTCCCCACCTATAAGTGGTATTCCTTCCTGAGAACTGATTATTTCTCCCAGAATTTTCTTAAGCTCCATTATAGCAGTTTTAGGTGGAATATAAATACATGCCAGTATAATCCTCCTCCATTGCCAGTAGCTCCTTAGCACTACAAATCTGTCATTATTATCTTTTGTATCCTCTTCTATCACTATTGGAGCTCCTGTTAAAATTAATACAAGTACTCTTTTCCTTTATCCCAGGTATTCCGCTGAATAACCATCTTGAAAATCTTCTTTATCGAATTCACATGCTCAGTTCTTTTTAAGTGCGTCTCCTGTAATAAAGCTATTTGCACCTTACATTTTTAATATATTTCACTACCCTTTCTTTTTGTATTTATCTGTGAGACCGTTGGCATTTAAAGACCTAAAATAAAGCATCATTGCATTAAAAAAGTTATTATTCCCACCTTTTATGTAACATCTTTTTGTTAAATGTCTAGTTCCAGCTTTTGTGTTACATGCACACATTGTCTAACAGGCTAAACTTTTACAAAGTTGTTTCTTGTCATAACCATTTTAAGCCTATGTCACATCTTACAAAATGTTTTGTTTTATTGAAAGCCCTCAAAAAAAAAAAAAAAAAAAAAAAAAAAAAACAACAAACACACCCCAATAACCCCCTAAAACCTATAAACTTAATATTAACACACAAAACTATGTACATCTTCAAATACTGAAGTTTTACCCTCCTAATGAAAACAAAGGATCCAAAATGACAGACGCGTTCACAGACTTGTATTGAGCTAAAAGAAAGGTTAACCATGCTAAGACTCATGGTGCAGTCGGGCTTCTACTAAGTGCTAATCAGTTTTGTCCCAGCTGGGAAAACCCCTGAATGCTTTCAGAGAACCTAAATTCCTAGAGAATTTCTCTTCTCATTTTTTTCTTCAGCCAATCACTCATCACCAGATTATAGCCTGTTTCTCTTTATCAGAGTGTCTCCATGGAGATATGAGAACCAGGCAGCCAGTTTCTCTTTATCAGCTTGTTTCCATGAAAACATGAAGACCAGCTGCAGAATTGTGACTGAGCATACATGTATTTGCTATAAAAGCCTCATAATATTCAATATTATTTTTCATTTACTTGCTTACTCTTAAAACTTGTTACTAAATAAATCTAAGGTCCTTAATCCAGTCATTTCCCCATGCAAGAATGAGAAAAAGCACATGAATTTTTCTTTTGTCATACTCTTTTAACCAGGCCTTTTTTACTGCATTGCCTACATTTCTTAAAACTGAAGAAGAAGAAAGAGAGAAGGGAGAAAGGAAATAAAAAAGAACAGCAGCACCTGTTTACAATCCCCGGGATGTATTTCTTATTTCCCATCCATGCATCAATATTTTTCTTAAAGAGTGTTAATGAGGAACTCTGCTCGACATAGATGGGTAGTTTGTTCCAAACTATGGAAAGTCTCTGGGACAGGACTCTATCCTTCCAGCATGTCCTGTTTATTGTGGTGACAAGGTTTAGGTCCCTAGAGTGTGTAGCCCGGAAGGATTGGGATTTCTTTAAGTGTAGCATGTCCAAAAGCTCTGGGTTTGACATAGCTTTATATGTTAGGCAGCGATCACCTCGGAGTAGGCAATACGCTGCAGAGCAAAGCTGGAGTTTTTTGAGACGGTCAGTGTAGGGCATCTGTTTGAGGCCAGTAATTCTCTTTGTGAGGTACTTCTGTGGCCTTTCAAGCTGCTGCAGATGTCTTGTGAGGTACATTCCAGAAGGGGCATTGTACTCTATAATGGGTCTACTGAGTGTAGAGTAGAGGGGAACAATGACCTCTTTTTTCCTGGACGAGAACACTTTTGTGATGAGGTGTGCCACATAGAAGGATTTCCTGACTACTGTGGCAACGTGATTATCAAAGGAGAGACTACTGTCCACCTGGGGTCCCAAGGTCTCATCACACATTCGGCGTTAAGAAGACTGCCACATATGTGGTAGCTCACGGGTACAGAGTTTTTACCAAAGAGGATAACAATGCACTTTTTGGCATTGAGCTTGAGGCCGTGGCTCTGACAGGCATCTGTCTCAGTGAGGTTCTTCTGTATGATGTCCACGTCATTTGGGGACTCGACTATAGCTCCTAGTTTGCAGACATCTGCAAACTTCATTAGCCAGAAGCCTTCTGTGTTAGCCTGTACTTCAGAGAAGTACATACCAAACAGGAGAGGTCCCAGGACGGAACCCTGTGGTACTCCACTTGTCACTGGTTTGAGGTCAGATTTGGAGTGTGCAACATTTACACTGTGGGTTCTGTCAGTGAGCCAGTTGGCAACCCATCTTGTGACACTGGGATTTATACCTAGTTTACTGAGTTTAGCTATAATTTCAGAATGGGGGATGGTGTTGAAAGCTTTGGCGAGGTCAAGATAGGCTGTGTGAACCACTTTACCCTTGTCTACAGCTTTGGTGACTGCCTCAAAGAAGTCGACCAGGTTCAGGTGGCATGATCTGCCTTTCATAAACCCGAACTGGGTGGGGTCCATAGTTTGGAGGTTACCAATGTCTTTGTTTATGAATTCTATTATGATATGTTCCATGGCTTTGCAGACCAGGCTCGTCAGGCTAATACGGCGATAGTTCCCAGGATCAGTGGTGGCTTCCCCTTTGTGGAGTGGGTAACAGTTGCTGTGTGCCATTCAGTGGGCACAAAATCTGATGTGAGGCTATGACTGAACACAGGGCTTAGGTGTGGAGCCAGTTTGTTCTGAAGATCGTGTAAAACGCAGCCTGGGATGTTGTCCAGTCCCATGGATGCTGTGTTTTTGGCTTTAGAGAGTGCTGTTTTTTACCTGTGTAGTTGTGATTACAGGGACTCTGCATTCTTCCTGTATAGATATGGGGGCCTTTAGGGGGTGAAAGGGAGGTAAAGTTAGCACTGAACCTATCTGCCAGGATGTTAGCAATATCAGTTGGTTCTGTAATTTTTGTGCCATTGTGCTGTAACTCAGAGCAGATCTGGGTGTTGCCATTGGGATTCTTGACACAGCTATAGCATGCTTTGTGTTTGTCCTTAGAATCAGTGGCAATCTTGTTTCATAGCTAGCTATGGAGGATCTTATAAGGGATCTCAGCTTCTTACGGAGGCTGACCAGGGAGCTCCTCTACTCATGGAATTTTACTCTCTTTTGCAACAGTTTCTTCCTTCAGTTGTAGAGTTTGTTTATGGCAGGGGACCACCAGATTGGCTTCCTTTTTTGGAGGACAGCGTCTTGGTTCTGTTTGACATAGCACAATCCATGCACTCGTGTAAGTGCTTACAGAGTGCATTTGTGTAGGATTCAGCAGTCATAACTGTATTGTCCATCTGCATGGGTGTCATGAAGTTCGCCACTTCTGTCTTAAGAAGCATAAAGTTGGCTTTGGAGAAATATTTTACTGTGGTTTCCTTAATGGGGAGTGGGGGCAGGGTGTGGATATCTAGGGCGATTAGCTTATGGTCGGATCGGACTAACGAGGATAGGACTTCAGTTGTGGAACACCAGTCACTCATGTTGGTAATGACTAGGTCTAGGATATTGTTACCCAGGTGAGGGTGTGGATAAGTTGATCCACGGCATTGGAACTTATGAATTCCAGAAAGCGCTGAGCGAAGAAGTTGGTACATGAGTAGTTTTCTCAGTTAATGGTGGGGGAGTTGAAATTGCCCAATATTATGGTGTTTGGTTGAACCCTAATATTTTCCAGTATATCAAAAAAAGAGGAGTGGGAATTCTGGGGCATGGTGAGGGATCTGTAGCAAGCTACAATTTGGACTGCAGTTTTGCCCAGAGTTATTTGCACTTGGATAACCTTGGTTGCATTATGCTGAGCAACTAGCCTGGAGGTGTGGATATCCTTAATGAATATGGACACACCTCCGCCTTTGGTGTTCCGGTCCAGGTTAGATGGCCGAAAAGTGTGGTATGAGTTATAGCTTGGTAATGCAGGGGTGCTCTCTGGAGCCTTGAACCAGGTCTCAGTCACTGCACAGATATCGATGTTCTCCATTTTAAGAAGTGCCTCGAATAAGTGCATTTTGAGATTTAGACTTCTAGCACTGAGTAGCATTACCCTCAGTTTGTGCTTGCCTGTTCCTGTTACGGTGGTGAATTTGTCATTTGAACCTTGCTTAAAAAAGGTACTATGGGGGGGCAAGAGCCTTTGCCAGTATCCAGAATCCCAGGGGTGACAGGTGCAGACCACCTCTGGAAAAGCATCGTGGTCTGTCGACCATGTTGTCCCAGGCAGACAGATACTGAATCCCCTTAGAATGACACCAGAAGCTTAGCCAATTGTTGAAGTCAGTCATTTTGTCCTTGTACTGCGGTACCATTCTGGGCGATGGCAGGATGTTACTCAGGGCTAGGGCTATACTTGCCTGGGCTACAAGATCGGAGAGCTCTTCCATGTCTGTTTTCATGTAGTTCAGGGAGGTACGTCTCAGGTCGTTCACACCAACATGGACAATCACAGAGTCATACTTGTACTTGTTGTGGAGTGACCTGAGTGTGTGGGTTATGTGGCAGATCCTAGCACCCGACAGGCAGCTGACAGTAACCTTCTCCTTGTTTAGCTTGGTGAGTGGGACATCAGTGTGGCTGAAAATAGAGTCAACTATGACTAGTGTGTTGGGTACGTTGTTTTGCCTTATGGGCTGTGGTTGAGTGGCACACAGAGTCTGTGGGCTATGTGTCATTTGGGTTGTGTTGTTGGGTGGAGGTTGCTTGCGTTTCTGCTTTGGAGGTCTCTGTTGCTTCAGCAGATTATTACTGAGAGCCTCCGCAAATGTTTTTGTGTTTCTATGTGTGGATTTTAGTGGTGTAGGTTTAGTGGGACTATGTGATGAGTGTGGTGTGGTGCAAGTGTTTACCTTCTCCTTTTGACTGTCAAGTTCAGTCTTGGTTGGAGAGAGCTTTACATCCAATTTGGCTAGATAAGTGCATCTCTCACAGGTTGTAGTGTTTGGTGGTAGGAGGAGAGGGTTGTCTGTGTACATGAGGCAATTGCTACATTGCCCCAAGATGCCCAGATTCATCAGATAGACAGGAGAGAACACTGGGAGCTGACCCTTGGACATGCCTGAAAAAAAAAACTATTTTCCTCTAGACAAGTGAAAAAAAGTGAGTACAACAGCTGGTTTTCTTTAAGCAAGTGAGGAAAGTAAGTACAAAAACTGTTTTCCTCTAGGTAATGAGGAAGGTTAAGTGCTGTAGTAATTTGTAGTTTATTTAGTGCTTACAACAAGTTCTGAACAAGTGCTGAGCACGAATAAACAAATTAAAGTGCTAAAACTAAGAATCTGTATCTGGATCTTGTTGTAGATAGGCTACCTAGTGCTTACCACTCACACTGATAAGCTAGAAGGACTCCCTCCAACACAGAAAAGCTTTGGGGGCTCAGAAGCTTGCAAACAGTCCTGGATGCAGCAAATCTGTATCTGGACTAGACTAGTTACAGGAAAGGTGGGAAACAAGCGCAAACACGGGCTTTTAAACCAGAAAGTTGAAAGAGATGGAAAAACTGCCCAAACAGGCAATAAACTATAAATTTCTGGGACAGAAACCACTTTTGTGGTAGATAGGTTACCTAGTGCTTACCACTCCCACTAAAAAGCTAGAAGGCTTCTCTCCAACACAGAAAGGCTTGGGGGCACAGAAGCTTACAAATAGTCCTGGATACAGCAAATCTTTACAAAAAAGGTGTGAAACGAGCGCAAACGCAGTCTTTTAAACCAGAAAGTCGAAAGAGATGGAAAAACTGCCCAAACAGCCAACACACTACAATTTCTGGGCCAGAAACCACTCTTGTGGTAGATAGGCTACCTTGTGCTTACCACTCCCACTGATAAGCTAGAAGGCTTCCCTCCAACACAGAAAGGCTTGGGGGCATAGAAGCTTACAAACAGTCCTGGATGCAGCAAATCTGTATCTGGATTAGACTACTTACAGGAAAGGCAGAAAACAAGCTTGGAATTTATATATATATATATATATATATATATATATATATATATATATATATATATGTGTGTGTATATGGGTCTACTGCTTTAAATCGAATACCACATATTCGAAAAAGAGCAGCAGACCACTCAGTTACGTGAAAGTGCACTTATTCGAAAGTGCACTTTTGCGTGCTCAGCTTCTATGAACGGATTGCACCACAGTGGAGGACAGCAGCAAAATGTGCTATGTCCTCCACTGTGGTGCGGTAGTTACGGACCTTAGGGTTAAGGCACAGGTCATGGTAAGGGGCTAGCCCTACTAGCTATCCCCTTACCATGACCCGTGCCCTAACCCTAAGGTCTGTGACTACCGCATCACAGTGGAGTACAGGCTATCCTCCACTGTGGTGCGATAGTCACGGACCTTAGGGTTAGGGCACAGGTCACGTTAAGGGGATAGCCCTACTAGCTATCCTCTTACCATGACCCGCGCCCTAACCCTAAGGTCGGTAACTACTGCACTAAACATTAGTAGAAGCCCATTCGCTGAAGCAGGTTTTGTGAAAGTGCACTTTCGCATAACCCAGGGTCTACTGTGTGAGTTCGAAGAACTGTATTTTTGAACTTATACAATAGACCCATACACACACACATATATATATATATATATATATATATATATATATACATATAGTCGGTTGGCTTTCTCAAAAAGTTCTCTCTGTATTAGAAAGAATGAGCTAATTGACAGTAGCAAAAACACTTTAAATGCAGTACAAGCTAGCACACACGAGTGTGTAGCAATATTAAGGCAAATACAGTTTAAATACATGGAGATGAGTTAAAAATGACAAAAACAAGTTTATGAAAAATCACTTAAAGGCACACAGAACAGCAAATTAAGGTAGAAGACAGTTATGTAAGACCAGCTCAAGAAAGTATAAGTAAATATTCCTCCTCAGCATGTGCTTCATCAAAAATGATTCTGTCCCTCCAGGGATGAATAATTTGAAGACAGCTGGGTACAGCAGTTTGAATCTAACACCTGGGTCTTGACATTTCTTGAATAGTGGTGTACAATGAGTAATCATTCTCCACAAACTCGCTGCTGTCTCCCACTTTTAGTACTTTGTCCTTCTGCCACAGTTTGTCAACATCAAATCCTACTGGTAGGATTGCATCTTTACTCTTGAAAGTCTAGGCTGCCTTCTCATAGCCAAGTTTGGAGCGTAAACATGATGTGCCTTTTCAACTAACAATTCCTGTTGTGGAATATCAGTTCAGTTGCTTCTTTGTGCTTTCATAAAATCAGTGCAGTCTGTTCCTTCTGGCTTCTCTGGTAAAGCTGAAAATCTCAGATTTTCCCTATGTGCTCTGTCCTCTAATTCTATTATTTTCTGAAACATCTCTTCCTCAGCAGTCTCTTATTCAGCCAGCCTTTTCTTCATTTCAACCTCTGATTTTTGCAGCTTTATCACCTCATCTGAATATTTTTTAAAGCTTCTTCCATTTTTCCACCCTTTTTGTTGTTTATGTTGATATACTCCCAACAGTATTTCATTTATGTTAACCAGGTCTGTGTGCAGTTGTCTTATATCTTCCTGCAGGTTCCTGGAATTCATGTCTGGAGGTTGCACTGCTTTTTGCTGAACAGCTGTGGCACTTTCCCCAGTCAGTGTTTCTTCCTCACTTTTTGTAGCGGATTTTTTTTCTAGGTCCTCTGTATTTTTTTTTCTGGCATCCAGGCAGTACACTTACTTGCCAGTTACTGAAATTAACCATAAACATAAGTCTACTGGCCTTCTCTGCTGAGTTTCTGTTTTCCTACTGGGAGAGCTAGAATTAAGGTATACAGCACAAAGACTCTTAGTACAATGATGTAAGCAGCAGAAAATAAAAAGGGACACTGGTCAAATTAGGGGGCCTATAATAAGAAAAACAACCAAAGATTCTACAGAGGTATTAATGATATATTAGATATTCTATCCAAATCTGTATAAAGCAGAGGAATGGGGAACCATGAAAAGACAGAAATGGAAATATTAACGGGAGAATTATCTATGTCTAGGTTAGAGAAAGATAAGGCTCAAGAATTAATAGCTAAAACAGGAAGGGAAGAGATAAAATGGTAATGTACAATCAATCAACATAGAAGTATCCAATAAGGGATGGCATTTCTGTGGAAATTTGCAAGTTTGGAGGGAAAAAGTAACAATGATATGGAAGGATCTGTTTAACAATATTTTAAAAGGAGTGACAGTCACAGCACCTTTGAAGAAAGTTACGGTGGTTGAATGACCCAAGAGGGTAAAGACCCTTCATATCCAACTTCTTGTCATCCAATTTCATTTTTAAATACTGATCATAAAGTGTTTATGTCTTTACTAGCTAAAAGAATGGCAAAGATGTTAAAATTGATAGATACGGATAAATGTGACTTTGTGGGATGGAGGCAAACATTTGGCAACATTAACAGGAAAATGATGATGCAAAAGGAAGCAATAAGAAAACAATACTACTGTTTGTAGCTCTTGACGTAGAAAAGGCATTTGACAGAGACAGTTGGGATTTTATGAGTAGGGCAATGGTAGTATTTTCTTTCCCTGATAGAATATGGTTAATTAGGTGGCTATATGAAGGGTGAATTACAGTGTGAGGGTTTCTCTACGACAAGATGTGTTTGAACAGAAGAAACAGGCAGGGATGTCTTTTTCCCTTTTGTTATTTGCTTTATTTGCCATTGGCGAATAAAACAATGGACTCACAAACTCAAGGATATAACAGGTATGGTAATCAAGAAAAGTTAACTTTATTCATAGATGATATTATTTGTACTTGATAAATCCAGAAAAGGACATCTGAGTGTTCTGGAATATTTTGAGACACTTTTAAGCCTATTCAGGATACAAAATAAATGAAGTTAAGCAAATGGCTACATAGCTGTAAATTATGTACCCTCAAATGAACTGGTTCAGCAATACTCATATCTTTGGGGATATGAAAAGATGAAATATTTACATGTAAAGATTAAAAGAGAGTCTATTGTGGCTGATAAAAATATGTGGGAAGAAAATAAATAAAAAGATAATACAAAAAACAAGAACTTGGAAGCTCTTGATTGAGGATTTGGATAGTAAGAATCAATCAGTGAAAAGGTTTCTAGTCCCTTTAGTTTTACATACAAGCCAGACACATTTTTATCATCGACAGAAATTGTGCCTCATAATTAATATAGAGTTGAAGAAATTTATATGGGAGGGGAGGAGGGCAAGAGTTAAGAGGGATAAGATGCTTCTCCCCACAGAAAATGGTAGTTTACAATTACCATATTTGAAGGGCTACTTACAGAGCTATGCAACCTATGCAACAGAGACACTGATACATAACACAAGGATAAGATTTAAATCAATGTGGAAGGACATAGTGATATAATAGGGAGTTCAAGAAATAAGGACAGAGTAGAATTGTGTATGCAAACCCTTAAGGAAAATAACAACTTTTAATGAAAATAACAACAATACAGAATATGTATTTATAAAGTAGCAGAAAGTATAGTAAGACCTCATTCAAAAAGGGAATGAAGAAAGGAAATTTTATCAATATGGATGGCATGAAGAAGGGGAAGATAAGCAAGAGAGGTATAGAATTTTTTGAAGAAAGTTAGCAAAGGAAACAATGTGCTGAAAGGAAATAACCATGGAGAGAAAGGTAATAAAAGTGGGATATGACCAAGCATAGATTTGGATTGCAGTTTAGAGACTGCCTTCCCTACCAGAGGTTGATAATGTATAAGCAAAGATAAATGACTATAGGTGTGCTAAGTGAAAGACAAAGTATGGTTGAGTTTTTGTTGGGTTTAGTTACATTTTAAAAAGCTGCTATTAAAAAAGTGATAATTAGTAAGACATACAAAATATTGCAAGATAATAAATAAAGATCAAATAAAACAGGAGAAACACGGCTACTGGCAAAAACACATTATACTACAGAGACTATTTTTGTGGACGTTTTAAGAAAAAGGACGCTGACAGCTTTTAATATCCAAAAAAAGGCCTTTACTCAGTGCAGAACACAGCTGACCAGACACATAGTCACAATCCTGAATTGCTCTAATTATCTTAAAGATACAAACAGTGTATAAGATATCTATACATATGAAATTTGCTCTAACACACATAAAAATGTAAAATATCAATGCAAATTAAATTTGCTCAAATACGTGAAAAACATGCAAATGCATTAAATACTTCTTGTGCCAATAGCTACGCCAATGCGGTCATGGTTACTTGGGAAGAAGAGTATGTTTTTGCAGGTCCTTTCAAAGAACATATTGGTTTTTATCGTAGATTTGTGGACGACGTCTTCATCTTGTGGGAGGGAGATGCAGACAGTCTAAGCAAATTTTTAACTTTTATTAATGGATCTACAGAGTTTTTACGTTTCACACATAGAATGTCGTACCAAGAGTTAGATTTTTTAGATGTAGTTGTTGTGAGAGATGATAAAGGGTCTATTTACACCAAACTACATAGGAAGGATTGTCATGTGAATCACCTTCTTCATAGGAGCAGTGCACATCCGCCTCATATATTTAAGAATGTAGTTACTAACCAGGCTATGAGGGCCTCTAGATTAAATGTTAGAGATGTAGATTTCAGTAATGAGATGGATAGAATCATTGGGTTTTTGAAAGAAAGAGGGTATGATGAGAGGACTCTGTCCGAGCAGGTACCCATAGCTACTCAGAAGCGAGATGTTGAAGCTAGCTTTAACGCAGAAGCCCAGGAATGATATGAAGTATACTAAATTGAGAATGTCTTTGAAATATACAAGTGATATTGGCAGATGCACTGAAATTATTAATAAACATTGGCAAGTGCTATTAACAGACAACACGTTAGCATGTTTAGTGGATACCACACCCAGGTTTAGTTACAGGAATGATAAATCTATTAAGAGGAGGCTATGTTATCCAAAGGAGATTAGAATGGATGGAGAATGCACTGGTACTTTTCAGTGTGGGGCATGTAACTGGTGTAGTTACATAGATGCAGGTTTTTCTTTTTTTCATCCGGACCAAAATAAGGAATATTCTTTTCGTGTTTCTGCCACTTGTGATAGTAGACATGTGGTCTATCTTGCTAGCTGTAGGGTATGTGCTAAATTCTATGTTGGCAAAACAGATAGACATCTTAGAGAACGCATTAGGGAACATGTCTATAACATCAAGAAAGGGAGTCAGACTAATGCCCTCTCTAAACATGCAGCTATTACAGATGATTCACATGTGTTTAGCTTTAGGGTAATCTGCTTGTTGCAAGAAAGTCTTAGACAGGGTGACATCTGCAATAGAACTGAGAATTTGGAAGCTATTTGGATCACTAAGTTGTGGAGTAGTGAGGGGCATGGGCTTAATGAGTGCATTCCCCTAAAACCCAGACTGAAAAGGAGGCCCTTAAGGAGATAATGTGTGTGTGAATTCAGTCTTTGCCTTTTGAATGCATTTTTTATATGTATTTAATGCATTTGCATGTTTTTCACGTATTTGAGCAAATTTAATTTGCATTGATATTTTACATTTTTATGTGTGTTAGAGCAAATTTCATATGTATAGATATCTTATACACTGTTTGTATCTTTAAGATAATTAGAGCAATTCAGGATTGTGACCATGTGTCTGGTCAGCTAATATAAAAGGTGTGTGTGTTTTAGTGCTTAGTATACACCTGAAGAAGCTTATTAGTGAAAGCGCTTGTGTTCTGCACTGAGTAAAGGCCTTTTTTTTGGATATTAACAGCTGTCAGCGTCCTTTACCAAATAAAACAGGTTAAAAAAGACTGGAAAGAGAAACTGAAAAACAATTACAACAGAACAGTTGGAAGACTTCTCTATGACTCCCAACTATGCAACAAAGTCCAGCAGATAGTATAACTGCAGTGATTCAGCTGTACCTGATAGGACGAAAACAAGTTTCTCAGGGAACAACAAACCTGCCTGGTGGATAACTGCCATTAACAGGCTGTACAATAACAGGAAGAAATAAAGAGGGAGCGAGACCTAAACTGGAAACACTCCCTTCTCATCTTAAACAAGCAAATAAGACTTCTAAGTCCTCCAAAGCAAACTACAAATCCAGATTAGCTTCCTTAACTAAGGACAACCATAAGGCATTATTTAGTTACATCCGTAACCTAAAAGGAAAGGCCCAGATTTATGCAGAACTGGTAGTTAATGATACTACATATACTGAGCCTGTAGACATAGCTAACCTGTTGGCCTACAGGTTCTGAGAAAATTTCACTCCCCTGTCCCCACTGCACGTACCCCCATACCATCCCTACCACCTGTCCTTTACCTTGTATCTCTAAACAGCATGTCATAAATGCCCTCTCTAAGGCCAAAACCACAGCATCTGTGGGACCTGATAACACCCCAGCCTGCATCCTATATGGGCTCCAACAAGAACTAACAACACCAATGGGTACTCTTTTCAATCACTGTCTAACCACCGGCT
Organism: Protopterus annectens; assembly: GCF_019279795.1. Classification (NCBI taxonomy): domain Eukaryota; kingdom Metazoa; phylum Chordata; order Ceratodontiformes; family Protopteridae; genus Protopterus; species Protopterus annectens. Next base: position 1,399,022,146 of record NC_056726.1, read on the forward strand.
TTGTCCCAGCTGAATCAAAAATGGCCTCTGTTATTCCCATGCACAAAGGTGGCGCTTCCACTGACCCTGGGAACTACAGAACTATTCACCTAACTAACCTTATTTGCAAGGCCATAGAGTGAATCAACATGGATCTTATCAACAAAGATATAGGTAATCTCCAAACGTTTGATCCTACTCAATTTGGATTTGTCACAGGGAGAGCATGCCTGTTAAACCTGGTGGAGTTCTTTAAGACAGTCACCAAGGCCCTGGATGAGAGGAAAACTGTGCATACAGCCTACCTAGACTTAGCAAAGGCTTTTGACACTATCCCCCACTCAGGCATCATTGACAAACTCACCCATCTAGGTATTAACCATTATATCATTATAGTGGGCACTAACAGGCTCACTGATAGAACACATAGTCAAAATAGGGGAATCCACCTCCAACAGCCGACCTGTAACAAGTGGTGTTCCACTAGGATCAGTCCTGGGACCCCTACTGTTTGAAATCTATTTCTCTGATGTACAAGCAAAAACTAAAGGTCTGTGGCTGACAAAGTTTGTTGATGACTGCAACCTAGGAGCAGTCAAAGAATCTCCAAATGATGTCAACATCCTACAAGAGGGTCTTACACAAACAAATGACTGGTGCCAAAGTCATGGCCTTAAACTCTGTAAAAAAAAAAAAAAAAAAAAAAAGTATTATCCCTTTCGGTAAGTGCGATGTTCCTGCTGACTACCACATCAACAGCAACGCCCTAAGTATGCACTCAGTGGTGAGGGACCTGGGCACACAGGTTGACAGCAACTTTACCTTTGATCACCATGCCTCCACAGTGGTAAGAAGGGCATTCTGTATTGCTCATCTCATAAGTAATGAAATTGCCTCCAAAAAAAGAAGTTATAAACTCAATGTATTCTTCCCTCATCAGCCAATAATTGAGTACAAAGCCCCTTTTGGAATGTACCTTTCCAAGCACCTGCAGCAATTGGAGAGACCATAGAGGTTCGTCACAAGGAAATTTCAAGGTCTTCAGCATCTGTCCTATGTGGATCATCTGAAATCACTGTCACTTTATTCTGTTTGATACAGACTACTCAGAGGCGATCTCTGCCTTACATATAAGGCAATCCCTGACCCTACTTTATTGGAAATGCTGCATAACTGCAAGTCAAATGGTACACAGGTTACTCGTTCAAAGACCTTAACCTAGTACGTGAGATTAATAAAACCTGCTAGAGGGACAGATTTGTCTCCCAGAGGTTACCACATCTTTGGACTCCCACTTCATGTCAAACAGAGCACCTCATTGGCCCTCTTCAAATGCAATCTGGACAATCGGATGAGTAGCCATAAATTTAACGCAGGAGTTCCACCTGTGTCCCTCTTAGACAGGGGTAATAGGTGCTGATTGTGGAAATAAAGGTAGAACTTGACTAGGGTTGTACGGGCCCTAGGACCAACAGCCTAGTTACCTCCTATGATCCTATGATTTTTGCATGGAAGTGTTTGCATATGTATTTTTATATACCAAGCAGATATCAGAAAACTACTTTCTCGAAGTGTTTGCATATGTATTTTTATATACCAAGCAGATATCAGAAAACTACTTTCTCGAGTAGATAGCAATTGCTAGAGAAGTAATGGGAATGAGATAGGTAATTGGGAACATGTTTTTTAGGAATGTGACGAGCTGGTAGACTTAAAAAATTCCCTACAAAGTACTTTTGTCAGAAATGTTGGAGGGGCAAATGATCGAACTAAGGAAATTATTCTTTTGAGCTGGGATACAAAATCTGAATTGCCTAGACACAGCAAGGTGTGATGTAAGATATGCACTGCCTTGACATAGCAAGGCCTTGCTAAATTTAATGCTATTGGCTACTAAAAAAGCAATGAAATTAGTATCTAAACCAAACATAAATGAAGTATTGAATATTGTAAAAGGGATAAAAGGCCTGGAGGTGGAATCTTTAAAAAGGGAAGTAGAAAGTTACATTGAAAAAAAATGGAATTTCTGGGAGCAATATGTGAAGAATAATGTTCAGGAGGAGTGGAACTTAAGGGAAGGTAAGACTTAAGCAATTTATGTAATGCTAAAGTGAATGGTAATTGTTAGAAAGAAAACACATATGCATAAAGCATGAAACTAGTGTAAAATGTTTATAATGGTATGTTTTCTTTTCTACCTATAAACCTACAACTGTATGTGCACCCATGTTCAAAATGTGGGAAGTAAACAAGGGTGTTTAAAAAAAAGACTGGCTTCTACAAGACATTCTGCTGTTTCACTTCCATCATTACTACAGAGGCAGCACTCTACTGCTAGAAGAATAAGGTTAAACTCTATGAATACTAGGTTTCTCCCCTTAACCCATTTTCTAATCTTGCCCCAGAGCTTTTTATCTTTCTTCTTATCTGAATCACATGGTGTTTTCAGTGTAGCTACCCACCATATATCTACACTCTCCTCTCATAGACTCATGGCCAAGACATCAGCCATCTCTTTTTTTTATTTTTCATACTCAATCACTTCTACAGACCACATTATCTCATCCTAAATGCACATTTCTATGTCACACAATCTTTGCACTCCTTGTCTTTTCTATACACATACGATCAAAGTAGCGACTAATCCATACCTTGTCCAGTGTAGCTTATGGTTCTGTTTTGCCTGCATTGTTAAATGCTTGTTCAGTTATTGCAGCTAAAGATCACTTGCTCACTACCCCACCTCTTGGCACTACACAACATCAACCTCTTTTCAGCTCCTTCTCCATCCTTCTTGTGAAGTGCCTCATGCTCTCTCCTTCTCTTTCCCTCAACTTCTGTGGTCATTCTGTACGCTATTAATTATACAAAATATCCCCAATATGTACCACAATTCATTTAATGGGACTCTTGCTTTAACACACTGTTCAAGTTCAGTCTTGTTTTACATGTGGTGTAACTTAAGACTGACATGAAAGATATCAATGAGTCAGTTTGTTTCCTGAAGATATTCTGCTTTGTTTGACTTGCGTGACTACAGAAGACCTTAAGGATTTATACAAAAAGCTGGCACACCCTTATGTCACCTCATGGCAAAACATCAAGTGAAAATGTGAACAAAGACTGAGATTCACATGTGCTCACACATCCATGCTCAGCTGGTGGCTGCCTGTGAAGGTGTGTACAAAGCAGTGTCAGCTTCTGTTTCCATGGATGGATGGAGGGTTACCGATAATAAGGGATGTCTGTATGATGGTGGCGGAGCAAATATACTGTCAGCAGATACTCACATATCTCCTTTCGGAAGACACTTTTGAAAAGCACAATACAAACTCTGAGGAAATTAAGTTTAAGTTATGTGGATGTTGAGGTACAACTTCCCATGGAGATGTTACAGTATCTTCCTTCCTGTCAGGTTACCTGTACGCCTTTTCCTATACAATATTTACTGTTTGGTACAGCCTCTGGCATCTGCATAGGACTATCACTGAAATGGGATAAAGTGTCTCACTGTTCTGTCATAAAAGTTAAATTAATTTATACAGGCTCCCTTGGCCAGCTTAGTTACTTGCCAGTGAAGTATACAATCTATCATGTAAAGCTGTAGCTCTTCCTTTAGGCAGATGAAAGTCATAAAATCTGTAGAACCTCAATTATTCCATACTGATGTCTGACCCCATAAAACTCAACCCTCAGTTCTGCCTCACCTTAAGCACAGACTGATGTCAGAGTAAGGACAACGCAGTTGCAGCTGCAAAGAAATAAGCAGCACTTCTGAAATGACTGTTGCACAGGTGCGTGTGTTGTGTGTATGCATGTATGTGCTACTTGCTGAAGACATTTGACTTCATGAGTTTACATTGTGCTACAGTATTCCTTTTGTTTGCAAGACGGTTCCATCTACCCATTGTGAGCAACTGCATTCAAGTTAGTTTCCTCTGCAGTCCCCCGCACCCCCTCCCCCAAAATGCTGAGAACTTATTCCTTGTCATGCTAAGCCACAACACGAGGAACGTGTCTTAATTTGCTTCCCCTCACTTTTTAACGTAACATTCTTAAACACTGAACATTCAATAAATGCATACTGCTTCTAACTGGCAGCAGTTGTGGTACATAAATTTGTTAAGTTTATGTTTTCTGCTGGTAAAGGTCTTGAACGTTGCATACAATATGATTAAAAAAAAAAAAAGCTTGTCATCCGAGTTTTAAAGTAATTTGTGCCAGTTTATTAGCCCAATTTTCCAGTTGTTTACTTTGCTCACAGCTTTGCTATATGGAACCTCCATCTGAATGCAGTATTTATTCTTGTTTTGACTGAGCAGTGGCAGCAGTTAATGCATTGTGGTCTGACATGAGAAAGTGAAGTCTCAGCCAGGTCATCCTGACATGGCACCTATCCTTTATTCAGCTAAAGCCAAAAACAAAAACAGTTAAACATTCACATTCAGAAATGAAAATGCATCTTGCAGAAGTACAGGCAAATTTTACAGCACAACATTCCATCTTAATACAGACTAAATTCTGCACTACAAGGACCTGGTCTGACAACGAGGCCACAAGAAAGTTATTAAGAAGCTCAATTTAATGCCTGCTTGGATACATTTGACTTCCAGCCAGATATCTCATAAAACAGGCTATATAAAACTGAATCCTGTTATGCTAAATCAGGGAATGCAATGGCTCAAAAAGATAGTATCCTGTAAAGAAGTACTCCGACAATTACTATTATTTTATCAAGTACAACATATGCAACATATATTTTTGACATATACTGCATTATATATAAAATGAGAAAGATAAAGGAACTGTTCACATTAAAGGGGCATAATCACTGTTTAAAAATTTACTTTTCTCACTACTACAATTGTAGAACACAGTGACCAGACAGAATGGCCTGTACTGTTAAAAGGACATCACACGACCTGCATTAAACTGTCTAAGACATGGCCACTGTCAATGTTATTCCAGACAATGTTGCGCCAGGTTTGTCTGATGATTCCTGGAATCATGACAGTTTTCTAATGCCGTGACATGCCGCACATTACAGGCAGGTACTCCAAAAGAATTCCAAAAATATAACAAGCCCCATCAGTGAAAAGCTGGCAAAAAAGCATGGGGACATAAGAATATACAGAAAAAGTACAGTTTTGTACCTACCATAAATGTAGATGTTCAAAGATCCACATTGCTGCAGTCCTAACACTTGGGTAGTCCGCTGTCCCTCATTCGGCCCGAATATCAGAGCATAAGGCTGACGTCGGTCAGGGCGCATTTAACTGACATCAGAACGTCAGGGTACAAATGCGCATGACCGACGTCATATCCTCAGTCTTTTCTTGCCCCAGATGTCAGAAGACCCTAAAAAGAAAGGTCCAAACCCAAAGACCACAACTAAACAAATAGCTAGTCTAACACCAAAAATATGTATAATATATACAATATATACAAAATGCCATATACCAAATGCAGTTTACCTCAGATGGATAACCCAACCCAGACAACCACCTCAACAACAGAGGGAAGGAGGCAGGGTAAATTGGACTGCAGCAATGTGGATCTTGAACATCTACATTTATGGTAGGTACAAAACTGTACTATGTTCTTCATCTCACATTGCTGCAGTCCTAACACTTGGGTAGAATCCCAAAGCAGAGGTAAGGGAGGATGGCTAAACTATAATGAAGCAGGAGCTGCCAAAATGCCCTGCAACACAGCAGTGGCAAAACCAGCCCTAGATCTAGAGTACAAGGGAAGGTGGTAATGCTTAGAGAAGGTATGCACTGAACTCCAAGTGGCTGTCTCCAAAATATCCTTAGTAGCCACCCCCCTCAAAAAAGCTGTTGACGTGGCAGTAGCCCTAGTGGAATGAGGTCTAATCCTGGCTGGAATCTCTTTGCCATGATGGGAATAACAGAAAGCAATGCAAAATCCAATCCACTTTGAAATAGTTTGTTTTGACACAGGCTTACCCTGAGAGCACAAAGCAAAAGAAACTAATAATTGCTGAGATTGTCTGAACCCTTTAGTTCTGTCCAAATAATATCGCAACTGCCTGTGAACATCCAAGGTGTGCAAAATCTTTTCCCCTTTAGTTTGGGGATTTGCATAAAAAGTAGGCAAATGAATAGTTTGGTTTAAAGCCACACTAGAAACCACTTTAGGCATGAAGGAGGGATTGGTACGTAAAGATACCCTATCCTTGTGAAAAATTAAGAAAGGCTCAACTGCCATAAGGGCCTGTAATTCAGAAACCCTTCTTGCAGAAGTAATGGCCAACAAAAAAGCAGTCTTCCATGACAAATATTTCAACTCAGCAGTAGCTGCAGGCTCAAAAGGTTGTAGAGTGAGTTTCTCCAACACAAAATTGAGATCCCAAGCAGGAGTAGGAGCTCTTCGTAGGGGTCTTATATTCTTTGCCCCTCTGAAAAATTGCTTGAATAAAGGATGAGAAAACAATGGTGGGTCACAATCGTAGTGAGCTGAAATTGCTGCAGCATGAATCTTAATAGAAGAGAAGGACAAACCTTTGTCCAATAACTCAGTAAGGTATTGAAGAGCCACACTTAAATCAGGCTCAGAAACATCCAAATCTTTAGCTGCACTCCAAAATAAAAATCTCTTCCATTTATCTGCGTACACTTTCCTTGTACTAGGCCTTCTAGCTTCCAAAATCACATTCAAAACTTGTTGTGGAAGTAGAGACCCTCTATGGTTTAAAACAGAATATGCCATGCTGTTAGGTGAAGAGAGTGAAGTTTGACATTCAGCAAATGACTGTCCTCCTGGGACAACAGATGTGGAATCAAAGGCAAAGGCCATGGAGGCTTTTTTACTAGACTTCTCAGTAGTGGATACCAGTGCTGTCGAGGCCAATCTGGAGCTATCAAAATCATCCTTGGCTTGTCCTGTCTGACCTTCAGAAGTACCTTTGGGAGGAGAGGCAGAGGTGGAAAGGCATACACATGAAGATTTTTCCAACTGAAAGAAAGAGCATCCACTTTCCAAGCTGTGTGATGAAACCGCTTTGTGCAAAACTTTGGCAGCTGGTTGTTTAGTGGAGAAGCGAACAGATCTATGTCTGGAGTTCCCCAGGACACTGTCAGTTTCTGAAATACATGAAGATCCAGTTTCCACTCGTGGGGATCCATGATTTGTCTGCTTAACACATCTGCTAAGGAGTTCTGTGCTCCCGGCAGAAACCTTGCCTGAAGACTTAGTTGTAAACTGAGAGCAGTCTCCCACAAAATCATTGCTTGCCTGCATAGAGGATAAGAATGTGTTCCCCCTTGCTTGTTGATGTACCACATGACAGTTGTGTTGTCTGTTAGAATCAACACCTGCCCTGGAAGAAGCAACTCCTTGAAAGCCATTAATGCAAACTGAACTGCTAACATCTCCTTCATGTTGATATGTAGATGTTGTAGTCTGGCAGGCCACTTGTCTTGTATCCACTTTCCATTTAGATGAGCTCCCCAAGCTATGTCTGAGGCATCTGTCGTTAAAATCTGACTCGCCTCTGGCCGGGTCACAGAGAGTCCCTTGTTTAGGTGACATTCCTGAGCCCACCACAAAAATTCCTTTTGAATGCAAGGTATTATTTGAATGACAGTGTCCAAATCCTGGCAGTGCTGTGTCCATACATCTTTGAGATACCATTGTAGCTTCCTCATATGCAGTTTGGCATTGGGAAGCACCAGAATACAAGATGCCATGAACCCTAAGGCTTGAAGGACTGTCCTTGCAGTCAGCCCGGACTGATGAGAAAGTTGATGAAAGTAAAGGGATAGACTCTTTTGTTTGTCCGGGGTTAGAAAGGCCATCTGGGATGCTGTATTCAGTCTCACACCCAGAAAGCACATGTCTTGAGAGGGTACTAGACTGGACTTTATTTCGTTCACAGAATACCCCAGGCATCTTAGCACTGCTATCACATATTCCAGATGATGAAGAAACTCTTCCCTTCCTTGAGCCAGAATCAGGCAGTCATCCAAATAAGGATAGATCTGTATTCCTTTTAGCCTGAAGAAAGCTATCACTGGAGCCAGAACTTTTGTGAACACTCTGGGCGCAGTAGATAAGCCAAAGGGCAATGCAGAGAACTGATAATGAGAAGTCCCAGCTCGAAAACGCAGATACTTCCTGCAACTCAGTCTGATAGGAACATGAAGGTAAGCCTCCTTGAGATCCAAAGTTACCATCCAATGATCTTTGCCCAGCAGAGGTAAAAGCTGCTGCAACGTCAACATTTTGAACTTGGGAATGTCCAGATAAGTGTTGAGGATAGACAAATCCAAAATTGGTCTCCACGTGTTCCCCTTCTTTGGGACTAGGAACAGGCGAGAATAAAATCCTAGGCCCCTTTCTGTCAAAGGAACCGCTGTATGGCCCCTATTTGGAGTAGCAGTGAAATTTGCTTGTGAGCCTCTATTCTTTGTTGAGGAGGAATGTCTGGCATGCCTTTGAAAGGAGGCAAGGTATGGAAATAAAACCTGTAACCGTGATGTATGATATCCAGTACCCATTTGTCTTGGGTAATCAAACTCCAATTTTCTCTGAAAAGTGCCAACCTTCCTCCCAAAGGTGCTGCCAGGCGAGAAGGTTCTGGCAGCTGAAAAGGTAGGTCATTGGGTCTGTTTACGAAAGGACTGACCCCTGCCCTCACTTGAAGACTGTGCAGGAGAACTTCCTGTTCTGGGCCTGAAGGAGCCCTGACCTCTGCCCCTGCCACGTCTAGATCTACCCCTAGACTGGGAATCATAAGAAGGATATGTCCACCCTTTAGTAGGCCAATTTCTACTAAACTTTGGAGGCTGAACCTGTAAAAAATCTTTAACAGTCTGCATAGACTTAGCCTTATCTTCCATTTTCTTTAAAACTGCCTCAACAGGAGAACCAAACAAGACATCAGATTGCAAAGGGGCATCCAAAATCCTAGTTTTAACATGGTCGGATAAATTTTGATCCCTCAGCCAGGCATGCCTGCGAAGAACTGACCCAGTGGCAGCCACCCTAGACGAGGCCTGAACAGCATCAAAACCACATTGCAAAGAATGCTTACCCACCTGCTCAGAAACATGCACTAAATCTTGTAACTCTTTACAGTCAATACCTTCCGCCAGGGCATCAACCTTAGATTTCAACTGAGAAAGGAGATAATTTTGATATTTCAACATATGAAACTGGCAATTCAAAGCTCTCATGGCTACAGTGGAAGAAGTATAAACTTTCTTTCCCCATCTATCCAAGGCCCTGGCCTCTTTATCTGCAGGAACCGGATTTTTGACAACAGAAGCCTTAACACCCTTAGGCCCCTGGCTAACAGTTTCTGGGTCTGCCCTAGGACTCTTAAAAAGATACTTATGAGCTTCAGGCACCCTGTAATACCTATCCGGTTTAACAGGAGCAGGAGGCAAAGAATCAGGATTAAGAGAAGCCTCTGCAAACACATCTTCCACCACATTCAGAACAGGAGGAATAGCTAAAGGCCTATGCTGGGGTAAAACAAAATTCCCTAAGCCTTTTCCTGGAATCAGAGAAATCCTGACCTTCCCATTTAAAATGCTCTCTCATGGAGTGAAGGGTCTCTGAAAAGAAAAATCCTCAGGAGGAGAAGCAGAAGGAGTAGAATCATCCATATCAGAATCAGAATAATGAGAATACTCTGCAAGTCTTCAGCCGAAGACTCAGACACATCCGAAGCCTGCTCATAATCCCCAACACAGGTTCCATCCTAGGCCTCTTATCAGGAGGGGGCATAGAACCTCTAATTAAAGTAATTAAATCCTCTGCCATTTTGAGCATGTGCTTCTTGGGCACAGCACCTGAAGAACTGGGAGAGACACCCACCGAAGCTAAACTAGGCCTACCTCTAGGAGAAGCCTTGGCAGCAGAAAAAGAGGACCTAGGCCCCTTAGTAAGGGAGGGGAGTACAGTTACTTGAGAAGCCCCTACAGCCTGCCCTGCCTCCTGGGAGGCCACATCCTGTAAAATCAGAGTTTCTTCCTGGGTCTCCAGAGAGGCCTCCGTCGGAACCACCGGTTCCACTGACACCTCTAAAGAACTGACGTCCGGTTCGGACGACTCCTCTAACCTAGGTTTAACTGCCTTGTCCTTGCGCTTCTTTGAGGAAGCCGGCGTCGGAGCATCCGACGGCATTTTGTAATTGCACCGCTTCCCAAAGACCAACCTTGCACAATCCAACCTCCGCTTAATAGTGCGTTTATTAAACCTAGCACAAAAGCGGCAACCAACAACGTCGTGCTCAGGTCCTAAACAAGGTATACACAAATTATGATAATCTCTATGCGGTATCTGTTTCCCACAAGAAATACAGTTATTCACTTTTTCTGACATCCTGTAAACCACTGAGGCAAGAAAAAACCAAAATATTCCCCAACGGGGTACTTAACCAACTCTGACTTCGGTCTGAAACTCCGAATTCGAAAAATTTCAGAACGCCAAACGGCACTTGCAACACTGCTTCTGCATCGGACCATGCAGCAAAAAAGACTGGGGATATGACGTCGGTCATGCGCATTTGTACCCTGACGTTCTGATGTCAGTTAAATGCGCCCTGACCGACGTCAGCCTTATGCTCTGATATTCGGGCCGAATGAGGGACAGCGGACTACCCAAGTGTTAGGACTGCAGCAATGTGAGATGAAGAACATCTACATCTACACACACGAACACATGCAAAGAAATATGTGTGTGTGTGTGTGTGTGTGTGTGTGTGTGTGTGTGTGTGTGTGTGTGTGTGTGTGTGTGTGTATGTGTGTGTGTGTGTGTGTGTGTGTGTGTGTGTGTGTATGTGTATGTGTGTGTGTGTGTGTGTGTGTGTGTGTATATATATATATATATATATATATATATATATATATATATATATATAAATATATATATACACACACACACACACACACACACACACACACACATGTGTGTATGTGTATATGTGTCTATGGATCCCCTTCAGAAGCTTGGTTTCAAAACTCGAACTTCAAAAGGCCGAGACCATAAGATCAAAGTTTTGAAACTTCGAACTTTTTGAATGGAGATCACCATTCAGGGTGGAAAGTACAGTTGTGTACACTTACCATAAATGTAGATGTTCAAGTGTCTTAGCTGTTGCAGTCATCACATTTGGGTTATCCCAGCCAGGGTAGCCCTTGGCCGGCCCAAATACCACAGAAGTAGTATTTCTGCGTCAGTTGATGTCGCTTGAGAACTGACATCAGGTCGTCAGTGGTATAAAGGAAGGCAGCCGATGCCATTACATCAGTTTTTCTTGCCCTAATCTGTTAGGAGCCCCCAAAGTAGGAGGCCGGGTTCTGGTGGAAGAGCCCCACCAGTGAAAGATAAATACTAAAATGTCCCTTGTAAGGAAAGGAGAACAACAAGGAAGAAAGGAAACAAAAAGAGAAAGGGGGGATGGAGGGAGGCAAACCAGGACTGCAACAGTGAAGACACTTGAACATCTACATTTATCATGTGTACACAACTGTACAATGTTCTTCGTGTTTCACTGTTGCAGTCATCACATTTGGGTAAATTCCCAAAGCGGAGGAAATGGGTGGAGGCAGTCAAGGAAGCTAGGGGCTGGCTAGGATGCCCTGCAAGACTGCAGAGGCAAACCCTGCCCTGGATTTGTAGAAGAGAGGCAGGTGGTAATGCCTGGCAAAAGTGTGAACAGATGTCCAGGTGGCAGCCTCCAGGATGTCCCTGGTGGGCACCCCTCTGAGGAAAGCTGCAGAGGTGGAGGCTGCTCTGGTGAAGTGTGTCCTGAGCCCCTTGGGGGGGACGCTTGCCATGCTGTCTGTAGCAGAATTGGATGCAGTGTGCTATCCATTTGGAAATGGTTTGCTTGGAGATGGCTTTGCCTTCTGCCTGTGAAGCAAAGCTAACGGGTAATTGATCAGACTTTAAGGATTTAGTCCTGTCCAGATAGTATATGAGCTGTCTATGCACATTTAGAGAGTGCAGAATCCTTTCCCCCTTGTTTTGGGGGTTAGGAAAGAATGTGGGCAAATGAATGGATTGGTTGAGAGCCACACTGGACTCCACCTTTGGCATGAAGGATGGATTAGTTCTGAGGGATACCCTATCTGCATGGAAGATGATGAAGGGTTCAACAGTCATGAGTGCTTGCAGCTCAGAGACTCTACTGGCTGAAGTGATGGCCAGGAGGAAGGCTGTCTTCCAGGAGAGAAATTTTAGCTCTGCAGAAGAAGCTGGTTCAAAAGGAGGCAGGGTGAGCTTTTCCAAGACAAAGTTAAGGTCCCAAGCTGGTGTTGGTGCCCTTCTGGGGGGCCTCAAGTTGCTAGCTCCTCTGAGGAACTGTTTAATCAGGGGGTGTGAGAAAAGAGGCTGCTCAGTGGGAAAATGAGCAGACACAGCTGAGGCATGAATTTTTATACAGGAGAAGGAGAGACCACTGTGTAATAGGTCAGCTAAGTAATCCAGGATGACAGGGATGGAGGGCTGTGCCATATTGGCCTCCTTAGCCTGGATCCAGGTGCAGAACCTTTTCCATTTATCTGCGTAAGACTTTCTGGTGCTAGGGCATCTGGCCTCTCAGAAAACATCCAGAACCAGTTTACTGAGGCTGGCAGATTGGTCAGGGGTTACGGAATAAGCCAAGTTGCCAAACTGAGTGTCTGCAATTGGGGGTGCATGAATTCCTCTTCCCTCTGGGTTAGGAGGTTTGGAATCTGAGAATGATTGCATGGAGGCAGTGGGGACAGGCTGCACAGCAAGGGGTACCAGTGCTTTCTGGGCCAGACTGGGCTATGAGAATGGTCCTTGGTTTTTCCTCCCTTACTTTGAGCAGTATCCTGGGGATGAGAGGTAGGGGAGGAAAGGCACAGACTGATAGGTTTACCCAGGGGAAGGACAGGTCCACTTTCCAAGTCATGCAGTGATGCTCCCTGGTGCAGAATTTGCTGAGCTGATAGTTGGTGTGGGAGGCAAAGAGGTCGACCTCCGGGGTTCCCCATTTCTGAGTTATTAGGAAGAAGATGCTTCTGTTGAGCTGTCACTCATGTGGGTCCAAAAGCTTTCTGCTTAATTGGTCTGCCAAGGAGTTGAGAGAGCCCGGTAGGTATTGTACTAAAAGGCGTAGTTGCATGGAAGAGGCTGTGAGCCAAAGGGTCATGGCCAGCCTGCACAGTGGGTAGGAGTGAGTTCCTCCCTGCTTATTGATGTACCACATGATAGTGGTGTTGTCTGTTTTGATCAGGAGAACCCCTGGAGAGAGAGGGAGTTTGAAAGCTATCAAGGCCTGCTGCACAGCGAACATTTCTTTTCGACTGATGTGCAAGGGGATTTGCTGTGGGCTGCATTGGCCCTGTATGCACCTGCCATCCAGGTGAGCACCCCAACCATAGTCCGATGCATCTGCGGTGAGGGTCTGGGCCGCGGTGTGTAGAGACAAGGGCAGTCCCTTGTTGTGGGTGCAGGCTGTTGCCCACCAAAGAAATTCCTTCCTCAGGCAAGGAATAATAGGCAGAAGAGTTTCCAGATCTTGAGAATGTTGACACCAAAGGCTCTTTAGGTATCACTGAAGTTTCCTCATATGCAGGCTGGCATATGGAATGAAGAGTATGCAAGAGGCCAAGAACCCCAGGGCTTGCAGGATTTTCCTTGCAGAAAGCTGGGGTCTGGTGGCCAGTTGAGAGAAGTAAGCTGACAGGAAAATTTGTTTCTCTGGTGTAAGGCATGGCATCTGCGATGCTGTGTCCAGACTTGCTCCCAGGAAGATTATCCTTTGGGTGGGTACCTGTTTTGGTTTATTTTCATTGACTGTGTACCCTTGGGAGGTTAGTAGGTTTTTTTACAAAGGCCAGGTCTTTGAGCAGCTTTTCCTGGCTGTCTGCCTGAATAAGGCAGTCATCTAAGTAGGGGTAAATTTGTATATTTCTTTGTCTGCAAAAGGCAATGGCCAGAACCAGGCATTTTGTGAAAACTCTGGGAGCAGTAGATAAGCCAAAGGGAAGTGCAGAGAACTAAAAGTGTTGTGACCCTGCCCTGAAGCGGAGATATTTTCTGCAGGACTCCCTGATAGGTATGTGGAGATAGGCCTCTGTTAGGTCCAGAGTGGCTAGCCAAGCATCCTTGGAGATCATGGGTAGCAGCTGCTGGTGGATGAGCATTTTGAATTTTGGGATCATCAGGAAGGCATTTAGAATGGATAGATCAAGGATGGGGTGCCAGGTGCCCTCTTTTCTGGGCACCAGAAAAAGTCTGGAGTAGAAGCCTTGGCCTATCTGCTGTGCAGGAACGTGCTCTACCGCCCCCAAGAAG